>NC_083319.1:105789860-106134238 GCF_963455315.2 Globicephala melas
CTCTCTTTTCCTCCTGGGAATCCCATTATGTGTATGTTGGTATACATGGCAGTGTCCCACAAGTTTTTGAGATTCTGCTATTTTCTTCATTATTTTTTCTTTCTCTTTCTCATAAAAGATCATCTCAATCAACCCGTCTTCATGTTTACTATTTCTTTTGCCAGTTAACATCTGATATTGAGCTTCTTTAGTAAATTTTTCATTTTACTTATTGTACTTTTTAGCTGCAGAATTTCTATTTGATTCTTCTTGTAATTCCTGCCTCTTTATTGATATTCTGTTTAATGATGCATTTTTCTCATATTTTCTTTTCATTCTGTAGACATTTTTTCTTTAGTTTTTAAAAATAGCTGATTTAAATCTTTGTCTAGTAAGTCTAACATCTGGGTTTCTTCAAAGGCATTTCTTATTGACTGCTTCTTTTACTATGCATGCCGTGCTTTACTGTTTCCTTTCATGGTTCATAAGTTTTGTTTTGTTTTGTTTTAAACTAGACAGTTTAAATAATATAATGTGGAAGCTCTTGAAATCAGATTCCTCTCCACCCCTTGATTTGTTGTTGTTGCTGTTTGTTTTTGTTGCTTTTTGTTTAGTGACTTTCCTGGACTAATCCTGTAAAGTCAGTATTCTTTGTGGTGTGTGGCTACTGAAGTCTCTTCCTTGTTAGCTTAGTAGTCAGCTAATTACTGGACAGAGATTTCCTTAAATGCCTGGAACCAATAAATTTCCCAGCTTTGATGAGGAGCTTTGTACATATATTGAGGCATGCCTTTAATGCTCAGGCAGGCAGTTTATAATTCTACCTTACCCTTCACTTTCTCTTTGCACCATGTCTCAAAGTCAGCCAGAGGCAAGAGCTTAGGGCCTTCATAGTTCTTTCCTGTGATGCACATTGCCCTGGTCATGCACGTAGACCTAGGCATGTGCACAGCCCTGTGCATGCACCTGGCCTTCTAAATTCCCAGAATTATATCAGAGCTTTTCAAAGACCCTCATAGACATCTTAAGAATTCCTCAGCTTTTTAAATATTTTGTTCAGTTCCTTGTTTGCCCCAACTGTTATCATCATCACCTCATATTAAATGATTGCCACTGATTGTTTTCTGCAAACCACTTCCCTTCCTCTCCCCTCCGAGGGAAAAGGCTATTCACACTGAATGAGGTCTGGATAAGGTCAAATAAGAATGAGCTTTGCAAATGGGAGTTTCCAGGGGGGTGCCAAACAGGTCAAATAATAACAGTTCTCTTAGAATGGTGTTTTGGGAGAACTCCAAACCTGTCTTTCCCTCTCCAGTGGCTAATAGACCATTCTTGGTTTTCACTGTGATTACAAGAATATAGTCTACTGCAATGCTGGGATGATGGGAATGAGTATAGTTCAAGTTAAAATGTCATATAGCTGGTCTTACTAAAATTTAGCTTTTTTTTTTTTTTGAATAAATACTCTTTGGATTGTTGCACACCTTTGGTTAATTTCCAGAGTTCTGAAAAAGTTGATTTTGACTTTTGCCAGTGCTTTTATGGTAGAGCAGCTTTTGCTATCATTGCGTTTTGGGGGGACTAACTTTTCAGAAGGCCTTACTCTGCCACCCACTGACATCACGCCAATTTAACAGATTTTAAAGGAAAGTCTAAGCCCCCCAAAAATTCCCCTGTAGTATTGTCCTTAAAGTATAAACAGGGAAGACAAACATACAGGCATACAAGCACTGGGGAATGCAGCACCAATAAACCTGTACTGGTAAAAATTGCTTGATGAAGAAATCTTACTAACCAAAAATTAAGTTTAAAATATAAAATTTAAGCATTAAGTGAAAAGAGGACAAGGGGAATCTTTTAGGGAGCATGGAAATAATTATACACTTAAGAGCAGTGCACTCACTGTATGTAAAATATGCCTCAGTTACAAACAAAAGCAAAAATACAGAGCTTAGGAATGGAAAAACTGAGAAACTGTATGGTAAATCCTGAATTCATTTAAATCTACAACTATGAGTAAACAACTATGGGAATTATGAGTCCAGGACAGAATGTAAATGTTGACTACACAAAAATATCTTCCAAATATCAGGAGTTGGGTGTACAGGCTGGGAAGGGAAATGGGGAAAGTATAGTATATGTATGTGTATTAGTTATCTATTGCTGCGTAAGAGATTACATTGACCTTAGCAACTTGAAACAACCTAAATTTTAATTCTCTCACTTAGTTTTTATAGGTCAAGCAGCTTAGGCAGGTCATTCTGATTCAGGGTGTCTCAGGAGGCTACAGTCATCAGCAGACTTAACTAAGTCTTAACTAAGGCTAGGGGACTCACTTCCAAGATGCCTCATTTGCATAGCTGTTAGTAGAATGCTTCAGTTCTTTGCCACATGGATTTCTCCATGGGTCTAATTGAGTGGTCTCACAACATGGCAGCTAGCTTTCCTCAGAACCAACTATTAAGATAGAGCAAAGCAGAAACTTTTCATGACCTATCCTTAGAAATCACCATATTCTGCCGTATTCTGTTGTTTGCACAGACCAACCCTGAAGCAGTGTTGGAGGGGATTACACAAAGGTAGGAAGAACAAGAGGATCATTAGGAATCATCCTGGAGACTAACTATCACAGTCTGCTAATTTCCTTAGCTTTTTTAGCCAGGAGCCATTAGATACTGCCCACAAATTAGAAAACAGTGCTTCCAACCTCCCAGTGTTTTCGTATGATCCTTTTTTGTTGCTTTATTGCACTCTTAGGAACCTCATTTCCCCTATAGAAGCATTTACTAAATTTGAGTAGATCCTTCTCTCTAGTTTATTTAGATTTTTCTTCTTGTGTTAAAATCAAATCAAACTAAATTTGGTGTTTTTACATTTAAAAATTCAGCATGTAGTATTATCTCATTTTAGTAATTATTTCTGCCTATTCTATGTCCACATATGCTTGGAGTGATCTTGTAATAAGTGCAGTTATTTATAAGTGGTAAGAATTTGGATGCTGTTTTTTTTTTTTTTTTTTACGGTACGCGGGCCTCTCACTGTTGTGGCCTCTCCTGTTGCGGAGCACAGGCTCCGGACGCGCAGGCTCAGCGGCCATGGCTCACGGGCCCAGCCACTCCGCGGCATGTGGGATCTTCCCAGAACGGGGCACAAACCTGCATCCCCGGCAAGCGGACTCTCAACCACTGCACCACCAGGGAAGCCCTGGATGCATTTTTTTAATTAGCTTTCCTCTTAATTGTTCTACTTTCCTCTGAATTGTGTAGAATTCTTTTTATAATGAGCATGTGTTAATGTTTACAAAAAGAAAGTCAGACTCTAAAAATAAATTTTATAAGCAGCAATGGTGAGGATGTAGGGAAAAATTCTCATCACTGTTGGTTAGAATATAAAATTGGGTACAATCTTCTTTAGGGGACAATTTGGTAGTATCCATCACAAACTTAAATGCCACTCGTATGCTACGAATCAAACTCAATTCCTGTGAATTGGCCCTAAGATATTTCTTTATATACACAAAGATAAGCATAGAGTGTTCATTGCATCACTTATAATAGTAAAATGTTAGCAACAGTTGAAATGTCTAATAACAGGTAAATGTGTAAGTGGATTATGGTATATTTCTGATATAAAATACCATGTAGCCATTAGAATGATGAAGGTTCACAATGTGATACGTGAGAAAATTCCAAGACATTATGTGAGAAACATTGCTACTTATTATGTATAGGTTAACTCCAAATGTGTGTTTAAAAAAAAAAACCCCAGGGCTTCCCTGGTGGCGCAGTGGTTGAGAGTCCGCCTGCCGATGCAGGGGACACGGGTTCGTGCCCCGGTCCAGGAATATCCCACATGCCATGGAGCGGCTGGGCCCGTGAGCCATGGCCGCTGAGCCTGTGCGTCTGGAGACTGTGCTCCGCAACGGAAGAGGCCACAACAGTGAGAGGCCCGCATACCGCAAAAAAAAAAAACAAAAAACCCTAAATATATATATGTACATGTTTGTGTATTAAATGCATCGTAAAGAGTTTGGAAGAATTCACACCAAATAAACAGAGATACCTCTAGGGAATGAGAGAAGGGTTAGAGATGGAGGAAGGGCTTTTTTCTCTGCATTTGTGAGTTATTTTTATGGAGAATGGTTGCATGTGTTATAACTTAAATTTTTTGAGACATATCTCTCACACTGTGGAAGGTGAATTGCAGAGATGACTGCAGCTCTCAAGTAGGAAATTGAAGAAGCACATTTCACATTTTCATCTGTGAAGTGATCTTCTAATTAAAAAGGATCTGATCATGAGGATTTTGTACTTTGTGGATCTTAGATGACTTGTTCTTTTCATCAGAGTTATTTCAGTTATCTAGGCAAAAGAGGCTGAGATTCCAAACTGCTGGAATGAGGATTGGAGAGACGAAGAGAAATTTTGGAAGAGAAAGGGATTGGATTTAGTAAGCATATAAGAGTTGGGGGAAGGAGTAGAATGGAACATAAAATTGAGATGGGGGACACAGGAGGAAGAACAGATTTAAAGGAAGAGGATAATGAATCAAGTTTACTACGTTGAAGACCTGTGGGAAATTCTCATGAAACCGTCTAGCAGATGGTTTGAAAGACCAGTCTGGTGTTCTGGAAGTCATTGGTATTTAGATATTTTAAACCCTGATTGTTGATGGTTGAGATGATCGAAGGAAGAGTGTGTAGAATGAAAGAAGATGCTTAAACATGGAATCTTGGGGCACTAACATGTAAGGAGATAACAAAGCAATCCCTGAAGTTGACTGAAAAGTTGCGTTGGAGAGTTGTATCCAGCATTCCAAGGATGAAGATGATGTGAGTGGGTCAGTAGTGTCACGTGCCAAAGGAAGTTGGAGGAAGAAGAAACATTTAAATTTGTAGTACTAGGGACTTTGACAAGAATGCGTTGTGGTGGAGAGCCCTCTGGTGGAAGGGAGCATAGCATTTGAGGAACTGGAAGGATGGAGCTGAAGCTCAGAAAAGAATGTGAATGAGACTGGCAAAAAGGGTTTTTCATCCTTTGAACACAATGTGATCACTTTCTTATTGGAAAGAAATTAATCAGGGTTTAGTTTTAGTCTCTCAGTGTATGAAGGTTATATGTAAATTTTTCTTTTCTTCTGCCCTGTGAAAGGTAGAAAAGAGCTTTTGAGGAGCTAAAACTTGTGGAGAATGACATTGTGTTCAGCAGTGGGAAGTAAAGGGAGTTAGGAAAATTTTCTCTGAAGGAGAGGTACCAGAGCTGACAGTAAAGAGAAGCTGCAGGGCCTTTTGACACCTAGCTCAATTGAAGTTCCAAAGACATGGACCGGCCCCAGAAGGAAAAGTTAAAGGAACCCTACCGATCAGCAAGTTGCTAACGAAGAAATATCATTGTAAAATGTATTATTGTACATATTTAATTTTTTTTTTTTTTTTTTGCGGTACGCGGGCCTCTCACTGTTGTGGCCTCTCCCGTTGCGGAGCACAGGCTCCAGACGCGCAGGCTCAGTGGCCATGGCTCACTGGCCCAGCCGCTCCGCGGCATGTGGGATCTTCCCAGACCAGGGCACGAACCCGTGTCCCCTGCATCGGCAGGCAGACTCTCAACCACTGCGCCAACAGGGAAGCCCCATATTTAATTTTTATAGTGCCTTTTCTGGAAAAACTGCTTGCTTTATTACTTTGTTTTCTTATGAAAACTGAGATTAAGTTTACAGGGAAGAAGTTCCTTGTTTGTTTCCTCCTCTCACAAAAGACTAGACAGGAGGATATTCTTTATTACCTTCTCTCCCTTTGTTTTATTAAATTAATAATTACACATAGAGAAAATTGTAGAACAACATATATTAACAGTTAACACTGATTACCCCAGAGTGGACTTGGCCAGGGAAGGCTGAAATTAACTTCTTTTCACACTTCTGTTTTGTTTAACTTAATTACAGTGTTTATAAAGCAGCCAATAAAGTGTGTAGTGTTTATAGGGAAAGGCTAAAATAAAATAAGTTAATAAATATTTGTAGACAGATTAAGAAAACGATATAGAGGTGTACAATGGAGGGAGAGTCTGCCACTCTAAATTCGTATTGTGTATCTTTGGCTATATATGAGCTTTTGTTACTGTACAAAACAACGTAGATTATGTAAAAATATATGTATTCATTAAACTATATACTTTTCCATTTATATCATGGGGATCTTTCCATATTGATACATATCCATTTGTTTTTTTTTTTAACACCTCATAGAATTTTTAAAACTTTCTTGGGAAAACTTCATTGAAATACAACATAGAGAAAAGTGTCCAGTTTAATGGCTTTTACAAAGTGAAGACACACATGTAACCACCATCCAGATCAAGATCAAGAACAGTGCTGGTCACTTCATGGGCCTTACTCATTCTACCTCCAGTAATTAACCTCCTCCCTCCTAATGACAGATAACCACTATTCTGATTGTCATCCATATACATATATATAATTGTGTCTGTTTTTAAACTTTATGTAAATTGAATCATACAGTATTGTGCGTGGCTTTTTTTACCTGTATGTGTGACTATTTTTGGCCAACATTATTTTTGTGAGATTTATCCATGTGACTTCATGTAGCAGTAGTTTTCCCTTTTTCTATTTGTTGTAGTAGTCTGTAGTAGAATATATAAATACCACAGTTTATGCATTTTCCTGTTGATGGGTATTTGAGTTGTTTCAAACTGGGGACTATGATTAGACAATGCTCATATAAGCCTTCCAGTACGAGTTTTTGGAACATATTCTTTTGAGTATGTACACATTTCTGTGGGCTGTATACCAAGAAAAGAAATTGCTAGATCATATGGTATGCGTATGTTCAGCTTTAGTAGATATTGCCCAGTTGTTTCCCAAAGGGGCCCTGACACTTTACCCTTCCGTCAGCAATATGAGAGTTTCATATATGCCCTGCCAACACTTGGAGTTGATGGCTTTTTGTTTGGTTTTCTATTGTTTGGTTTTGATGGCTATTTTAGAACATAAGTCTGCATAGTATCTTATTATATGAATATACCATAATTTACTCTCCTTTTGCTGGGCTTTTGCCCTCTTGCCCCACTATAGCACAGCCAGAACCTGGACACCTCTAATGTCTAGTAGACTCTGTGGTTTGTTCTATGTGTGATCTGACTGTTTGAGGAAGATTTAATACTGTAGGTAACAGAACCGATATATTTGGGGTTTTTTATTAGCAGATTTTCCTCAAATTCCCTCTCTTTTTGAGTAGTATGATACCAATGTAAGAATCCATGTAAAATGGTTTCATTTTGTTGACATGAAAATCAGTTTTGATTTCATGGTGGTACATGGTTGATTTCTTCACTCTTGTTAAAAACTCATGTGAGGGCTTCCCTGGTGGCACAGTGGTTAATAATCCACCTGCCAATGCAGGGGACACGGGTTCGAGCCCTGGTCCAGGAAGATCCTACATGCCACAGAGCAACTAAGCCCGTGTACCACAACTACTTAGCCTGCGCTCTAGAGTCCGGAGCCACAACTACTGAGGCCTGCGCGCCTAGAGCCCGTGCTCTGCAACAAGAGAAGCCACCGCAATGAGAAACCCGTGCACCGCAACGCCGCCAAAAAAACCCAAAAAGTCATGTGAAAAATAGTATAATGTTTGAAACTAGACTTTTGGTGAAAGTATTGCTAAACATGGCCAATTTAATTATACTGAATAATTTGCATTCTCTTAAAACAAGCATACAGAGATAGCTGCCAGCACCTGTATCACATAGATCTTCAGTCCATTGAAAAACTGCTGTGTGAATGATTTGAGAATATAATCTCTTCGGTTTTGGAAAGACTCTTTGAATTTCACCCTTTGAAAGTGAAAGGTGTTTCCAATCAGAGAACCATGCTTCTCAGCCCAACTTTTAACAAAACTGCCCTCCCCCATTTCTGCAAATTTTCTTTTAACGTAGGTTTTTAAAAGTACAGAAGCTAGGGGCTTGCTTTTAATGAGTTAAATGTGATAACCAGACCTCCTGGTTCTTCTTATGTTAGGGGGCGTGATTACTTCATGATAACCACTCTTTCTGTTGTGAGTTACAGCTTTAAACAGGTGCTGGCACAGGTGGTATTCATTACTATCCAGTTACCATAAGTAATTCCTTGGGAGAGTTTATATACTGTTAACCCTCTATGGTAGCTGCATGGTCTTTTGGAAAGTGCCTTATGGGTGTATAAGACAGTTTTATATTTCCTATTATTCTTTGCTTTTGCCAGTTGTATGTTGAATTATTCATTTTGTAATAGCTATAATGACCAGAAGAAGCATGTTATTCTCATACTCTAGTAAGTTTTAGACATGCTTTTTTACCTTCCACATGGAGGTCTTTCAATTTCTTATTTATTGCTTTCAAGAACTTGTTAGTAATAGCTGAAAACTACTGCTTTGTATTGTATTCAGTGTTTCGTTAAGTCTGTTAGAAGAACATCTTTACCTCTTGAGATTTCTTAAGAGGTCCTATTGTAGCATAACTCTAAAAGTCTTCCAACTGTTAGCTATCTATACTAATGAGCCTGAAAATTAATTAACAAATGAGTTAGCCTGAATGAATTAACAAATAGTCCAGAAATCTTATTGAAGAGAGTATTTTCAATGACCTCTCCTTTCCCAGCCCCTCAATCTTTTTATCAGTATCAATAATGAGTAGCAAAATGTGCTGGCTTGATTTTATTTCTTCCAAATATCTGGTAAAAGTTCTAATGTTCTAAACCAGGATCGGGGTGGAGGTGGTGATGGTGGTTGAAGGAGCACAAACTTAATCAACTTCTGACAACTGTTATTTAGATAGCTCTTCACTTATCTCACATTCATGAACCTGGTTTAGAAATTAATTTAGAGACCATTTTTAAGTCTTGGTAAATAAAATGCTTTGACCTCTTATAGATCATTTCTGAATATATCCTTGCAGTCAGCTTTTAGAAGGAAGCCCAATATTAAAAGCCTTGCTCAAGTTGCAGCTTCCTTATAGAATTAACAGAGAATAAAGTACCCAATAACCTAGAACCAACAGATCCCTCATTAACTTCCCTGTAATTGCAGTATCCACAGCAGCTGTTTCTCTTTCTCCACAGGTATCAGTCAGAGCCGGATCTCTCACTGGCTGTTGCAGCAGGGATCAGACCTGAGTGAACAGAAGAAAAGAGCGTTTTACCGATGGTATCAGCTTGAAAAGACAAACCCTGGTAAATATTTTTTCCTTTTTTTATTGCATCTGAAATGGGACAAATATAAATTAATTACTTTATTGACTCCATAATTGGATTCCATTCCACTCCATAGTGTTCCTTGGTTTGTCTTCCCCAAGGTAGTTTCATACTTTACTGTTGTTCCTTTATGCCAAAGAACACTCTTAACTGTAAAACCTAAGCCCTGATTGTACCAATTTTTAGCTTAGTGTCTAATATTATCTAGTCATTTTCACTGCTTCCTCCAAGGTGCCTCTTTGTTTTCCAGGTTATATGACATTTCTAACCATAATTTGAAAGAAAGGTCATGATAGTCAGTAGCCAGTTTTTTTTCCCTCACCTATAGGTATTGGTACATATAAGATTCCATACCTAGTTTTATATGTGTTTTTGTAAATCTTGTTTTAGTTAGTAATATAAATTTAATACTTTTATTTTGTTCATGCTATACCATATCCAATGATTCCTGCTAATGATTTTCTCTTTCTAATTCTAATTTTGGGTAATGAATGTGTCTTTGGGCTTTAGGGTGAAGCTGCCCTGTTGACTTTGGGGGCAGCAGTAGGTTGGAAAATAGACTGAAATCTTTAAAAAGATCACAAAAACCTTTGTGTCAGAAGTTGCCAGGAAGAGGCAAGATCTATTGCAGGATGCTTTTAATGGTGGTATATAAGTAAAATCTGAAGTTTGTGATGGACTCCCTCAATCTACACATTACACAGACTGGTGGCAGTGAGATCTGTCTCAAGTTTAACCTTGTGATTGAACTATCTTCTGTAGTACTACAGCATTAAAGCCTTTGCTTACAGACTAAATTATCAATTCGAATATCGAGTATTGAAGGCTCTTAGCTAATAATAGCATTGGCTCTGAGGTGGAAATAATGTTATAGAGACATATTTGTGTGTGTGTATCTGTGCTTAGATTTTTTTTTCCCAAAGATCACTTTGAAAGGCTCAGGCAGACAAAACAGAACAGACCGTATCAATCTCTTCGCAATGAATTTTTTAATCTACCCAGCCCCCCATTTTTTATATTTCAGATATACAGAAAAATTAAAAGACCAGCACAGCTAACACCTGTTTATCCTCTTCGTAGATACAATAATTGTTAACATTTTGCTATATTTGTTTTTCCCTATAAAATAAATAAATGAATAAATTTTAAAATGTATGTATGTGTGTATACAAACACATACTCTTTCTCTCTTTAGCATTCGTCTCCTGAAAAAAGGGTAATCGCCTACATAACCACAGCCCCTACAATCACATCTAAGAAAATTAATTTTAATTCCATAATAACACCTAATATTCAGTCCATATTCACATTTCTTTAGTTGTTGCAAGATTGTCTTTTGTAACTTTTTTTAGAATTAATTTTTTAATTGAAGTATAGTTGATTTACAATATTATGTTAGTTTCAGCTGTACAGCAAAGTGATTCAATTATATATATTTTTTCAGATTATTTTCCATTATAGGTTTTACAAGATATTGAATATAGTTCCCTGTACTATACAGTAAATCCTTGTTGCTTATATATTTTATGTATAGTACTTTTTATCTGTTAATCCTGTACTGCTGATTTATCAGCTTTTTTTTTCATTAAATAGTATGTGATTTAGGTTGACAGATTGGAATTTGTTATGTCTCTTTAGAGTCTTAAAACTAGTCACTTAAAATTTTTCTTTCATGACATAAACTTTTTAAACCATCTAACCTTACAGAATGTCTCACATTCTGGGCTTTTCTGTATGCTCGTAGTGTCGACTAACTTGTTCCTCTATAGCCTGTGTATTTCACATACACTGGAAGTTAGGATTAGAGGCTTGATTAGATTCAGGTTAAATAGTTTTTGACAAGAGTACTTCATAGATTGTTTAGGGAGGACATTTACTAATGGCTGCAGTTAACTTTGAAACACATCAAAATAAAATGAATAGGGAGATGGATATGTGATAAACTAGGTATAGTAAAATATTAGATGGTATGGGTACAGATTTTCACTATAAAATTCTTTCATTGTTGCTGTATGTTTGAAATTTTTCACAATAAAACATTGGGGCAAAATGCTTTGTAGGTAATGTATACCTCACGTTACCACATGTCAAGAGGTATGTAGTGTCAGGTAGTAGCACTACTCATGTGCTAAGTTTGATTGTTTGTTAAAGTGGTGGCCACCGGATCCTGTTTTTGCAGCTTTTAAATAATCTGTAGGGCATTACTTTGCCGCTGGATGAATAGCCTTTTCTGCAACAAGCTTTGCCAGTGGTCTTAGCGTCCATTGATGATGCTCACCTGAATCAGTTATTCTGATGGGCGATTGCAAAATGGTGATGATGTAATCTAGCATTCCTTCAATATTTACTAGCTGGCAGTTTTTCTACAAAGAGGAACTTCCCTTTTTAGATATTTTTCTAATGATATCTAGATATACAGGCAAACCTCTCAAAATAATGACTCTGTTGTTGCTGCCATTAGTTAAATGTTCTAAAACAGCACAGTTTAGTAGAAATATAATGCAAATGACATATGTAATTTAAATTATCTAGTAGCCACATTTTAAAAAGAAGAAATAGCTAAAATTAATTTTGATAATGTATCAATATTTATGCTTGTATTATCACTTCAACATTTAATCAACACTTCAAAAAATTACTGAGAGCTTTCCTTCTCTCTCTTCCTTCAGTCCTTCCTTTCTTCCTTTTTTTCTCTCTCTCTCTCTTTTTCCTTTTCTTTCTTTTTCTTTGAAATACAATGTGTATTTTACACTTAAAGCACATGCCATCTGCAATCAGCCATATTTCAAGTGCTCAATAACCACGTGTGGCTAGCGGCTACCATATAGGACAGCGCAGTCTAAAGACTCATGTTGAGGCAACACTTCCATCTGAGCTCTAAGCAGTCTTCCCAAAGAGCTGACTTCTCCCGTGACTCACAGCAGAGCAAATCAGATGGAAAGGAACAAAAACTTGGCACTTGGTCTGTTTAATAGAGCAGCTTAGGCTATGATATTGATAACAAGAGTTGGGCTAGGTAAATAAGGAACTGTGCCCAAGGGCTTCATAAACCTGGTCACATGCCAGCAATTGGCTACCAGGGGGAGTATCAGAGGGATTGTTAAGATGTTCCAAAATATATACAGCAGAGCAATGAAGAATTTGAAAGACAAACACAAGTCCAGCTGTGCCAGGTAATCAGCCTCCATAAGAGAAGGGATTTTTGTCTCTTGGATTTGGCACTTAGATCAGTGCCTGACATGTAATCTAATCATAGCTGGTAAAGCTAAATTACCACACTGGATTTCAGGGCTGGACTTCAATCTCATACAGGGACTGGGATACCAGGAAAATGAATTCATTACAAGCGGGAAGGCGGACTATCATGTCGGCATTGTTGTAGCTGATCTGACAGCACTGCCGACTGTGGAATACTACTATTGGAATCCAGTTTTAACAGGAAAATGGGAAAGGGCTAACAGCATTCATCCAGCTGTTAATTAGCAGGTGTTTTTTTCTTTAAGGATATAGTGCCTCCTCCTTTTAACAGTAAGTACCCCTAATTATATGCATTTGCTTTTCTATGAAGTTGCATTACCAACTGTCCCCCTGTAAAAGGACTTCCTATTTTTTATTTAAGAATCAAATCCATTCTAGTTCTGAGTTCTTTCTAGCTTCCTAGTCCAGTTCTTTGTAGTCTAGTTTCTAGTTTTCTGTAGGATGTAATTCAGAGTTAGCTGAAAAGAAGGGGATAAGTTTGTAATTGTCAAATTGGTCCTTTTTGTTGCATCAACAGTAATTGGATATTACCAGTTGAAATTTAATTTTTTTAAGTTTTTCTTTGCACTTTCACCTTTATTAAAAGAGCTAATATGGTATAGAATTTTTTCTAGATAAATGCAGTTTTATTTTATTGAGTTTAAAATAACCCTTGGTTTTAGCTAAAGAATTTATTCTTATTTCATGGACACTTTGGAACTATTATATGATGATAGTTCCAAATTAATATTGTGTGATAAGATGAACTAACATTACATTAGCATCTAAGAATACCTTATCCAGTGTCTAGTCAGTATTCACTTTTATATAATACATCAGAATTTTCTTTGCAAGTCATTGCAGAGGTGATTGGAATCCAACTAAATGTCCCTCAGTCAAGAAGTGGTTAAATAAATTATGGTATATCTGTATAATGGAATACTGTGGAGGCTATATAGCTTTTTTTTTTTTGCGCAGTACATGGGCCGCTCACCGTTGCGGCCCCTCCCGCCGCGGAGCACAGGCTCCGGACACTCAGGCCCAGCGGTCATGGCCCATGGGCCCAGCCGCTCTGTGGTATGCAGGATCCTCCCAGACCGGGGCATGAACCCGTGCCCCCCGCATCGGCAGGCAGACTCCCAACTACTGCGCCACCAGGGAAGCCCTATATAGCAATTTTTTTTAAGGTGGCTTTATATGAATTGAATTTATATGTAGGAATATCAAATTCATCAGTGAATAAAGTAAGGTAGAAAACAATGGATATAGTATATTGCCATTTATGTAGGGAATACACACACACACACACATGTGATTATATAAACTTGGAACATCTCTGGAAGGGTATATTAGGAACTGATAAGAATAGCTCTGTGGCGGGGAACTGAGAGAAGGGGAGGATGGGAGTGGCAGGGACACCGTTAACTATGTAACCTTTTTGTGTCTTTCTAAATTTTATTCCATGCACTTGTGTTGTATATTCCAAAAATACATATAAAGTGTAAAGAAAATAAGAGAGGGAGGGAGGCAAAGAGGGAGAGAGGCAAAAAAAGAAATTAATCTACCTTGTTAATAGCTTTTAAGATATAAAACAACTGAAGAACCTAGGTTTACATAGTTCAGACCTGGTTTTGAGAGGCAGTTAGGTAGAGAAATAAGATGTCAGTGATTTTTATTGATAGTTCTTTTATTTCATGTTTTTTCTCTGTCCAGGACAGATAGCTCATTGGAAGAAATGTAAATGGTACCATCACTTTGCATATATTCTGAGAAAAAATGCAAAATTAAGGACACTCACACGGTGAAAAAGTGCTTTTTTTCCCTCTAAATTTAAGCATTTAGAAAAAAAACAAAAAGTATTTGTACATTCTGTGCCTTTATCCCTGGGCTCAGAGCATTTCTCTCTGTATACGTTGATTGATGTTCTTCTCTTTTTCAACCTCTTCACTCTGGATCCATTTGAATAGGTTTTTTTAGTCTCTCTTTTAGTGGACTCAGCAAGAAAAATAATAGAGTGCATATTTAAGTTATTTTTACTGATAATCCTATAGATACAGTGTAGTTCTCTGCTAAACAGACCAATCACCAGAATTTCCCAGCATAATCTAAAGCCTGCCAAGGCTTATGAATAAAATAGGCTGATGGAAACTGATCAAATACATTTTATCTTGTTTCTTATGAAAACATTTACAAGAAAATGCCTATTTTTAAAAAGCAGTGAGTACTAAATTCAGTATGGTTGATATCAAGAGCCCCTTTATTTAATCAAATTAAGCTCAACAGTCCTCTCTCTTGTCTAATTTAAACATTACTATAGCAGACAGGGTTTGATGAGTTCTTCTTGGCTCATGGCGGTGATTCTGCATATTTCTAAATTAAACAATTAAATAAAGTTTGCACATGAAGTAAATTTGGAGAGCAGAGTATGCCTCCTCCCTTCCCTGTTGCAGGGAGTAGAGCCTCAGGGAAATCATGTTTATGATGTGGGGGAAGATGAAAAATTACTTTTGGAGAAGCTAGTGTCTATGAATGGAGCAGTAATAACATGCTTGTAGTCATTCTTTTATTAGCTGATTGGCAAAGGCTCACCCGAAAGTAACCCTGATAAGCAAGAAAATGATTATAGATGCAAAGAGAACAGTTACCAAAATGTTAAAATCTATCAGCAAATTAGGAAGAGTTTTGTTTTCTCTGGGTTTAGATCTGCTAGATAAATCTGCAATATTTTGTCTTAATGGGGACCCAGATATAATGTGGAGAAAAAAACGTTTCTGTAGAGAACACAGGTAACACGCTTCCTATAGGGAAGAAAATAGTGGGTTCTTTAGCCAATCTAGAATGCCTGTATTTTACTTCAGAGGGATTTAAATTCTTACATACATTGTTCCTGCATAATTGTGAACCCATTCTTGGGTTATTCATTGCTCTCCATCTGTTTCAACCAAAGCAAGAGGAACAGGTTTCTAGAACAAATCTGTTGTAGTGTTTCCAGAGTTTTTCTTGTGCTTTTTCTTTTTTTTTTTTTTTTGCCACGCGGCTTGCGGGATCTTAGTTCCCCAAACAGGGATCGAACCCATGCCCTCGGCAGTGAAAACGCAGAGTCCTAACCACTGGACCACCTGGTAATTAATTCCCTCTTCTGCTATTTTTTTTTTTTTTTTTTTTTTTTGCGGTACGCGGGCCTCTCACTGTTGTGGCCTCTCCCGTTGCGGAGCACAGGCTCCGGACGCGCAGGCTCAGCGGCCATGGCTCACGGGCCCAGCCGCTCCACGGCATGTGGGATCTTCCCAGACCGCGGCACGAACCCGTGTCCCCTGCATCGGCAGGCGGACTCTCAACCACTGCGCCACCAGGGAAGCCCTCTTCTGCTATTTTTAAATACTACTACATTGAAAAAGAAAAAGAACAAGACAAAAACCTCAAAAGAAATATGATAATATTATGTTTCAAATTAAGTATGTTTACAAGTTTGAAATTATTCGGAGTTTCCACCTTCTATGCATAACTTGCCTTGATTTCTTTTAAAGTAACCAGGCCATTACTTACTTCTCTCTCTTCTTTTTTTTCCTCCTTCCCTCTCTCCCCCTTTCTTTGACTTCCTGACCAATTTTATTTCATCTAAGTTTCCTTTTTATAGAAAACCTGGACAATACAGGATATTGTAAAGAAGCATAGTTATATTACCAATAAACCCTAATACCAGGGAAGAACCATTATTATCAGTTGGCTCATTTCCTTCAACCTCATGACTCAGTTAAGATTCTTTGTATTCTTTGTTTTATTTGTGCCCATTTATCACTCTAAGAAAGCATGCCATAGTTACAGATATGGCCTACTAGTAGCAACTTACTGACCTATTTCTCACCCTCCACCCAATGAAGCCCTGAAACCCTCTATCCTTTTACCAGAGCCAGACCTTGGATGAGAGGACCTGGCTGCCTTAACCAGGTCATTTCTACCTCTGTCTTTATTAGCCATGGTAGCAAGTTTGGCTCCGTTTTGGACCTTTTATCATGGCTGTAGAATAAAGCTTATATAATCTAGCTTAGGTAGATTCCAGAGCCCTCATTATACTGTCAATCCTGCTTGCATCCCGAAAAGTACCAAAACAAGGAGTTTGAAACCCTCTAGACCCATAGTTACTTCTTACGCCTAAACTTTGTTAACTTTGAATTGAGCCCAGACCTAATTGCCAAGTTATTTTGGCAGAATGGATCCCTCTTTCTTGAACTACCTAAAGAAAGGTTTCAGTTTAGAGTTTCATAGTGTGTAGGACAGGAATTTTTTAAATCAGGGGTTAGCAAACTCTTCCTGTAAAGGGCCAGATAGTAAATATTTTAAGCTTTGCAAGCTGTGTGGTCTCTGTCACAGCTACGCAACTCTGCATTATAGTACCAAAAAGAGACAATATGTAAATGAACGAGTGTGGCTGTGTGGCAGTGTGGCAGAAGACCAGAATGTGCCACACCTTTTAAGCCAGTAGGTCTCTAATGTGTCGGTGACACACTTGCCCATTTGAGGAAGAGGTCAGATATTTACTTTACATCACACATGACAGGAAATCATATATCTATTAAGAGTTCAAACAAAAGTAAAAACTATAAAAGTATTCTGAGTTATATAAAATGCATTGACCATAAAAGAACAGATTAACAGATTTGACTGTACAAAAATTAAGATCTCGAAACATCATAAATAAAAAGATGAATGAAAAGCTGGAGAAAAATAGTTGCAATCTGTATGACTAGCAATTGGTATGGTATCTACACACCAATAAGAGGAGTAACTCAAAAGAAAAAAGGACAAAAGATATAAATTCACAAGAGAAGTAATTGTCAGAAACAGGAAAAGATGCTCATTCTTACTAATAGTGAAATCTTTATATATTAAAGAGAATTTTTTGTCTGCCAAATTTATAAATGTGAATAATTAATAACGCTTATACTAATAATACTCAGTGTGTCAGGGAATTGGGGAAATAAACAACTGGAGGTGGTTGTGATGTCTTATATTAGTTCTATATTATTGTGTAACAAATTACCCTACAGGTTAGGAGCTGAAAACAGCAAACATTTATTATCTCACAATTTCTGTGGGTCAGGAATTCAGGAGCAGCTTAGCTAAGGAGGTTCTGGCTCAGAGTTCTCATGACATTGTAGTCGAGCTGTCAGCCAGGTCTGCAGTCACCAGGGCAGGACAGTCTGCTTCTAAGGTCACTCCCATGAGTCTTGGAAAGCCCCAGGTCGTTATTGCCTATTGGCCAGAGATAGCAGGTCCTCCACATGGGCCTGGCCATTGGCTTGCTGAGTGTTCTTGCTACATGGCAGCTAGTTTTCCCCTGAGCAAGTGATCTAAGAGCCAGAGCAGCAACACAGACACCACAGTGTATTCTACAGTCTAATCCCTGAAAGTGGCATATCATTACTTCTACCATATGTTATTGGTCACATAAACTAATCCTGGTACAACGAGGTGAATACCAGGAGTTGGCAATCCTTAGGAGCCACCTTGGAAGCTGGCTACCACACAACTATATTAGGGCTGTATGTCTAGGGCCTTATTTCTGTCAGCTGGGTTCTACACTTCTCCACATGGTGTCTGCTGCAGCTAGAATGTCCAAACTGGCTTTTTTCCTCAAATGTCTGGCACCTGGGTGGGTTTCACAGGAGCACCTGTAGGCAGACTGGGCATCTTTCACTCCATGTGGCTAGCTTTGGCTTCCTTACAACATCGTGGTCTCAGGGTAGTCATACTTCTTATATGGCAGCTGGCTTCCCCCAGAACCAGCATTCCAGGAGATCTAGTCAGAAGTTGCAAAGCTCCTTATGACCTAGCCTCAAACTATGTCCATGTTGTCAAAAGGCGTCACAGCACCAGCTCAGATTCAGGGGCATGATTACCAGGAGGTGTGACTTATTGTGAAGGGCCATCCTTGGAACCTATCCCAGGGAATTATGCTTAGGAGAGATGATGCTGGCTTACTCTAAAGTGGTAGCAGTGAAGGTAATATAAATTCGTCTGATTCTGGATATAGTTTGAAGATAAAATTGACAGGATTTGCCTGTGCATTAGATATATAGTAGGTGGGGAAAAATAGCAGAGGCAAAGGTGATTCTGAGATTTTTGAGCTGAGCAATTTAAAGAATAGGGATGCCATTTACTTGAATGGGAGAGAATGCAGGACAACAGGTTTGGAAAGGAAAATCGGGATTGGTTGAAATATTGGACATCTGTATGAGACAGTGCATATAAAGATGTAGCCATTAAGGGGACATCAAGAAACAAATCTGTGTGTAGTAAAGTAGAAATGCTACCCTTGGTATTAATTGCAAGGTACAATAAATAGAGTATAATTCCTGTTATGAAGAAAGAAATATATGCATACATGCATTATCACCAGTTCAGGCTGAGAAAAGTCTAGTCTGATTTAGTAAAGTATCTCAATTGTACATTTTTTTCCATTGGTTTTATTACATTCAAGAGGTAAAAAAATAGTATAGCATTAACAGGTAGTAGACTTATGGAGATCTGAATTAGTTAATAGACTAAAAACATATCAAATATCATCTCTTCTTTTGATGCTATATTTGACTTTTTTTAAAAGAGTTTGCAACAATTAGTGTTATTTTAAATTCATCTCCTACGTGCATACATTGATTAAAGGGCTCCATTTTCTCAACAACAAGAAGTCTTTTGAATGGTAATGAAAGGTTCTGAACGTGTAGGATACATTGTTCAGAAAGATTAAAACTGTCAAGTAGGAATTTCAAGAGAAATTTTTCAGAGGAAGATACTCTGATTAAGGGTTGTCACTGGGCCAAAGACCGTATGTCCTTATTCCCCTGAAGAGACAGATTTTGAGCTTTGTTTCAAAAATCGACATAAACAAAGATAAAAGACAAATGACTAACTGAAAAAAATGACATATAAAATAATAATGGGGGAGTTCCCTGGCAGTGCAGTGGTTAGGACACTGCACTTTCACTGCTGAGAGCATAGATTCAATCCCTGGTCGGGGAACTAGGATCCTGCAAGCCACGCAGCGTGGCAAAATAAAATAAAATAAGCAAAGTAAAGTAAAATAGATGGACTTTTTAAGGAAGAGTTTTTGTCTCCTTGGATTTTTATTTTGGTCAAATAATGTTTTTAAAATATAAATACCAAAAGTATTGGGCCTGCAATTTCCAGTGAAGGGGCAAAAGTTTATTGTTGATTTCATGATATATTTGTCATATTGGTTTTAGTAAATTGCAAGATATTTGCCCAAAAAAATCTCATTTATTTCAGGAGCTACACTAAGTATGAGACCCGCGCCCATTCCAATAGAGGACCCGGAATGGAGACAAACGCCTCCCCCAGTCTCAGCTACATCTGGCACCTTCCGACTGCGACGAGGGAGTCGATTTACCTGGAGAAAGGAGTGCCTGGCTGTCATGGAAAGGTACATGTCTCCTTTTCCTAGGAGCAATCTCCCAAACTTAGGAAAGAGAAACTTAGGATAGATTTGGACACTTTTCATTTCAAACAAGTAATTTGAGATCTAGGTTTTATCTCTAAAAGTATTTTGGAGTACTATAAGTGCTGTATTATTGAAATAAAATGATCTTACCATTGAGAATTCATAAAACCAGAGTTAGTATCTATCAATATAATTTTTGTCCTCAGTAATTTAAGAAACTTTAGAATAATTTTTTTGAGTTTAGATCTTTGTATTATGTTTTAGAAAGACTCTTTGAAGTCTTATTTTCATAAAAAATATTAAATAATTGTGTAGGAGGCCACTGAGACTTAACTTTCTTTGATAAGGAGTATAGCCTAGATGAGCTTAGTCTCAGAGGTTAGAAGTACATGTTTTTGACTTTGATTTCATATCCTCTGACTCTAGCACCGGTACCTGATCCATAGTGGTGCTTTTTTTTATTTTAAGTTTTTTTTTTTTTTACAGTTTAAAAAAAAATTAATTGAGTTATTTTTTTGTCTGCATTGGGTCTTGGTTGCCGCACGCAGGCTTTCTCTGGTTGCGACGAGCAGGGGCTATTCTTCATTGTGGTGCGCGGGCTTCTCATTGCAGTGGGTCTCTTATTGGGGAGCATGGGCTCTAGGCGCGAGGGCTTCAGTAGTTGCAGCACGCAAGCTCAGTAGTTGTGGCTCGACGGTTCTAGAGCACAGGCTCAGTAGTTGTGGCGCACGGGCTTAGTTGCTCTGCGGCATGTGAGATCTTCCTGGACCAGGGATCAAACCTGTATCCCCTGCATTGGCAGGCGGATTTTTAACCACTACGCCACCAGGGAAGTCCCGGTACTCAGTACTTTTTAAATTTGCATTTGACCTTAGCTTCAGTTTTTCCTATTGGAAATCATATAAATTAATTAAATATGGTTATGAAATGTTCAATATATTTAGGGTGGGTCCTATAGTATAATTATTCTTTTAGTCTCCTACCTGTAAGTAATGTTTACAGAATCTTGGTTTGATGGAGTTTATATGCAATAAGGAAGTAATTTTCTATTAGAAAAGTATTTACTTCCTAAGATTAAAATGTAGAGAAAAAGAATATATTAGGCAGAGGTGAAAACAATTGAACTTTTTCATATTGTGATTTCTCAATAATTTAAATAATAGAAAAGAGTGGAATTGAATGTTTAAAACTAGATTTAAATTCTAATCATGTACATATTTACACTGAGCCAGTTTCACATTTTTTTTCCTATTATCTAATCTGACCAATCGAATGGTATACTGAAAAGAGCATTTGGCTCAGAGTCAGAAGACCTGAAGCCTGGTTTTGGCTTTGCCATTAACCAGCTGTGTGACTTTGTTCAGGTCAGAAATTCTGAGCTTTAGCTTCCTTATCTCTAAAATATAACTTGTTCTGCACATATAAACTTCGATTAACCAGGTAGTTTTTCCCTGAGGAAGAATTCCAACTAATAAATGGAAAAAAGATGATTAGACTATCATTATTATCAGACAATAATCATTGATAGCTGCTAACATCCCATAAAGATATACAAGGAGGTATTATGTACTTAGAGGATGTTAAGACACCACCTACAGAGTATTCTTTCTAACAAAATTGAAGCTGAATCAAATCGAATTTCTGGATCCAACTCCAGGTTTTTAGGAAATATGGAACAAAATTCTGTTAACACCACAGGGGTTTAAGTCAACCAGATTCATGGTGTGAGAGACCCTAAGAATAATAACTCAGTTTCTTCAAGTGTTTATTTTTTTTTAAATCTTCAGACAGTTGAAGAAATTTGAACACTGGATAAATAGTGATTCTTGTTTCAGTTACGATAATGGTCACTTATATGTAAACGGTACTACATTTATAAAAATTAGAGTTCTTGTCTTTTAGAAACATGTATTAAAATGTATAATAATATGATGAAGTGATATCTGGGATTTACCTCAGAATAACACAAGGCGTAAAGGCAGGGGCAAGGGTGTGTATAAAACGAGTGGTATCAGTAAATTACTGATTTCTATAGTTAGGTGATGTTTACCTGGGGGTTCATAGTATGGTTCTCTCCACTTTGTATGTATATTATGTGCGTGTTAAAGGATGCTCTAAATTTTGGATCAAATCACATGGAACTAGGAGAAATGTAAAGCCTTCATATATCACAAAAACTCAACTACATGATGTTATCTAATAGTAACATTTACTTAATAAATATTTGATTGTCACTGTAGTGACAGCAGTACAATAGTGAACATTGCAAACTCCCTCCTAAAGAGTCAGGTTGGAGAAACAGAAGTTAATGAAACAGTCATACAAATCAAGGTAAAATTGCAATTGTAATACATGTAGGAAAGGAAAGGTACATTGTGCTTCAAGATCTTGCATTGATTAAGAGAGGATGTGGTGATTTAATTAGGTCAAAAGGAAGGGGGAAAATATTGCAGATAGAAAGGAGAGCTATAGTCATCTAGAACTGTGCTGTCTGATCATGGCCACCTGTGGCTATTTAGATTTAAATTATATAAATTTTTAAAAATTTAAAATTCAGTTCCTCAGTCACACTAGCCACATTTCAAGCGCCCAGTAGTCATATATGGTTACTGACTATAGTTTTAGACAACACAGATATGTAACATTTCTATCATCACAGAAAATTTTGTCAGACAGCTCTAATACAGAACAACTGTAGCTCATCCCCAATAGAAAAACAGTGGTTATATTTGACCCATAATGATTTGTTTCTATTTTTCTCTTTACTCAAAATTTTAAGGAAATACAAATATAAATTAAAAAGCAAACATTAAGTACATTGAAATATTTTAGAAAATGTCCTATGTGACCATGACAGAAACAGATAAATATTTCACTAATGCACGTAACAAAAGTATTGTGCTTCTGCATCCTTTTCCACATCTGGCCCTGCTTTTCAGAGTACAAGATTTAATAATTCATTGTTTATAATGATGGGTCTTTTCTCTCTAATTAGCATTCATTCATTCATTCACCTGTTCATTAAACATGTATTTTTACACATGACATTTGGTCTCTTGAGTTGCTTAATTTTAACAGTTTCTTATACATACGTAAACACACATACACAGACACGTTTTCCATGCTGTTTATTTGTTAAAGAGACCATGATATTTTGTCCTGTTGATTTTCCCACATTTTAGATTTGGCCAGTTACATCCTCTTACTGTCTCATTACATGACCCCATATTTTCTGTAGACTGATAGTTAGATCTAGAGCCCTGATTAGATTCTGGTTCAATTTTTTGGCACATAACTGGTACTTTGTTCTTCCTATTACATTGTATAAGGAGACGCATAATGTCTGGTTGTCTCCCATTTTTAGTAACTATAAGGTTAATCAGTAGATTCAGCGCTATCATCCTGATCCACTTATTAGAAAGGTCCCCATATACAGCATAGTTTAGGGCAGTGATTCTTAACCTTGGCTGCATATTAGGATCATCTGGGAGCTTTAAAAAACACCAGTGAGACTGTACCCCTGACCAACTGAATTGTAATCTCTGGGTGGGGGACCTAGGCAGAGGTATATTTAGAAAGCTCCCAAGTGATTCTGAAGGGCACTCAGGATTGAGAACCACTGTTTTGTATCCATTGATGATTTTTTCCTAGTCACTTTCTTCATAAGAGGTTTGCAAAATGGTTATATTCCAATTTTTTTTACTTCTTCTGCACTGATAAGCTCGAGTTCTTCTTCTATAAAGAAGAACTTTCCTCTCATTAACTCTTTAGTTGCCCAGAAATATATTTCCTCACAAACTTGGGGAGGTACTATGATATAAGCAATTATAGAACTGGGGAATGAATGCTATTATGAAAATGGGTAATTAAATTTATGGGATCATATGAGATGCCGGCAAGCAGAGGAGAGAGTCAGGAAGACTTTACCAAAGTGGTGACATTTTGGCTGCATTTTGATGGATGATGGATAGGAGTTCACCAGTTAGACAGTCATAGAAAGGATAGTATGAGTAGCAGATTCTCTGTGGCGGAAGATAGGGTTTTTCATCAGGAGCATCTCTACTTTGATTATACAGGACTTAGTCATACTATGCACTCTATAATTAATAAGACCATGCTTAATTATACCATAGCTTTGGTGTTCAGGCTTTATCATAAAGGAGATTGCACCTGATCAGATTAGTCTGTTAGATAACGTTAGTAGGGGTATGGAAGATCGGCAAGAAATCAGCCAGCTAAGTATGCATTTGAACTTATACCAGATGCCTAAAGCCGAGGTAAAATAAATGTAAGTTGTAGTGTCTGCCCTCATATATCTTAAGATAATAATAGTTTACATTTCAGTAGGATTTTACAGTGTATAATTATTAATCTTATTGATAATTATTCTATATGATAAGTGAGCTTATTTAATCTTCACGATTCTGTACTGTGGATATCTTATTATTTATAGTTTATATATAAGAGCCTCAGAGAAAAGAAGTGACTAGCTTATATGTAAATGGGTTGAGGAGGGATAGATGGAGGCTGTTAGGGTAATCTGTGCATCAGTGATGAGGGCCCAAGCTATAATATTAAAGCAAAGGGCAAGAAAGTGGATAGAAGATAATAGATATCAGAAAAAATTTGAAGAAAAGAACAACCTAAGCTAGTCACAGATTGAACATAGAGATGACAGAGCAGGAAGTGTAAAAGAGAGTTTAGCAATGGTGATGGTCAAAGAGCATTCATCTGGGAGACAACATCTGTACCATTAGAAAATGGTTTGACTTTGGGCAAATCATTTAATACCTCTTAACCCCAATTACTGTATTTATAAAAAGAAGAGTTAAGTACTATGATAGAGTGAAAAGTCAGAGTCATAGAGACTTAGGGTTTAGTCCCAGTTTCACCTTATATTAATCTTTAGGAATTTCAGTTTTCTGTAAAATGAAGTTGGTTATTATGAGAAGAGTTACGAGAGTTACGTGAGATAATATATGTAAAGCACATAGTAGAATGCCTTTCTCATAAACAGTATTGAACAAATGTTCCCTTTCTACCTAAATTCCTTTCACTTAGAGCTTTGACTGTGAAATCACCTCAAGATTTCTGTGCTAGGAGGTTTCAGTGGCTCTAGAAATGAAGATTTAGGAGTCGTCAATATAGTAGGTGTAGTTAAAGCCATGAGTAAGAATATACCCTGTTTAAATTCATCTCTTCTGTTTCTACATTTTTGCTTATGCTGTGTTCATGTTTTTGCAGCTAAATATGGCTCCAGAAAAACTTAAAACCCTTCTGACTGATCTCATTTTAAATTCATGACCATGAACCTCAAGTGAGTCTTTAATTCTGCCAGACAATCATACTATACCTTCCTGGTTCATTCTTTCCCACTCTCCTAAATAATTATTTCACACTTTGTTCTCTCTGCAAACTCTCCATCCTCAGTCTCATGATGATCTTTCTTTCTATTTAAATGACGAAAGTGAAGGACTCAGGAAAATTTCACTAACTACCCACCTGTTTGCATGTAACACACACATACTATTTTCCTGCCCCTTACCATCCCCAAAGCACTTCAGTAATATTTCCTAGCACATAACTTAGTGGTGCCTGCCTGGCTTACAGTAGATAGATAGATATATATCGATCCCCCTTTTTTGGCCTTTTCCACTTCTCTGACCTCATTGCATTGTCTGTACCACATATTTCACTTTTAAAATATCTAGTTCCAGAAACATTTATTGTCACAAAGGACAATACTGTATGATTCCCTTTATATGAAATATCCAGTTTAAGTAAACCTATAGAGAGACAGAACGTAGATATGTGGTGTCTAGGGCTGGGGAGGTTAGGGATATTGTAGGGGAGGATGAAGGCTAAGGAGTGTTGGGTTTCTTTTTGGGGGTGATAGAAATTTCTAAAATTGTGATAATTTTCACACAACTCTGAATATGCTAAAAGCTATTGAATTATAAATGGGTGAATTTGGGGGTATGTGAATTTTATCTCAGTATAGCTGTTTTTTTAAAGAAACAGTTATTTAGTACAGTATTGGGAGTTCCACATATATTTATCCTCCACATTTAAGCCTCATAACAGTCCTGGTTTCTTCTTTTTCTAATGAGGCAGCCAAGGCTCTAAGAGGCTGAATACCTTCCCAGGACCACAAAGCTAATAAGTGGCCCAGCCACATGTCGACCTTTAGACAGAGCTAACCATGGATTTGAGTTTTCCTTATTAACTAAGAGGGGTATATTTTTATTTGGGTGTACACTGTTTTTAATGTATGGACTTGACCCTTATTAACTCTGACGTCTGATGCCACTAGATTAACATGTGATGTAACCTTCTATTTGCTTAAGAACATATGGAGATTGTAAAGAGGGAAAGATAAAACAAAAATGGAAAAATGATTGATAATGGTTGAAGCTGGATAATAGGTACATGGGGGTTCATGGGTATAGTATATTTGTGTAGTTTTGAAATTTTCCATAAAGATTTTTGTTGTTATTATTTAAAGGGGACTTGACTAGATTTTAATGGGCAAAATAGAATTAGATAATTGACTAATTTATTCATTCAATCATTTATTTATAGAGCATCTGTTATGTGCTAGCACTGAGCTAGGCTAAACTCAAGTAGTTTACATATTCACAAGGGGAAGGAGCGACATCTATATTGTATGTCTGAAATACCTGCATGTACAAATAATATAATGTAAGACTCAAATGTGATTTTTATTCAGCAAACCTAACTGTTCCTTTGTTCATTCAATAAAGTACTTACTAGGTATGAGGCAAAGTGCTAGGGATGGAGCGAAGGGATACATTTAAGGGTGAAGAAGTAAAGGATGATGATGAACCTAGCAGAACTGGATAGTCTTTAGAGTTTATGGTCAGAAGTTGTGGAGACCTTATGGCCTAAAATCAAAGCTTCTGATGTACTCTTTCCTTTTTAACCTTTCTGCCGTTCGGACTGGGTATTTTTTCAGCTTTGGAGACAGGTATGTCTTTGGAGTGTTTGGATATTTGACCAGGACACAAAAGCGTGAGACCTGGCTATTGTACCTATTCTGGTCTCAAGGGAGAAAGATGAAAGAAACCTTCGAATCGCCATATATAGGTTTTTCAGCCCAATTAAGCAAGATTGAAAGAGAAGCAACAACTTGAAGAAGGCTTTGACTAGATACAGGATTAAATAAGAGCACCCTGTGACATATAGAAGCAATAGAGTATAATGCTTAAGAGTACCCACTTTGGAACCAGGTCTCTATATATAGGTTACTTATTGCCGTTATTTTTCATCAAAGTAGCTGAATGATGAGTCTGTATCTGGGAGTGTCCAGGAAAATGAAGGCAAAATGAGTATCGCTGTGTGTGTTTGTAATTAAAACTATTTCATGGTTTTGTTTTGTTTTTTATGGAAACAGCACACCTATAATTTGTATTTTGTTCCTCTTAGATTCTTTTCATGTTCATCTTCAGTGAGCTATTATAAAACAAAATCATTTCTAAAGCCCAGAACCTTCTGAAATTATAAGGAAAACATTTTTGTTGTTGTTGTTTTAACCTTTGTCAATCTCCAAAACAACTCGAAAAAATTAACCCTAATTATTCTCCCCAGCAAGCAAAGAATCAGTATTAAAAATTTCAGCTTAAGGGTTTCTCTTCCCCCAAAATTTAAGCATCTAAAAATAGTTTCTTAGGATAAAAGTTACTCTTTATCAACAAAAATAACTTCACAACCACAATACTATAATGAACCAAAATTAAATCATAGCTCTAAATTTGGTGTCACTGCTATTAACCTGACATGTTATATACAGTCTGAATGTGTAATCTGAATTAGAGACCTGGGTCTAGAACACAAATGCATTTTATATAAGTCTGTTGTACATCCTGGGAGAATCAGCATAGAAGAGACAAATCTGTTTGTAAAGTGTGTTTCCAGAATTTTGCTTGAGGTTTCTGTAATTTAATTCTCTTGGTATTTACCACATTTTGGAATTCTTCCCAGGACAGTTTATTAGTACTTGGATTTTGGTTTCAGTCTCTTTCCTTTCTCTGTTTAACTTTCAATTTTTCAGTGAGTACTTGGACTGTGAAGGTTAAGAAGACCAATAGTTCCAGAAACTAAATTCTATATTTAACTGCAGACTGGGTGTGGTTCAGAAACTGCAATGCAAGCTTGCTAGTATTTTGCCAGTCATCAAAACCCTGACCTGCAGGGAACATTCCTTTTCCTAGTCTTCTGACTCTGAAATATGATGAATTTTGATGATATATGGTGTACACATTTGTATGTGTAACTAAAATAAAGACAGAGTCGCATAGGTTCAACCTTGAAGTGGCTCTGGAAGATGTTTCTTCTGTGTTCTTGTATAGTAGTCTCAAATGGTATTAACCTTCCCTAGTTTCATGGCGCCACTTCCCATTATTGTTTTATTACCTTTAATTACTACTGTGCGATTTAAAAATTTTTTTACACAGGATGTATTCTCCACTTCATCTTTCTTAAGTCATGAAGCCACATTTTCTTTTAATGTTTTTATCTTGTTTTGCTTTATATAGTTTTAGACAGTTTCCTAATTACCGTAAAAATGGAGAAATAACTGCTTGTTCTACTAGTAAAAATTTCCCTCATTTTAAAAAAAGCACTCTTATCTCTTGAAGAGAATCCTATTACTTTGTAAAAGGGAAAAATAATCACCTTTTCCTCCTTAGCGGTATCCTTCTGTATTATTTTGTGTAGTGTAGTGTCCTAGTATCATTTGGTATCATTCATACTATACAGAAATCCATGGAGTAAGAGACTCTTCTCATTTCAGTAAGATTACACCTAACCACAAAAATATTGGAGCAGAAATGCTTATAAATGCTTTTGTAATATTGCTCTTCTGAGAGATTGAGACCCATCCAGATGTTTCTTTGAATGACAGCTTGAGCCATGTGAACAATAAAGGGATCATTTTACCTCTGTTGTACAAAAATATATAAATTGCATCTGCTGACCACTGATTCGGTTTAAGCAACATTTAAGAACCTTCCCTTGATTTCATTTACTTGTATTTGGTCACATTTCTGCAGAGAATAAGGAAAAGACCCTAAAGATCATCTAGTTCAAACAGTTTGTCTTTTAAAACAAGAACTAAGAAGTTAATTAACTTGGCTAAACTCCAGAAGAAATGAGTTTAAGTTGCTTATTTTGAACCCATAGCCATATGAACCATAGAATTTTTTTAAGCATAATATTGATCTTTTCTTTCTCTTCTTTATTTTTTGTTAGATACACATTTATTGAGTGTCTGCTATGTGCTAGGCCGTATGCTAAGAATTGGGATGCAAAGATGAATAAAAGGAAAGTCCTTATTGCATTTAATTGTCTTCTTGTCTGTGTTTCTTTATTCATCTCTTATTTCTTTCAGGCCCTCTTAATCTTCCTTTTTCCCTGCTAAACTCCTTTCTGTATCTTCCTCAAGGTTCCTCACTTTCTGTTCTTTAGTTTGCCAGAAAAATTTCTATTCAGTTTTTCTTTCTTCTTCTCACACTTTCTTTTAAGTATGCTTCCTACCCTCCCACCTCTGTTCTTCTTAATTGCTTCCTAGTTGATCATAATGTAAACTTCAGTATATGCTTTAGTTTTTCTTAAACTTAGTGAATAAAGTATTTTTCTATTTCACTTAAAAAGCAAATTAATCAATATTTATTTTTCAAAGAATTAGTAAATGTTATATAATTTCTAAGGGCCCTTATAATTCTCAAAATTGCATTGCTGTATGATTTTAAGTAATTTCTTGTTATGTGTGGAGCCTTTGTTCCCTTTAAGACTGTGGCTTTTGTTAGGAAAATCTTCTCACCCTAGAAGTAAATCTTTGAAAAACAATTGGTGCTTTGTATAACTACATGAATGAATAGACTAACTTCAAAGAACAAAATCACCTCCATTATAACTGAGTTCTATGAGAAGACCAGTTATCTAGGACGTCATTCATATATATATATATATATATATATATATATATATATATATATATATATATATATATATCTCCCCATTATTTATCTTGGCACCTTGTTTGGCAATCAGCTTGTACTTTGGTCCCTCAATTTCTCTGTTTATAGTAATGAAATACCTTAAGGGTATTGCAACCTGAAAATGCAAAGAAATCATTGTTCACCTACCTTTTATCAGTCTAGGTAATGAGAATTACTTCCTTTTTCCTTATAAAATGAAAAAACTAAAAGCATTTCTCACTGCTGAGAAAAAAATTTGCTTCTCCTATTTTTCATTTTATCTCTAAGAGTAAAACTTCCTTTAGTATTTTACAGCTGCAAAGAAACTTAAATCTTATTTTCTTCTTCGTTATGTTGCTGCTGAATTGAGTGGACTAGCTAAAGAAAATATCTTTTTCATATCTGGGATCAGAGACCACGTGTATGACCAAGATAGTGACTTTGCATAGGAAATTCAGTGAATTTTTTTTAACTTCTTTACATTTAACCATGATAGCTTTTTAGCAAGCTGCTAAGTTATTACATGGAATGTAGTGGTAAAGTAACAGATGTGGCCTGTGTAAATTCGAAGAAAACCGTGAATGAAATAATGTTAAGCAATAGAAGAAAAATTGCATTATTACAATAATGAAAAAGGAATACACATACAAAGATAAAGATTGGGAGCAGCAATAAAACTTTTAAATAAATGGTTTGCCCTAAATGTCGAATAGTTTGCACATTTTATGTTAGTTTTTGTCTTTCTCTTTGTTTGTTTCTGATAATATAGTGGTTAAGAACACAGATTGTTTTTAAAAATTATTTTATTGAGGTATACTTGATCTACAACATAGTGTTAATTTCTGTTGTCCAGCAAAGTGATTCAGTTATACCTATACATATATTCCTTTTCATATTCTTTTCCATTATGGTCTATCACAGGATGCCAAATATAGTTCCCTGTGCTATACAGCAGGACCCTGTTGTTTATCCATTCTATATATACTAGTTTGCATCTGCTAGTCCAAACTCCTAATCCATCCCTTCTCCATCACCTCCCCCTTGGCAACCACAAGTCTGTTCTCTGTGAGTCTGTTTCTGTTTTGTAGATAAGTTCATTTGTGTCATATTTTAGATTCTACATATAAGTGATATCATATGGTATTTGCCTTTCTCTGTCTGACTTACTTCACTTAATATGGTAATCTCCAGGACCATCCAGGTTGCTGCAGATGGCATTATTTCATTCTTTTTTATGGCTGAGTAGTATTCCATTGTATATATGTACCACATCTTCTTTATCCATTCATCTGTCGATAGACATTTAAGTTGTTTCCATGCTTGGCTACTGTAAATGGTGCTGCAGTGAACATTGGGGTGTTGGGGTGCATGTATCTTTTTTTAAAAAACTTTATTTCTTTTAAGTCTTTATTGAATTTGTTACAGTATTGCTTCTGTTTTATGTTTTGGTTTTTTGGCCACAAGGTATGTGAGATCTTAGCTCCCCAACCAGGGATCGAACCTGCACCCCCTGCATTGGAAGGTGAAGTCTTAACCACTGGCCTGCCAGGGAAGTCCCGCATGTATCTTTTTGAATCAGTTTTCTCTGGATGTATACCCAGGAGTAGGATTACAGGGTCATATGGCAACCCTATTTTTAGTTTTCTAAGGAACCTCCATACTGTTTTCCATAGTAGCTGCACCAGTTTACATTCCCACCAACAGTGCAGGAGGGTTCCCTTTTCTCCGCACCGTCTCCAGCATTTGTTGTTTGTAGACTTTTTGATGATGGCCATTCTGACTGTTGTGAGATGGTATGGTACCTCTTGGTAGTTTTGATTTGCATTTCTCTAATAATTAGTGATGTTGAGCATCTTTTCATGTGCCTGTTGGCCATCTGTATGTCTTCTTTGGAGGAATGTATGTTTAGGTCTTCTGCCCATTTTTCAATTGGGTTGTTTGTTTTTTTGTTACTGAGTTGTGTGAGCTGTTTGTGTATTTTGGAAATTAAGCCCTTGTTGGTCACATCATTTGCAAATATTTTCTCCAGTCCGTAGGTTGTCTTTCCATTTTGTTTATGGTTTCCTTTGCTGTAAAAAAGCTTTTAAGTTTGATTAGGTCCCATTTGTTTATTTTTGCTTTTATTTCTACTGCCTTGGGAGACTGATCTAAGAAAACATTGGTACAATTTATGTCCAAAAATGTTTTGCTAATGTTCTCTTCTAAGAATTTTATGGTGTCATGTCTCTTTTTTAAATATATCTTTTTTTAATTAATTGATTTATTTATTTGGCTGCGCCGGGTCTTAGTTGCAGCATGCTGGATCTTCATTGCTGCGTGTGAGATCTTCATTGTGGCATGTGGAATCTTTTTAGTTGCGACATGCAGGATCTTTAGTTGTGGGATCTTTTTTAGTTGCAGCATGTGGGATCTAGTTCCCTGACCAGGGATCAAACCTGGGCCCCCTGCATTGGACCACCAGGGAAGTTCCTGTGTTGTCATGTCTTATATTTAGTCTTTAAGCCATTTTGAGTTTATTTTTGTGTATGGTGTGAGGGTGTGTTCTAACTTCATTGATTTACATACAGCTCTCCAGCTTTCCCAGCACCACTTGCTGAAGAGAGTGTCTTTTCTCCATTGTATATTCTTGCCTCCTCTGTGGAAGATCAATTGACTGTAGGTGTGTGGGTTTATTTCTGGGCTCTCTATTCTGTTTTATTGATCGATATGTCTGTTTTTGTGCCAATACTATGCTGTTTTGATTACTGTAGCTTTGTAGTACTGTCTGAAGTCTGGGAGGGTTATGCCTCCTGCTTTGTCCTTTTTCCTCAGGATTGCTTTGGCAATTCTGGGTCATTTATGGAAGAACAGAATTTTTAGTTACAAAGACTGGGGTGCTAGTCTCAACTGTCTTACTCACTAGCTGTGTATCGGTAGGCAAATTCCTTGCTATAAAATGACAGTAATAATCAAACTTATCTTATAGGAGTGCTGTGATTTAATACTGAACAATGGGGCTTCCCTGGTGGCGCAGTGGTTAAGAATCCACCTGCCAATGCAGGGGACACAGGTTCGAGCCCTGGTCTGGGAAGATCGCACATGCCATGGAGCAACTAAGCCCATGCGCCACAACTACTGAGCCTGTGCTCTAGAGCCCATGAGCCACAACTACTGAAGCCCACACGCCTAGAGCCTGTGCTCCACAACAAGAGAAGCCCGCACACTGCAACAAAGAGTAGCCCCTGCTCCCCGCAACTAGAGAAAGCCCGTGTGCAGCAACAAAGACCATACATGCATAAATAAGAAAAATACTGAACAATGGTGCACGTGAAGTACTACCTGTGGTACGTGACACACATAGTAGGTGTTTAACAAATATATTCCTACTAAACAAATAAGAACTTTCAAAAAGAATTCTGGGTTTCTTCAAGTGGAATTTTCTGAAGAATTACCATTTTCTGTATTCCTAAACCTCAGCCAATAAATGTCTATTTAGCCTTTCTTTACTCAAAAGAAAGTCATTAATCACCTGTGTGCCAATCACTACACGAGTGCTGAAGCATATTTAAAGATAAGGTTTTGCTCTAGTAGGTCTCAGTCTAGTGGAAGAGTCAGGTTTAAAGAAACTCAGAAGAGATAGGCACCAGGTACAGTAGGAGATAGAGGAGAGTGGTGTGAGGGAAGACAACACCGAGGTGACACTGAAGCTGGGTCCTGGAGAGCAGTATGATTTTGGTGGGGTGGGGAAAGGAAGAAAGACATGCTTGGCAGTGGAAGCAGTATATGCAAAGGCACAGAGGCATGAAACATCAGGTAACTGGAGTACATGGTTAGTCAGGCAAGAAGCGAGGCTGGGGAAGTAGGATGTATCCAGATTGTAGAAAACCCTTGTCTTGCCACAGTTGTAGCATTTGTCTTTCTCAAGCATTCATATTTGCATCCATGCCGAAATATGGTTGTTCTAAAAATCTCTTAAGACATTTTTTAGGTTGTTTGTGCCACTTTCCTCTCACATATAAAGCACTGATAATAGTTCTTTTATGACAGGGACTCAAAATTATTTTGGAGGGTAGAGGTAGATTTTTGTGTCTAATATTTGTAAAACATCCTGGGATTAAAAAATTGAAACTGTTTTGGGAATTCCCTGGTGGTCCAGGGGTTAGGACTCTGCGCTTTCACTGCTGAGAGGGCCTGGGTTCAATCCCTGGTCGGCAAACTAAGATCCCGCAAGTCGCGTGACCAAAAAAAAAAAAAGAAAGAAAGAAAACAATTGTTTTGAAAATCTTCTCAGTCTTCCTTTTTAAAGATAGGAGCCTAAATGATATTCCCTTCTCTGTGGCAAGGAAATATGTTGAAATTCCAGCCATTTTCAATTTAAACATTTTTGACCCATTTTTTTTCCCCTGCTGACGTGGATTATTATAAAATTATAGAATCCAATTTTCCTACTGACTTCTGTTATAGCAGTGCATTGTTAGGAAGAAAATTTGAGCTATATCTTTACCAGAATGAATTATTTCGCCATCTGTTGAGTAAATTTTACCTGGTACTTCAGTGACGTAGTTTATGTTCTCCTGCAGACAAGGGTTTGGTTACACCCAACGGGTTCCTAGGCTAGCACAGTGCTCTGCATAAAGTGTGACATCAGTAAGTGTTGCTTGAACTTGACTGAATTGACTATTTAATAAGACCCTACAACTTTAAGAAAATTAGGAAGTGGTGTCGCCCATCTCCCCTGCCAGACATATTAGACTTGGGATGGGGGTAGAGTAATACAGTATTTTCTAATTTTGTTAAAATTGTAAGGGCTTCAATTCAATTCAGCAAGAAACAATAATTCGATAATTTAAAGTGATCCACTCAAAATGACTCAGAAACAGCAGAAAAATTACGTTTCAAGGCCTCAATGTCGTTTTTCCTTAGCCTGATCACTGTACTATTTTCCCCCCACAAAACCCACTTTGTGGGAGTGGAATTGGGTCCTGTAAAATCTAAGGGTCGCCTTGCCGTCACTGCAACCCCTGGCAAGCTGGTCTTCCTTTCCCTCTCTTCTGATGTCATTGCTGTCCTAGGATAGAAAATGCTGCAAGAATACATTATAAATTTTGGAATTAATGGATGCTGGAAGATGAATTTTAAAAAGAGTTTAACGTCTTTAATACTCCTTATGGAATGACTCAGGTGGAACATAATGAACTACACCTCCTGTATCTCTGCAAATAGAAGGAAGTTCTTAACATTTATTTAAGACAGCAGGAGCCTGAACATGACCTCATTTCAATCCATTAGACTATTTGAGGGAAAAAACAACAAAACTTTCCCACTTATTGACAGGTAAAGTTATCCCAATCCATTTCTCATAGCCAGTAAGAAGATGAACTGTCCTTAAATGCATTTTAAAATTGGCAGATTATACTTCCTGGTTCCCTTTTGGTCAAACAGAAATAGCCAAAAGAGAAATTATCACCATTTTTTTGAGGCTGATTAAAAATTCTCCCCACCCTTGTATAGAAGCTATGCCAGCAGTTTCATTTTGTGCAAACAACAGACCCCTCATTTCTCTAGTTCCTGAGCTAATTAAACAGGACCAAAGACCCCATGTTCCTCATGTTGTTCTGTGGCCACAGTTTACAAAGACATGAAGTGTAGTTTGGTAAGTATTGGTGTTGCATGTGAGGAGTTACCAATAAAGATATGATTCATCCCAGAAGCAGAGTTATACACGTCATAGTATAAATATTAATACTGATGGAGATCAGGTTATAGACCAACTAGAAAATCTTCACAGAAAATGAGTGAGCTTTTTCTTTTATAAACTCAACAAATGTTTATTGAGCTTCTACTTCATACCACTCCTTATGCTAGACACTGGTTGGGATACAGTGATTAACAAGACAGATATGGCCCTTATAATAGTGCATTTCGAAATCATTGTTGATAGACTAAACATTCATAGCGTGTACCAAGGTTTGCATAAGTGTTTGATGTTTGAAGATCTCAAATTAGTAGAAAATGAACTTGTGGGTAAATATTCTACTTCTGTTTTAGTTGCCTTTTGGTTGAAAAAGCATGCATGCACCATGTAATTTCAGTGATAGAAAGCATCTAAAAGTGGTCTTTTTGAAAACCTGTGTACCATAGAAATCTCAATCATAATAGTGCCTCATCCAAATATCCTGTTTTATTGGTTCCTACTTTGTCACGTCATCCACTTAAAGGCCAGACAGACCTATAGTTCTGTTTTGAGACTATCCTATAATTATCATCTTTCTGGGGGCAGAAACCTTAGTTTGTCATCAAAATACCTTCCTTGGAATATGACTATATCCCAAATTTGCTCTTGTATCACTGTGAAGAAATTTATTTATCTTGCGCACAATTGGTAAGATAACTTTTCAGTTCTGGCAATATTAATGTAAGTAGCATGTTTTTTGTCAAGTGTTATAAGAATTAATTCGACTTTTTAAAAGGCAGTTAGCAGTCATTTATGTATATCCTGGGTAGTTTGACTAAACTAAAAACAGCAGCAAACCCATAACACAGGAGATTAAAAAGTAGGTTTAAGAGAGAGTAGCAAGTACCTTTAAGTACAAGGTATTGTGTTTCTCCCTCTTCAGGGAGGTATCAGAATAATCTCCAACCAATGTACCTCTGATTCTCTAAAGAATCTATGCTGTTGGCCATGTTTGGTTTGCTATTTGTTGAGACCTCCCCCAGGAGGACAAGTTCTCGTTTTAGATATCCTTTTATGGTAGAGGTAGTCATTTTGCAGAAGCATAGTATTAATCATAAAAAAAAAACCATGCAGGAGACAGTGGATTGATTTTTATCAGTCTTGTTCTATTGATCTTCATATTATAGTAAACTGTTGGTCAGTAGTGTCAGATTGGTAAGTGGCCAGTTTATAATTCAGTGCTTTATATTTAAAAACAGGCTCCCTGCCTCAGGACAACTTGTACAGTGTAAGAAACTTAATTCCAGGTCACCTTACAAAACTTTTTTGTAAACCTAATTCCGACTAGCAAAGGCTGTCAAAACAGAGGGGGGAGGATACAGCTGCTTCCAGCCAGAAGCAGAGGCAGCAAGAGGCATACCAGCTTTCATGCTTTGACAGTGTAAGTTCTGGTAGATGCAGTTCACTCTCCAAGGTACCACAGTTTCCACTGGTATGAACTTCACGTAATTATCACTCACATTCGGTAGTTTCATTAGGAAACTAGGAAATCCGTGGACCAGCAAAACCAAACACTGCCCTCTTGTGCATGTTCTTTTTCTTATTAAAATAAAATGGAGGGTTGAGCAAACATTTAATGAATGCTTCAAGAGAAATACCATACCATTTCTCGGTTGTTTTTCTTTAAGGTGGTTAGAATTTGTCAGTTTTACTGTTTTGCCTGATGACTTCAAAACATTGTCTCCATTCTTCTTTTCACAGTCTTCATAGAAAGACTGATGACTAAAAAGGTAATACATATTAGAAGGAAAACTTGCTCTATATTGTCAAGTAGTAATAAAACTCACACCAAATCTCTACTGTGGTAGGACTTCATTTAGGGCTGCATGTCACTGGACAAACGATAAGCCTGTGTTGTTTCTAAGGCTTAGTGATAGGCTAAAATGTGTTAAAAACTCAGTTCCTAAATTCACTGTTAGTCTTGAAATCTATTTATTAAATAGCAAGTAAGGTCTAGTGGCAGTTAGCATGCTGCAAGTAAATATAACATTTAAACATAGAATCTTTGCAGTGAAGGACCTCGGGAGATGAAAATTTTGTATTAGGGCACGTTTCATACATGGTATCCATAATTGTATCGTGTGTCGAATTTTCTTTTTTACATTAGTGAAGAAAGGCCATCCTGAGGAGGACTTGGAAGCTTTTTTTGGTGCTAGTGTCTGAAGAGGTCCTACTAACTCTTCTACAGTAGATTAACTGTGCTATATACATAGTCTTTAAATGTGTATGGATGTTGTGTTTCAAAGGAGAAGTCCTAGAGTTTATCAAATTCTCCTCTGCCCAGGGAAAAAAGGTACCTCAGTGTTATTATGGTTGTCTCCAGAGCAATTAGATTTCCTTTCCCAGGAGGAAAAAGCCCCTAGGTATAGTAGCTGCGGTCCTGGGGCTGTCATGGGTATCTTACTACTGCTGTCACATCTTTGCTTCTGGGAGCGCTTGTGAAATTTATAGGAGTTGATTTAGGTGATTGATTGCCACAGAGATTTGTGTCTTAAAGGAAGTCTGAAACAATACTATGTCATAGCTAAATAATGACCACCATTCCTGTGAGCCCTTTGAGCCAGTGAACTCAGTCAGGAAACTTGAGTTCTGGGTTGTGTGACCTTGAGCAAGTCAAGTCTCCCTTCATTCTTTGTCAGGACCTACTGTGTGGTGTATCTAAAACCATGTGTAATGAACGGTGTTATGGGATTCCATTGCATTTATGAATTGGGATTCTAAAATTCAACTTCTCATATCTGAATCCTTTAATCTCTTCATAGGCCAATACTAATTTTTCCACTTAAAGTCTTCCCTTTTCACAGGCTTTTCTATTCTATAAGATGCGGCAAAGTCTCAAAAACTTACAGCTTCTTCTATAATAGAACTCATTCATATTTTAGCTTTTACTTGGAAGGTCATGTGAACCTTACAAAAGTCTGATTTGGAGGGAGCCATTATTTATTTTAATTCTGTAGAATTAAAAGTGAACTTTTATTTATAAAAAATACATTAGTGTAGAACATCTTTTGTTTGTCATACTTTAGTGTGTTTGCAAAACAGATGTTTAAAGTGTGAATTTGTTGCCAAAACGCATTAATAAAAACTAAGAAATTTATTATTTAAAAATAATTTTGTGCAGTTCTATTTTGTTCATGCTTTGGGACAGCAAACTTTATTTTCAAATAATGCCTTTTTAATTACAAAATAAGCACATACTTATATAAAAAATGGAGAAATGCAAGAAAATATAAAGAGGAAAATTAAAATGAGCTTAATGAGATAATCATTAACATTTTGGTATGTTTCTTTTTCGCCATTTTTCTGTTACATATATATATCTGTATATCTTTCTAAGCAAAAGAATTTTGTATAAGAATATACCATAATTTGTTACCCAGTCCCCTGCAGTTGGACATTTGTGTTGACAGCTGTATCCAGCTAGCTCAGGTCCTAATTTCATAACTGCTTATGTTGCCAGTTTGTAAACAGATACAGGGATGGTAAAAGAAAGAAAAGTATTTTGAAAAGCAGTTATAAAATTAATCAGAGTTAGGTTTATGTAATATTACATAACCCAGTTTATTTTTATTTGGGGTAACATTTTTTATTAGAAAATTAATAGTAACACATTGTAAACTATTTGGAAAACAATGTATAAAGAAGAAAATAATATTTCCATTCATAAATAACCACTAAAAATATTTTGGTACATTTACATTTGGTGTTTCTATCTTATCTGTATTTTAAACACAATTAGAATAACTCATACTTGGTTTTGTAAACTGCTTTTTTTCACTGACATTTTCCGATGTCATTTAGTACTCTTCGAAAACACGATGTTTTTAAATGGCTCCTTCTTTTTTTTCAAATGCCTATACCATAATCATGTTTAACCATTATTATTTTATTAGACATTTAAAGTCTTCCCAGTTTTGCCCTGTTAAATAGTCCTGACTCAGACACCCTTGTTCTTACCTTTTGTCTTAAGAATAATGATATGTTTGGCTATATTACCAGCTCCCTACAAAAAGCTGAATTTATTCACATCACCAACAGTGGCCTTGAGCATGCACTGCTCCTGTCACCACAGCCTGCCTTCCCTGCATACCGTAATCTTTTTAGTGAGTGAAAATCAGCTTCATTTTACTTATTTGGTAGGTGAAAAGCACTGTTTTAGTTTTGTCTACATTTAAACTTCTCTTTTTTTTTTTTTTTTTTTTTTTGTGGTACGTGGGTCTCTCACTGTTGTGGCCTCTCCCGTTGCGGAGCACAGGCTCAGCGGCCATGGCTCACGGGCCCAGCAGCTGCGCGGCATGTGGGATCTTCCTGGACCAGGGCACGAACCCGCGTCCCCTGCATTGGCAGGCGGACTCTCAACCACTGCGCCACCAGGGAAGCCCTGGAATTTATTTTTTATTTAAATGTAGATAAATCCAGTGCTTTTATTCTTGTGTGACTGCCTCCGTCACATATGCTTCCTCATTCAGATGTTTTCTTTTACATTTAGCCATAAAATATTGGGTTTATAAGGTGAAGGTCTAGTTTGGTCTTATTTTCCAGATAGCCAATTCTCCCTTTCTTCTTAGATTTAAAATTGTTTCTTTCTTGCATATAAAGTTATTATATTTGTTAGTTCTATTGATCTTATCAACAATTCTTGAACCACAGCTCTGATTATCATATAATTTCACAATATTTGACAAGAGAGAGAGCCTATTTATTACCATTTTCAAAATGTTCTTAACCATTTTCATCTGTTTTTTCAGGCAAACGTTCAAATAGTATTGTTGACTCATAACACTCCCACTGAGAAAAAAAGAGGGAAGAAAAATATGTGATTGAAGTTAAATTTCATTGAAGTTAAACCTAAAAATTAATTTGGGAAGAAATGACATTGTCATATTATTCATTCTTATCTAGGAATGTGTTATATGCCTCTCATTTCTTGTGTCTTTTTTATACCTATCAGCAAAATGAATAACATTTTTTAGTTTTTTGTATGGTTTCTATATTTTTCTTGTTAGACATTTTTATTTTCTCATTTTTCTTGCTCTCATGAATAGATGCCTTTTTTTCTGTTAGGTTGTCCAATTGCTTATTATTGATGCATAGGAAAGTTTTGATATTTTTGTTGGCCTGTTTAGTACCCAACCATCTGATTGATTACTTCTGAGGCAATTTGAATTTATCCCTTGGCTTTCTTGGTATAATATAATATGCAATTGATATTTTTGTGGCTCTCCTTCCCAATTTGTTTCTTAATTCTGTTTCATGCCTTATTGTACTAGGACTTTCAGAAAAAACATTAAATTATAACAAAAGTAAAGGTTGTATTGGGGATGGTGAGCTCTGTTGCCTTGTTTCTGATTTAATGGAGATGCTCCTAGCATCTTATCATCTTATTAATGTTACCAATTACTGTTTTCCCAAGATTTTACTGTGAAAAATTTTAAATGTACAGCAGAGCTGAAAGAATTGTATAGTTATCACCTAGATTCTACCATAGTTTTAGTATACTTGTTTTATCATACATCTCTTAGCACATTTTTTAATATTGATAATCTCTGTTGTATTACAGAAATATTTATCTGTACTTACTGTTCCAAGATTTTAAAAAGTCAACGCTGCACTAATTGTAAAGATACAGATGAATACAGCAATCTCTTAGCTCCATTATCATGAAGTAGCCAATCTAAAAAAGTTAATAAAGCTTTGAATTGGGGGTTTAGTGTGAAAACTGTTCAAATGGAGGACAGTGTTAAGCATCAAAAGAAGGATAGCAGTCCAGTTTGGGTTACAGGAGGAAAAAGAACTGAAGTTAGAATTTTTCTGTATTTGACCAGACTTTCAAAGAATGTCTTATTCAGCTGCTGACAGACTACTTACTTACAGAAATAGCTACTTATTCCAGTCTACTTGCCAGGTGTATTCTATAGTGAAATAATGTCCATCAAGTTATGATAATTGAATCACAGTATCTCTTAAGACTATCCATTCTTTTTGTACTGATTCTGTTTACCCAGAGTATTAGTTTTCTAGGGCCAACATAACAAATTTCCACAAACTGGGTGGCTTAGAAGGTGTCAGCAGAGTTGGTTCCTTTGGGAGGTTCTGATGGTAGAAACCCTCCCACACCTCTCTTCTAGCTTCTGTCAGTTGTCAGCAGTCCCTGGCATTCCTTGTCTTGTAGATGTATCACTCCAGTGTCTGCTTTCACTTCCTCATTGTCTTCTCTGATTGTGTTCTTTTTTTTCTCTTGTAAGGACACTCTCGTTGGGTTTAGGGCCCAGCTTGACCTCATTTTGATCCTTCCCAAAATTACATCTGCAGAGACCCTATTTCAAATAAGATCACTTTCTGAGGTTCCAGATGGACATGAATTTTCAGGTGACACTCTTCAACCCACTACATCCGGCGACTTCTTTCGTAAGCAGCAGTGGAAAGAGCATGGGCCTGGAAGTTAAGGAGCTTGTCTGTAATGCTAGCCAGCTCTGTAACTTTGGGGAGCTTATTAAGTGTAAGCTTGTCATTGTCTCTATTTCTCAAATGTGGAAGTTGATCGGTGAATAATCTTTCAAAGTCCCTTATTGTCCTGAAGTCCACAGTGAATGATGAAGAGTCATATGCATAGCTGATTTATAGCTCTGCCCCTCTTATTTCTCTCTGACCCCTGATGATTTTTCAGGGATATTTTTAGGTATGATTAGTATCAGAGGGGCTTTGAGATCTTTGGATAAAATGTAGGATATCACTGTCCAGGTGTGTAAGTGAACTGAGGATGTTCCTTCCTTAGACCTTTATGGATTAACAAAAGAGAGCTGCTGTACTTAAAGAAACTTTTCCCATTTTTTTCATCTCTGCCTTCACTCTGTTGTTTAAAAACAACCCCCCAAAAAAAGAAAATTTTAAATTATTTTGTTGCTGAAGATCATTTAACACATAGATGCTCTCAGAGAGGAGATGGGACAATTAGGTTCCAAAGTATTTTAGTTTAATGTTACTCTCTTTCCTGCCCTCTACCCAGTAATTTTACTTAGTGATGAAGAAATGCACACTGGATTGTAGATAGTGAGCGCTGTATGACAATCCTGAAACCTTATTTTGAATTACTAAAATGGTGAGGTTTAAATATCTCTTCAGGAGGGATAGTTCACTTAAAGGCACAGAAGAAAAAAAAAAAGTTCATTTACATGGCATTATCCCTTGCTTAGAGAGCCATTCCCTGCCTTCTATATGCTCACCAAGACACAATAGGAGGAACTTTCTGGCTGCAGTTTTTATAGACTTAGTGTTACTGAAATGAAGGTGCCTCAAGGACATTTCAATTTGTTACTAGCTTATGGTTTCTCATCTCATGTAAATTATTTTTCCACCTTTCATTTTAAGTCTTTGCTGTCAGGGTCTTGCAAAGCGATCATTTGGTTTCCCTCTGTGAAGATACTCACTGATCACTCAGCTGACAATGTCCTTTGTCTATAAAAGTGTAGTACCCTTAGGATTTATTTTATCATTCTCATATTACTACCTGTAGATTTCTGTTTGCATCTCTTTCCCTTTTTTGTCTTATAAAATGTCTAGGGCTATAAACATTCTTATATGGGACAGAAGAAGTATATTTCAGAAACAGGTCCCTTTTAGAGTCTTAGAACCAAGTTCTCCTACAATTTATCCACCTGGTAACAGCAGAAATATCTATTCCTTTGACATAACTTAAGCTTAAAATGCTTGAAGGTGAATAATGAATAGTGCGTACTGTTCCTAAAGCTGTCTCTTTTGGTGGTGGGGCAGGGAGGGGGTGCCTAAACCCAGGAAGCAAGGCTGTCTTGAATTTTTATTACCATCCTGAAATGTCTCTCTCGCTCTTTTTTTTTTAAATTTATTTTTGGCTGCATTAGGTCTTTGTTGCTGCGTGTGGACTTTCTCTAGTTGTGGCGAGTGGGGGCTTCTCTTGTTGTGGAGCTCGGGCTCTAGGCACGCAGGCTTCAGTAGTTGTGGCACGCGGGCTCAGTAGTTGTGGCTCACAGGCTCTAGAGCGCAGGCTTAGTAGTTGTGGTGCACAGGCTTAGTTGCTCCGCGGCATGTGGGATCTTCCCAGACTTAGGGCTCGAACCTGTGTCCCCTGCATTGGCAGGTGGATTCTTCACCACTGCACCACCGGGGAAGCCCCTGAAATGTCTCTAATCTCATCTTTCCTCTCTATTTCCATGCCTTAGCCTACTTCAGATCCTCTCCTCAGTTGTTACCACAGCTTCCTAACTGGCTTTTGCCTCTAGTATCACCAGAGATACTGCCCTACAAAGTAAGTTTGATCATATAATACCCCTGCTTAAAAACCTTTGCTTCCAGTTGCCAAAAAAGTCAAGTGCAAACTCTATCATACTCTTTAAAATCTGGACCCAATATTTTTCTTTAGTTTGATCCCCAGTCTCCCCATCTCATGTATATTTCGTCCACACTGAACTCCTCATTCTCGGAACATTTGAAGGTCTTTCATGACTCCCTTTCTTTTACATATTGCTTCCTCTGCCTTGGGTTATTTCACTTTATCCACCCTCTATGATCTGTCTTCAAGAAGCGTGCACAAATGTTGATTCCTCTCTACTCCCATATACTACATTCATACCACTAATACAGTCCATTTTACAGTGGACTTTATAATGTGTTTTGTTACATACATACATCCCCAGTGATTACACTGGGAGGCTTTGCATGGTTCATCTTTTGCCACTACTTTGCCAATTGCTTGGTATAAACTAGGACTCAGTCAACATTTGGGGGTGACTAAATGAATCATTAATTATGTCTAAATATCGAAGTCATTAGACCTATTTCCCAGCTTCATTGATAGTCTATTGGTTATGTATAGTTGAAAAATAAACACTATACTAATGGAATTGTATTCAGCTATATCTGAATATACCTAGAGAAGATGGTGTACAGTATGGTGAGACCCCAACTAGCTTTCTCCTGAAAGAGGTATTCTTGGTTTCAGTAAAAGCCTTAACTGAAACCACTGTTTTCTGTTTTCATCTCTGTTTCCTACTTCCATTCATTCATTCTTTCATGTATCATTTATTCACCCATCTTTTGATCAGACACTTACTTACTGAATGTCTGTTACATGCCAAGCAGATTCCTTGGGCTTAGATAGCTCCTCTTGTAAGTAACTAGATAGAAACCGTAGTTATTATTTTCTTTGATTCAGCTTCCTTTGTTTTGACAATATCCAGAACACAGAGCACATGTGAAAAAGACATAGGGATTTTAGTTAACATTAAATTCAGATAAGTCAATAATGTGATGTGGTCCTGGGGTGACCATGTAATTTATTGTCTAAGTGGGATACTTTAGGGGAATGAGAGGGGGGTTTGTTAATAATCCAGGATAACAGCACTATTTCAGGCACACCCTACATATAATCCTTATAGTCTAATCAGATTGCATTACTAGTTGCCTTCTGTCTTCCAGGCACATCTTAGGTTTTTCTACCTTTATATTTTTGTCTTTACTGATAACTTTGCCCTTTCCTGTCCAATGCCTGGGGCCTCTGCATCCCGCAGAAGCCTGTCCAAATCAGTGAGCTTTGCCAGGTCAGCACAGTCCATAGAGATATCTCTCTAACCTGAATTTATTTACCGTATCATTTATATAGTTAATTAGCAGCTAGATGTATTCTGGTTTGTCACAGTTTTACTGTTTTGACCGTTTCTTTAACTCCTAGTGTTTAACTTTTTTAAACCTGACGTCTGCAACTGAACTGTATATTGTTAAGGTCAGGGCCATGTTTTGAACTTACATCTACTCAAGTACATACTCATACTTACGTAATACTTATTTGTTGCATATTTTATTTCCTGGCCTACCTTTGTCTTTCGTAAAAACTCTTCCACTTTACATCAGTGCAGTGTGTCTGTCTGCCACCCCTCCCACCATGACCAAGAAGAAAGCTTTAAGAGCTTTGTAATTTTTTTGCAAAAAAATTTTAACTATTACATTTTAAACTTAAATATTTACCATGAAGTATCTTAAAATATATCATTTTATCAGTTTAGATTATACTATCGATATTTAATTAATATTTTTTAAACATTGAAACATTGCAAAAAGATGAAAAGTGGTGCTCACAGCCCAGTGTACACACCTCCAGCTGTGGTAGCACATTTTAATGAAAATTGAAATATTCAATAGCCCTACATTTCTTAATTATAAAAATAATAGGTCTTTAACAGAAAAGAAAGTATTAATTGCCAGGCTTAGAGATTTAGAACTATAGTTAGTGAATTATATTCTTGAGTCTTTAATTTGGAAGATGTTACCAATTTATTTTTATTCTGACTTTATTTTATATAGTTAAATCCTAAAAATACAAATTAAATAAGATTTTAAAAAACTTTTAAACTCATTAATCATATATGCCACGAATCACTGCCAATTCTTATTTAACTTCTAGAAATACTACGGTTTTATTCTGTTAGTCACTAGAATGGCAATCACAAACCTAATATTTTCTAGCCGATCCAGATATACTTTCCAAACATAAATTGTTTATGGAGTTATATTAATCAGTAAACTAGTCCTTAATTGTCTGAATGTTTTCCCAAAGTTCTTTTATTAAAAAGAAATTTATGAAAATAGCATATGTTCATTTCAGAAATTCAACAGAGAAGTATACAAAGCAGAATGTGAAAACCGATCTTAATTACCACCAATATTTCCCTTTCTTCTACCCACCGCCCCCAGCATTCTTGCTCCCAGGAGATAATCATCACTTGTAACAGTTTAGTATGTACCCTTCAAGACCCTGTTGCAGTAACTCTATACCCTTGATGGTCAACAGTTCATTTACAGTGACATCCATTTCTTTTGGAGGCCCCTACACTGGGCTGGTGGGGACTTTTCCATTGTTACTGAGGAGCGCATATCATCAATGAGGAGTGCATGTGGGGATGAGTCAGACTTGGCACCCTGGCCTCAGGTGGCTTTCAGTGTAGTCAGAGAGGTGTACAGTGATAACTGTAATACAAGATGAAAAAGGTGTAAGAGAGGAACAGATGAAATGCTGTGGGATTCATGGGGTAAGGAAATTATTTACCTTTGAGGTGATATTTGAGCAATGCTGTGAGAGACAGACAAGATGGTTTGGGGGCAGGGAGGCAAAAAACAGATATACTGGTAGGAGAAAGGCACAGAGATGCAGGGGGTTGACAAGGCTATTCCATTTTCCTAGACTGTAGCATGCCTGTATGAGAGTAGCAGCAGATAAAGATGCAAAGGTAGTTTGGGGGAGAACTCTAAACACCTCTATAATAAATCTTGAAAAACTTTTGAACAGAAAAGTGGCATGACTAGAGATGTACATTAGGAATATTAATCAGACATTAGAGGGAGTAGAGTGTCGGTCACAGGCTTTGCAGTAATTTGGAAGAGGAGTTACCACAATGAGGTGTAGTAGTAGCCATTGAGCTGTAGCTGAAACAGGAGCTCTAGGTCTTAGCAGCTACCATATTCCATCAAACCTAAGAAGGCTTTGACTGTATGACACACCTTTAGTTTATGTACTGGGGTGGGCGTGGGTGGAGGGAGGACACTGCCAGTTAATTTTCAGACACCACCAATTATAAGATGTACCTGATTTTAGAGATTATAATAATGAGGAAATGTGCATCATAAAATCAGTGAAATAGAGTAAATTGCATGTGCACAGGGAAAAGAAGGGGTATGCAAGAAAGAAAGGAGAGAGTTGAGAAAATGAAAGAGGGTGGGGGTGATGAGATCAAAGGCACAAGTGGAGAAGTAGACCTTGAAGAGGAGAATGCATCTTCCTCTGCCATGAGATGAAGAGAAGAATGTGCAGTGACTCAGAGACATGTAGAACTTGAGAAGCTAAAAACATTAAGCAAACCCATATTTAATAACCTCCATCTTGGTAAAAGAGGAGGCAAGGGCATCTGCGAAAAGAATGACGGTAGTGGGTTTGAGGGCTTGGGACTTCAGAGTGGAAAGGTTTCGGGTAAGTGGGGCACTAAAGATGGAGTATTAAAGACAGTTGGCTAGAAGGACAAAAAGCATTCCCAACAGAAATGAGGGGCCCAGTTAAGGTTGAAAAGCACAGATTTATAAAGAAACCAATTGGCCCTATTTTATGACTTTGTCCAGAAACACTTGGTACCCTGCGAGAAGGATGGAAGAAAACAAGAGGAAGGTGCTTTCTGCAGGGTGGGAAATTGGCTGGATAGGTATGGTGGAAGGACAGAAAAGCTGAATAATCAGAATTTCTCCTAAGCGATACAGTTGATTCGGCTTGCCATGGAGTTCAGGCTGAGAAATGAGAGGTAAGGCCAGAAGAAGAGTAATAGATGAACAGATTTTTAAAGTTGCAGTAGGGTTTTAAAGGATTCGAGATTATAAAGAAGGTGAAGAAAAAATTATTTTGGAGAGGTGGAGTAGGTGAGTGGAAGGTTGATTGGGGAATTTCAGATCATAGGGTTGAGTATTGAAGATATGTTATCGTTCTCAAACACAGATGGGAGTATATCTCTGTGTGGCCTGAAAACCTCTATTTCAGGGTGAAGTCTCTACTACTCATAGAACAGGCAGGGCTCATCACAGGCTGGCCCCATCCTACTCTTCCAGACTAGTGTCTCCTCATTGCTTCCCCATATTCTAACCACACTGAACTCTTCTCTATGCCCAGAATCCTCAAGGCTTTTATCTACCTTTTGCCTTTGCTCATGCTCTTTCCCTCGCATGAAATGTTCTTCCTTCTCTCCTCTGCCTTGCAAACTCCTGTTCATCTTCAAGACCTAACTCAGACGGCACTTCCTCTGCCAGGTCATTCAGCAACACTGAGCACACCTTCATCTGTGTGAACTCTGCTCTGTTCAGACATCCTATGGAATTTTATCACAAGTGTATTGATTTATATGTGTCTTCAGTAGATTATAAACTCCTTGAAGTCAGAAACTAATTCTCTTCTTTACCCACAGTGGTTGCACATAACATTAGGTACTTAATATCTGCTTTTGTTGTCTTTGTTGTTGAATTTTAAATGCATGAGCTAATCCAGTGCTTCTTAAACATTAATGTGCATTCGAATCACCTGGAGATCTTGTTAACATTCGGATTCTGATTTAGTCTGAAGTGGGGTCTGGGATTCTGCCTTTCTAACAAGCTGCCAGGTGATGCCCGTGATGCTGGTTAATGGAAACTAATCCATAGTGTCTTTGCCCAAGTAAATAGCAGAAGTGGAGTAAAGATAAAGGTCAGTAGGAATGTGGAAGTGGAGCAGAGATTGGAAGAACTCTCAGTATGAACACGGAAGCCCTAAAAATGATAGCAGAATGTCACGTGGGAAGAGATGCTTAAAGCTTGGACTTAAGCAGGAGACCATTTGTGGAGGGTGGTAGTTGACAAGACTGGATGATATCGTTCTATCACTTGTATTTTAGAAAAGGAAAGGCTGTTTGGTGATGGCAGCTGCTGTGTCAGGACTACGGTGAAGGATGGTCTCATGGAGAGGGCTTCAGGGGAAGGGAGTGGCATTGCAGAAGGCGGGTTTGGGGATTCACAGGAAGGGTTAGGGGCCTCCAGTGTTTATTCCCAGTAGAATGGCATTTTCACCAGTGCAGACAGAGGGTGAAGGAATGGGAAAGCTGCTTTCTGGGGGAAGGGAAGCCCCTGAGGAGATGAGAGGTACTAGAATTTAACAAGGAATCATTTCCTGATCTTAAGTTTCCAGGTTCAAAGCACAGAAATTCCCTTTTTCTTTTTTATCTTTTATATATTTATTTATTTATATTTTATTTTTGGCTGCATTGGGTCTTCGTTGCTGCACGTGGGCTTTCTCTAGTTGCGGCGAGCAGGGGCTACTCTTTGTTGTGGTGTGTGGGCTTCTTATTACGGTGGCTTCTCGTTGCGGAGCACGGGCTCTAGGCGCGTGGGATTCAGTAATTGTGCATCGCAGGCTTAGTTGCTCTGCGGCACGTGGGAACTTCCTGGACCAGGGCTCGAACCCGTGTCCCCTGCACTGGCAGGCAGATTCTTAACCACTGCACCACCAAGGAAGTCCACTTTTTTTTTTTTTAAACTCATAGATGACAGAAGAGGCAGTACTAATAAGCATTCTGTTCCCACATATAGTCTCACAGATCTGATAATGCTAGGGATGGGTTCAGTAAGCCTAATTTCTTTTAAGTACTATTGTATAGAAGCAATATATGCTTTTCTAACATTGGGGAAAAGGCAAAAATAAATTTAGAAATGTTTAAATTTCCTCCTACGAATCCCCTTCTCCCACAAGGAGGTAATCCAGCTTGATGTGTACCCTTCCAGCTTTTATCCATGCAAATTTAAGTACACATAGACAGGAATTTTTCAAATTTCTTAACAGTACTTTTACATGCACATTATTCTACAGATTGTTTTTCGCACTTAGGACTGTGTCATAAACATCTCTCCAGGCCAATGGATAGTTTTTCTAGTAATTTTTAAATAGCTATGTATAAATGTAGATGTCCCATAATTTGTTCTGTCATTCTCCTACTGATGGGACAGTTGGGTAATTTCCAACTTTTGCTACTACAAACGTGACACGCAAAGAGAGTTCTGTTGTTACCAGTGCCTTAGTAACAGAACTCTGTGATTTCAACCAGTCACCCATATCACAAGTAACTTTTTTTGTCAAGGACCTCTTTTAATGAAGCCTAGCAGTGGCCAGACCTGTACTATCCAATATAGAAGCCACTAGTCACATGTAGCTACTTACATTTAAATTTACTAAAATTAAATCAAATTAAAAATTCCCTTCCTCAACCACATCAGCTTCATTTCACGAGCTCAGCAGCCACATGTGAGTAGCGGCCACCCTATTGGACAGTACAGAACAGACCGTTTCCATCCTCACAGAAAATTCCATTGGACAGGCTGGACCAAACACTCTAATGTTACATCCTAAAGAAGAACATCTTTTTCAGTGGGCTGGTGTTTTAAGGAGAGCACAGTTTTTAAAAGTACAAACTTTGTGTCTTAATTGGTTGCCTCTGCAGTTACTTCAATGAGAATCAATACCCAGATGAAGCAAAAAGAGAAGAAATTGCAAATGCTTGCAACGCAGTTATACAGAAGCCAGGTAAGGTAGCAAGTGCTGCTTGGCTCTGCTGGAGCTCTCGGCTCAGGTCATCATTTGGGACCTAAGTCTCTTCCTCTCCCAACGGGGTGCTCTTGGCTCCATTCCTGCCATCCTCCTGTGGATGGCCACTCCCCTGTCCTGTTCAAACAGTGCTTCTTAGGGGGTGATCACGCTACTCCAAATCAAACTTCATGTGGGAATTCCCAGCGAGTGTCCTTGCTTGAGATACGCAACCTCGAAATTATTTTTTGTGAAGACTGTGTAGATTTCTTTTCCCAAAAATACAGCATAAATATGCCAATTTCAAAATAGTTTTAAAGTTTGGTATACTTAAGCAAGATTAGTTAATGAAATTATTAAGATAGGGTGTGTGGGTTTTTTTGGTGTTTTTACAACTGTTGAAAATTCTATAAGTCTGTCTTTCTGCTTGAAGAAAGAATTTTTTGGAGTTGGCTTCTTCCTCCTTCCTACATCGGGATGACTTCTTAGGCGGGAAAAAATGTAGGGTAATTCCATTCTGAAGTCCTGTTGTTCCTGTGCAAGTCCACAGAACCCCTGAAGCACTCATACATCTTTCCTTCCAAGTGCTAAAGTGCTCTTTCATGTTTTACAGGGTTTTTTTTTTTAACCAGAAACCATTCTCAGTTAAGATGATCCAGTTGATCTCCATTTGGCCAGTTACTTAGATTGGCTTAAAGGCTATATATATCAACAACACAAAAGTATCACTGTTTTATAATAATTAAATACTAATTTATCCCCCCCCTTAGTTAGAAGCCAGACTTTTAATAATCTAGAACATACAAGCTCAGCTACAGTGATACCTGTACCCTTATTTTACACAAGCCAAAAAGTCCCAGCCCTAAAGCTGTGCTGGAACTCAAACTCTTCGTGGAAAATACTTCACCCCCTTACCATCAAGGGCCTAACCTGTTTTCTGGTTTCTCCACCCAGTGTGGATTAAAAGCTGAATAAGGGAGGAGGGAAAGGTACAAGGTGGTTGCCATGTTGGTAAACATGGTGCTATCCATAAAACGTCACATTTGACAGCAAAGAAGAGAATACATTTAAAATGCAGTTTGAATTGTGCTATGTGTTCCAGCATAGTTACAATTACGGCTGGTCATAGTGATCTTAATCTTCAAGAAAACATGGATAGCATTCTCTGTCTTAAGACAGCAGGAAACTAGGTAATATAAGGCCTTAAAGATGTAAATAAACTTCAGCTATCTGGAAACTTGATAAAGAATAACATATTCATCTAGAATGATGCTGATCAAATGAAGCCTTCATATACAATCATGTGAACTTTGAACCCCTAGTGGACCGAATTCTTTAATGTAGTAATATTGGAATTCCCTAATATTGTGTGGTTTTCTGAATTCAAGCATTTTGTGTTATTAGTTGCTATTTGTATGTTTATTTATATGTTTATTCATTCAGTAATTGAGTCTGTACATAGTACTAGCTCATGCTAAAAAATATTACTTCTTTATCTGTTATTCTGGCAAGAAATGCAATCAAAAGAACATTTTTAAAAAGAAAAGTAGTAACCCTTAAAACTAGTCTCAGATATAGATTATCTGAATTTTATTGCATGCATTCACAGGCAAAAAACTATCAGATCTGGAACGAGTTACCTCCCTGAAAGTGTATAATTGGTTTGCTAACAGACGGAAGGAGATCAAGAGGAGAGCCAATATCGGTAATGTATCAGGGAGGCTGCTGTCTCTTTTGAGGCAGTTATGGACGTTGCGTTTATTTTAAGAGTGACTTCCATTTAGAGCTGCAGGTCTAAATGATCCTACCCCTTAAGCCTAATGAGACTTGCCCTTACGTTTTTCTTCATTGTAGTTTTAATAATGCGAAGTTAATATTAATTACACTATTTGTATTGTAATAAGAATGGCATTATTTCTGAAACTCATTGTTCTCAATATGCTAGAATCTAGAATGTCTCTGATCAGTTACTCCTGGGGTGCATATTAAAGATACTTGTAAGGGCTTGAGAGAGGGAGTGTGATACCCTTAGCGTCTTCGTTATTACTGAGCTATATGACCTAGATGTTAAGAAACATGTGATTAATAAAATTGGAATAAGAGAGTCTTAATATACAAGGAACCTAGTAAAAGGCGAGTTTTTTTTTTTTTTTAAAGAGAGAGCATTTAAGAAACATGAATTGATGAGATTGGGGTGGAGGGGTGGTTTTGAGCTTCTAAAATTGTGTTTCATTTATAAACGTACTTCCTTCCCCTTCATCGTTACAATTCTCAAGTGCTTTATAGAACCCCAAGACAGGAGAGCTGTTTAATTAGTTGGTAAGTATTTATGAAGCACCTAACAGTCAGCCACTCAAACGTACACGCATAGCAGCAGGGGCTCCAGAATGGGAAACGTGTTCCTCCCCTGACCTCTGTGCCGCCGAGTTCCATCTGTCTGCAATTTAAAAGAAACAAAACATAGAGAGGAGTCTAGGTTTTTGTTTAATTGCATTCTAATTTCCTCAATACAAACTCAGTGTTTAGACCATGATGGCGATGTAACAGATAATTTAGGGATCTATTTGCTTTTTTCGAAGAAGCAGCAATCCTGGAGAGTCATGGGATAGATGTACAGAGTCCCGGAGGCCATTCCAACAGTGATGACGTCGACGGAAATGACTACTCAGAGCAGGTGAGCAGCGGAGGGGAGGCTGCCGGATACAGGGTGGGTGGGACGGTGTGACAATTCCGTGGGTGCGTTTTGTACGGGGTGGGGGAGGGGAGGCAAGCGAATGTCCCTCCACTCGGCTCCTGTGTCTAGTTAGATTTTCGTGTAATTTGAAAGTGAATTTGTGAGAAATCGTTATTCACCCACATGGATTTATTGTCATATAACAGGATACTTGGCAAGTACGCAATGGGGAGGAGGAGGAGGGAAGAAGTTCAGAGGGAGGCAGAGAAGCAGAGAAGGTAGAAGAAGAGAGGAGGATCTGATCCAAACAAGCAAGTTCCACCGTCCACCACACACACACTCACTGTCCGAGAGACACTAGGGGCTGCGGGCAGCTGTGACCCTGCCTGGACACGTTCGGACCAGCACACAGTAGAAGGGCCCACCCACTTCGGCCCCGTTGCCGTGGGAACCCTCGTGCCGAGATAGTGGGTTCCTCCAGAGTCTCTGGCACATGGACACACACACCCTCTCATAAATGCATGTCTGCCCACCTCACCCTGACTTACTCTCCACTGCTTAGGGGGAAAATATATTTAATTGTAGCCACTGGATGGAATAATTCAGTAACTAAGAATGTGGGAATTTTCCCCCCACATATCTGTTGACAGAGTTCATTACATTTTTTATAGGATTTTAAACTCGTTCCATTTGGAATATGAAGAGAATGTACGGTCTCTTCTCCTAGGCCCCAGCAGGAAAACATCTGCTCTTTCCTATTTGATGTACACCTTTACCTTGCCCCTCGGCCAGCTCTTTTAATAGAGTCCACTGTGGCCTTCTGCCGACCGCTTTGCAGCCCCTGTTTACCGGCTTGAGCATAGACACTGCCACTGCCAGGGCACCAGCAGTTCCATGCTGATCCCTACTTAAACTAAAGGCCAGCCTGCGCGAATGAGCACAGAATTTCCCTCTGAGGACTCCAAATCAGCGCTCCATGTTTCACTCAAGAGAATGTTGTGTGAGTCGTAAGTGGAAACATTCCTGTTAGTTTTTAGTCTACCAATGTAGGTGGATCACTTCCACTTTTTCTCCCAGATGCCCTAAGGGCAACACATGCCATGCTATTTTTCGCCCAAAGGGACTCACCCTTTTCCAAAGCTTTTCGATGCAGAGTTCCCCTGAAGATGTGACAGGTGAGAAACTTACCCCTTGTGTGAAACACCATCTTCAGCGCCTGACGAACATCCTGCAGTGCCAGTTTCCTCCACAGCTGTATTGTTTAACACATCGGCGTTGCGGAGGGCGAGCTTCACACTCCCTCCAAGTAAGACACCTGCACTTCCCTTGCCCGGCTCCCTTACAGTGGGAGAGTGCCAGGTGACATTTTCTCGGGAAGCCATTTCCAGCAGTTACACTTTTGTCCTATTGTAATTGAGAGTTTGGGGTTTGGGTGGGGGGGGTTGGTTTGTTTTTTACAAAAATGCATTTTTATCCGAAAGGTGTTGGTGTGTGTAGTTTTGTCTAGTCTTCTCAGTTGAGTAGAGAGATACTATGAATTCTGATAATCTGTTTGTAAGAGCACCAATCCAGAATTTAAGCTCACCTAGTTTGGCCTTCGGTAACTAGTGCTGTATTTGTTGCAAACTTGGAATGGTCCAGGTTTGATCATCATCCCCAGCAATCTTTCTGATAGAAGGAAAAAATTCTCAACAAGAAAAAAACATTTTAGTGCTTTTTATTTGTTGAATCATAAAAATGGCAACCCGAAGTCTCTGGACCTATATCCATTCAGTGTCTACTTAAATACATTTCACCTCTATTCTGTCATGACGCCCCCAACTCTGTTTTCTCCCACGAATGTTCTGCCTCCCCTTGCCCGCAGCATGCCTTTCTGTGAGCTAGAGAATTTTACCAGTGCACTAATAACATTTGTTTCTTATCTCTGCACATCTAGGACGACAGCACTAGCCATAGTGACCACCAAGACCCCATCTCATTAGCTGTGGAAATGGCAGCAGTCAACCACACTATCTTGGCATTGGCCCGACAAGGAGCCAACGAAATCAAGACAGAGGCCCTGGATGACGACTGATGAGGGAGGATTGGACACGAGAAGTTAACTTAGTTTAGACGTAGCACCTTAGCAGACTTTCCTCGGTCCTTAACATGTGTTCTTACAGTATAACTTGCAGTTTCTTGTATGTCAGTTAGCCGTTAGGGTCTTGTTCTGTGAAGATGGCATGGTGCCCTCAGCCTTTGCATATACTCTCAGTATTAATTCCCAGTAAATAATAACCAACCAACCAACCATCCAACCAATCAACCTTCCCTCTCCCAGACCCCGAGGCTAGAAAATCTTGCTGCTCTGTCTTAGCATTCCAAGAAAGTGCTTCCAGGTATTTAGATAGCCCTCAGTTCTCAAATATTAGGCTGTGTGTATTGGGTACCTTTAGATTCCTGTAACACTAGTCTGTACCCCTTTTCCTTCCCCAAGACTGGTAGGATGCAAGCTGAGGTAGTGTGGCCCAGGATGGACAGACGCCATTTGGGGAGTACCCACAGAGTAAAAGGGACACTAGAACCCCCACCTCAGTGTGGGAAGAATTGATTTCCAGCTGCAATAAGCCGTGCCTCATAATAGTCACACTGTGGCTAGATTATACTTCTTTGGGTGCTGTGCTAAGAATGTCAGTGGAAACACTCGATCTCAGATTTTGGTTGATGTTAACATGCCTGACACAGACATCCTTTCCTCTCACAAGCTGTGTGACTTAAGTAGATAAAATACTGCCTCTGCCTTTGGGACCATGATTAAAACAAACAAACAGAAAAATGACAAAAAACAAAAGTCATTTAAAAAAAACAAACCCACAAAGCCCAGCTTGAGAGCACTGGGAAAAAACACGAGCTGAAGGTCTAATGGATGTTAGGTCCAGTTCTCAGAACCACTATACAGTACGTGGCACAGGTACATGCCGGCCTGGAAAGGTGCTGGAGGTCGTCACGGAAGCTGCTTTGCCTCCTGTCTGTGTCCCCTTTCCCTGCTACCAAAAAAAGGCATTTCGAGGATGGAGCTAAGGTCAAAAGTAAGTGAATGAACTTCCAGTCTTTGTATCCATTAACTGAAGCCCCCTCAACATGAGAGGTTGATAGAGGACTTTATAGCGGGATTATGCTGACTGACTCTCACAAACGCAAATACTTTCCTAACTAGGAGCAGAAAAAAAGCAGGGGACGTTTGCCACTTATGCGGTGGGTCTGCGAGATACAACAGGATGTGACTGCTTTGGTGTTCTCTTTACTCTGTCCTTGTAGAGGTGTGAAAAGCTATATTGCTACAGGCAATTTATTTAATAATTGGAAGCCATATTGATAATGGATGTGGTAATATTTGTAAAGTTTAATCTACTTTAAGCGGCAGTAACTAATGGAATTTTTTTCCTTGATCACATATGTAGCACTTTTGTTACTTTTTAAAGATATTTATATTTGATAAATCTTTTTTTCATTTTGAGAACTCAAAATACCAAACAGTGAACTTGAGTTATAAAGTCACCCTGTGATCACCTTGTCGTCCAGTAGCAAAATGATGAACTATTCATGCGTCCAAGAAAATTACATCTGCTGGCCTTGTATGAAAATGATCTCTTGGCATCCCGATTAAAGGACACACTGTCACTGTGGGTAAGAGGAAACAGCCTTCAGTGTAGCAGCGTAGGGTGCGTCTGAAAGAGGCACAGCTGCTCTCTATTTCCTGCCTCGTTCCCTCTCTCCTTCCTACAGACAACGAAGCCTCGTTTAAAGGGGAATATGGGCCTGGCTGTTAAGCAGGGCGTCATGTGTTTATCCATTGCCTGAAAGTGATTCTAAAATTGAAGGAGGGTGCCATTTCCTTACCTCTTCACCCTTCCTCCCCCACCAAATGTTTTCGACTTAAAACCATTGAGAGAGAGAATGACTGGCCGCCTTCATTTCTCCTTTCCTCAGCAGTGAGTTTGAACATCTGCCAGCTTCTAGCTGGTCTCACTCCATCTAAGGCACACGCTGATGAGATCACCTCCACTGTCTGTTCATCCTGCTTATGTCAGTGTGAGGAAGCCTTTGAGAGGCATGAAGGTGCCACCTTCTGTGGGTCTGTGACTTTATAGAGCTACAGGCAGGGCCTGGGCCTGCTCTTGTCCTTGGATTTCAGGGGGAAAATGTATATATTTTTTTCCAGCTTCCAAGAATTGAAGTAAAATGGAGTAGCCTTTTCTGTTTAACTATATTACTTGAACCAACGAATTCAAGAGTAGCATTTGTTATTCTCAGGAATGATCGATCCCCCCACTCATTTTCTTTCTCGGTGTGTTTGACTTTTTATTTCTATTAGAAGACTGTGTTATCTTTCTTTCCTTTCCTTTGATATTATTTAGAAAAAATACAACATATCTTTCCATTTTGGTGGAATTTTGTCTGCTTATTTTCAGTTGAATCAGAAAGAAAAGGAGAGAGAAAAATATACTGACAAGCCACATCCATGATTTATTGTAAGGAGATTATTATAATTGATAGCTTCTTTAAGATGGGATTGCTAGTATCATTTGTTCTTGCTGGTCCTTTTAAAGAAACAGACTCAAACTGTAAAGGCAGCTGCAGTTTCTAAAGAAACAGGGTGATTGCCAGAGAAGAGCTAAAAGGTTTCATTGATTTAGGACCTTTAAGGAAGGAAAGAAAGCTTCAAAGAGTAAAGGAGAGTATCCATGAAGGCAGTACCAGGTGCTTACCTGGAAATCTGGGAAAAGTGAAAGAATGTGTCTGCCAGTGCGGGGCAGCATTGCCTTGGGTTCAGTAGGAACTGGAGGAAGGAGACCTGCACGCGGAGTTCTTTGATTAAAGAAGACTGCCGGTCTGCTCTAACATCTACTGCCTTACATACAACTTTTGCTTTTTCTCCAGAAGTGAAAATTTAGTTCTTTGGGGCCTCGATTTAAGTCTACCATTGGTTTTTTGTTTGTCATCAGGTTTAACTCTGCTGTCTTCTCCAGGCTACCTTAGTTCTTACAGTGGCATATGGAGTTGCCACTGTCTAATTTGTAATATCTTTGGGGAGTAAATTTTTTTCTTAAGCTTTTTCAGGCTTAAGAGGTGGTATTAAAATAGAAACCCTAAACCGCTCTCTTACTGAAGGGAAAATAGCCAGGCTCTTAAAGCATCCCATCGTGTGCTTTTCGGTTTTTCTGTCCTCTTTTCTCACTTCCTGCTGTACTTTTTTCAGGCCCCCGAGGACTCTTTCAGGGGCTGCTCCTTCCCAGGTGAGGAAGACTAAACGTGTCAGGTGGGGAAACCTTGCAAGCAGTTCAGGTAACTTGTCTGTTATTCTTTTAAGACACTTTCATTGAATTATACTGTGGTCACATGGGTAAATTTCCTAGCCTTCTTAAAACACAGCCTTACAAAGGGACCCTTTAAAGATGGACCATCCTAATGCCATTTCTGCCCATCTCTTGAGAATCGTAACAGCAGATGAAGGCCAGGGAGGGCTACACGGTACACTCTGATCTGCGACCTTCCAGGACCCGTCAGTACCAAATAGACATTGTGGTTTGTTTCAGCAAAGCCTGTAAGGCCGGAGCACCCCTTAAGGCAGTTTTCTTCAAGTCTCAGTACTTTGGGTGGCCTCCTCCCGCCTGTAGTCTGTAGAGTTCCCGCATGTTGTCGTTCGGTGGGTGGGCTCTCCCCCACGTCTCGTAGTCCTTCACAGAAAGAGAGATCCTCGAACAGGAAGACCCCTTTCAGCTCAGGCGCGGTGATCACCTAAAAGGACGTGAGGGAGGGAGCAGCCCCTCAGTATGGGAGGATGCAAACCCAGCCCCCGCGTCCTGTAGGTTTATCATGGCAGTAGTTGCTGATGAACAGCACCTTTACCTCAAAAGGGACAACTCGTGAAGAGCTAGTGATACAGTTGCTTTCGTTCTCCCTGTTTGGCCTCTGTCTTTACACACTTCCCTCTTGGATTTCAACCATCAGGCACCAAGTGTAAGTAAACAGACTTTCATTTCATCAGGAATCTACAGTCACATCCTCTCTGTCTGTGAACAACTCCTCTTCTCTTTTCCTCTGGGCTCCAAACCAAGGTCTCATCTTGAGCTGACTCCTTGCTGGAATCTTTTTATCCTCTGCAGCAGGCAGAGTAGGTGGGTGTGGTCCATCTCTTCACACAAACACCCCTTCCTGTCTTGCAGCCCAGCTTTTTGACCAGCTACATATTCCGCTGACCAGCTACTCTCTCTGCCCACAACAGTGGAAATAATCCCTTTTTCATAAATGATACCCCACCCCCGTCCTTAAAATGTGAACGTCAAGTCCTTCTCTCTCTTTGGTCTTAAGAAGGGTTTGGGTAGAAGCAGTCTTCCCATTTAACTCGTGGCTCTGCCTTTTAAAATTGCTGTTTGTCTCTTTTTGTTGTTGTTCAGAGAACCACCAGAGTATTTTTTTCCCCAATGAGTCTCAACAGATTCTTAGGCAATAATTTTTCTTCTTATTGATGACCTTGTGTGCAGTAGCACTCTACATTCAATAGTCCTGACCCTCTACTCGTGCGTTGGTTTTCTGTGTTAATCACTGTGTGTGATTTAAATCTTACGTCAGAGTGGTGATAGAGTTTGTCATTTTGTTGTTGTGATTATTAGTAATGTTTTACTACTGTATTCACTGGGGCTGCGTTGAGACCAGCCAAATCCATTTATAGCTTTACTGAGCCGCGTTTGTTTGTCAAGATTTCCCAAGTGAACGTTGGGCACATTGACCAGCTCCCGCTGGTGGTATCTCTGCGGGGCACAGGGGTGGGGTGGGGGGGGTGCAGCGGGGCAGGGCTAGGAGCTGCGTAAGACATTCCTTTTTGTGTGCTCTCTAAATAACAAGGATGTTTACTCAGGATTGGGGGATCAGTTGTTAGCCATATTGAATTTGGCAAACTGAGCTGCATGCCCTGGAAACCCTCTTCTGTTTCTTAATCTCCATATTGTCTGGTTGCCATTACCTGGTAATACCTAAATTACCCAGTTTAAAGGTATCGCACCATAAAGAGAATGGGAGGTTTTCCCCGGGAGGCAACCGTGAATGCCCAGGTTATCCTGGAAGGATTGCCCTAACGGTGGTGTGCTGTCAAAGCAGGGGCCCTTTCTTTTTCTGTACTGCGGTTGCCTTCATGATAGGGTCTTCTTTTCAAAAGATGATAATCACTTAAGAAGAAAGATTTCCTTACTGCTCTCAAGAGAACTGCCGCACTAAGGTGGTGGGAAAGGCTTTTTAAACACATCAAGCCCATAAGAAGTCCATTTCCAGTCACAGAAACCCCTCTCACAAACAGGTTATACAAAAGGCTGTTCTTAATTCTCACAGGCTAAAAGTGATAAGCTACTACTCTTGCCGTCTTAGAGGGTAGATGGTTGACTCACTAATCGCTGGAAGCTTATAAATTGACCAAGTTTCCATACCACCTTCATTATTCTTCCTTAGTGGGGATGAGAAACAGCAGCAAAAGGAAAGCTAACGATCTTGAGAAATCTAGTTTCCTGTAACAGTGGTTTTCTTTTCTAATCAAGAGGGGAATAAACATGGGAGGGAGGAGAGGGAAAATCTGGCTGCACGCGGGGATCTCGCATCCCCTTCTTATTGTCACCCAAAGACCTCGAGGACGTGGTAGGCGCCTTGGGATTCCAGGTACGCCTATCCTGGGCTTCATTTTTATCATTCCTCCTGTGACACCTGGGGCCAGGCAGTGAGCAGAACTAAATCTGGTTCATTCCATTCAAGCAAAATCTAACTAGCATTTTTACACCCTGCAGTTTCCCACACACGTCTCACACCCGTTCTCTCATTAGCCGCAGCTCCCGCACAACAAGCGGAAGGACGCCTCTGCGGGGGGCCTTTGCGCTTCCCTCCTGACATCCCTTTTCCTGGGCAGTTACGGGAGCCATCTTGCCTCCGTCCGGACGGCAGCGCTGTGCCCTCCGGTGGGTGCAGGGGCGGCAGTGGCGTGTGAGCCGGCCTGGGCGCGGGCGAGTGTGCACGGCTCCACGGGCGCTTCACACCACCTCGGGACGCCGGCCCCCGTGACTCCATTTTCATTCTCTCTCTTAAATAAAAATGGCTCTATACAGTCATAATTAACTCTCAGATTCACGTTGGTGTGCTGTGAGCAAATGAAGGTTTGCCTGAATCCTTTCAAATTGTAACCATGGCGATTGAGGGGGGTGGCACAGAATGAATATATAAAAATATAACGACAATTGTTCTGAATGACTGAGTGTCCTCCTGACATGTAATTAGCTGTTTTAACAGCAAGATGTAGATTGGCATGGTCATAATTAAAAGGATTTCCGTCCTTTATGTGATTGAAAATGGCAGATCTCCCATTCCCTGTTCCCTTTTAGCACTAATGCTCCCAAGAACATTTGGAACAGCAACTCAGTAAACTAAAATAATGACATAGTGTTCGCGTCCTCTCCTAAGTGAAAGAGAAGGATTGGAGTTATTTCAGCTTCAGAATGGAAGCCTTTGATTACTGCTCCCCATTAGACTAAGTCACATGAAACCTGTCGCTCACATCCAGTTTCAACCTGCTCCATCTATGGCAGAAACTACAGTCAGAATCCCAAACTGAGTCAACCACTGATGAGGCCTCCAGAGTACTCTGTCCCACATGCCAACCAGCCAGGGTCGCGTGTCGGCCTTACCTGATGTTTCCTGCTTCACGAGCTCCCTAGAATTCACATTTTCCCTTGGTCACTTGATATTTCCATTGCCGTCACCATCAGGAAGTGTTTTTCAAACAGGAGCTTACACTTGAGTTAGATAGGCTTTTCCTGAGCTAGAGCAGAAGACATGACACAAACACAGATGAATAAACTAAAACATATGGTCTGTAGAGAACTGTGAGGCATAAGTGGAATACTGTTGTTTGCAATGTCCTAACGTTACTGGTGGAGAAGGACACGTGTGAATTTCACCCAGGTTTGCTCACATCTCTGGTAATTGCCAGCTTCCTCATGTCAGCAGCCTTTGGTTACCCTGAGTTTTCCCCATTGTTCTGCTGTGTCAGTGGGATTGCCCCCCCTTGGCCCTTCCACATCCATGTTCTCTCCCTCCCACTTTTTTCTTCTTTTCCATCCACCCTGTCCCATGGAGCACCATGTTGTCTTGACACCATACACGGCCTGCCCACAAAGCCCGTGTTCTCACCCTGAGGCCTCAGGCTGGACGGGAGCTGCTGCGTCACTATCTAGCCTTTCTCTAGAATATGCCTTGTTTGGTTTTTCCCGTCACTTCAGTTATATGATCAAGAGTGAGTCTACACAAATACCAGCACCCAACATAGTGCCAAGTGGCCCTTCACAAGCCGTTTCAGTCCCTGAGGTTCCTGGCTGTGCTGGTGAGCCTGGCCCCTGAGCCCTTTGTTCAGGCCTGGACACTCCAGGGTCAGGTGGCAGCCGCTAAAGAAAAATACAGCTCTTGCTTTTGTTCATACTTTCCTGCTTACCCTTTTACCCATCTTCTCCCCTCTCCACATATCAGAGGGAATCCTAACCCAAACATTAAACTTCAGTTTCATAAAAATGCTGAGGTAGGCTGCTGCTTTCTGTTCTCTCCCTTTAGCCCCCAGTACACACACACACACACACACACACACACACACACACACACACACACACACACAGAATTTGGATATAAAGGTTCTGCCTTGGGATTCTTTTTTTTCCCCCTCAAAATACTTGCAATCCAATGTGTAGTAGTTGTGCTAGAACAGGAAAAATAATGCCATAAAGGGTTTTTACTCAGTGCTGCTTTTCCTACAAGATCTAAAAGTGACTTAACCCCGACTCCTGCACGCCACCTGCTTTCAAGATAGACGTGCAGTCATTGGGACTTCTTTATGGGATCCTATTGGTCATCTGACAGCAGGAATGGTTGTGGATTTATGACCCCGAAGACTACAGTATCCCATCCCTTTTCTTATTTTCCCAACTGCTGAAAGATAACTATCTCCATTGGAATTGAGAATCTGTCTTAAGATTAGCGATTCTGAAAACTGACTAGATGAGTATAATTCTGTGATTTGTGAGACATGCATTCAGCCAGCCAGCAGAACATTCTGATTATCTGCTTACATTCAAAGAAAATAGAATTATCACTGCAGTTAAAACCTTCAAACACAATCTACTCCTTTAGGGATCAAAGTATTAGATGTGCTGCTTAAAGGATGGTGCTACGTAAAAAGAACTGGAGTCGGCCAGACATTTCCCTCCCCAGATGTTTCCACAGGCCACTTTGGTGACTCAGAAAACCGTTCACCACATATTCCTTTACCACCCGCAGCCCCGCTAAAAAGAAAATAAAGCCAGCTTACCAAAATCAGTGAAAATACAGGTAGTGCTTACCCCTGAAATATGTATTTTTTTTGGAAGAAAACACCAGAAGTAACCAGAGTAAAGATGCCGTCATTCTAAATCATCGTACCTCCCAAGCATTCGAAGCTCGAAGTAGCCGCTGACACTTGCTAGCTTGTCCTGTGTGCCCAGCACTGTGCTGAGTGTTTTCACTGTCTCATTGATTCTTGAAGATTCACAGACCATTGAGCAGTACCCCCTAAAAAGTCAAGTAAAATCTCCAGTCACTTCTCTCATCCTGGTAGAACATTAACAGGATGTCTGCCTGGCCCTGCTGAGTGAAATCTCTGTACTTAACCTGTTCCTTTTTCTCTTGGGCATTGCCGGATGATTCCCCCCTGGTGCACTGTTGCCCCGCCATCATTTCTGTGCCGACACTGGACCAGTGTCACTGTGATGATCTAGACACCAGGGCATCCTTCCTCCTTGGCCTTTCTCCTGTTACTCATGGTTACAGAAACGCAGTGAACGCAGTGAGGCTTGGCTGCTGTGATGCAAAACCTCTTGTTTCAAGTCCCCTGTCCCCATCTCCGCCTCTAGGAGGTGAATGGGAAGGTCTTGCCTTTTGCTGGGATGGAAGATCTTGGCTGTCATAGTCTGAGCTCTGAGGGGAACTCGAATATCCTAGCATTGCTTGGGGGTAGGTGCTCTAAGTGGAAGCAGAGAATATTAAAAGCTCACTCTTCCTGTTCTCTCTCTATTCAGCTCTTGGAGCATTTTTTCAGTGCCTGTGTTTGGAAGTTTCGCTAAGCCATTCCAACTCAGTCCACTGTCCCTTCCGTCACAATCACGAGAGGCCGTGGGTCTGGGCCAGTGCTTTGGAGATTGGAGGCTCTGGAATGCCAGTGTTGGATCAGTGTCTGCCCTGCCGTGGGCTCTCTGGCTCGGCGTAAGAACTTTCTGGTAACCACAGTCCAGCTCAGGGGCGAGCTGCCTTGGGGTTGGTGTGGCGGCTCAGTGACTGTTGTCAGGGACACGGGCTCTAAGCTGACCTGAGGACTCAGCTAACTAAAATCCATGCGCCTCCCTCCCATTCTCCAGCTCTTTACCTCTCAATAGGTGGTTCTGCAGGGGCCGGCTCTGTCGCTTCTCTCTCTTCCGACCGCTTAGTCGTGCCCTAAGCATCCGTGAAGCCCAAGAACGGGAACCGCCCCAGGAGCAAGGCCTCGCTGGGAGTGGCCCTGGGAGAGGGTCCCCATGTTGACCACTGGGGATTGGTGGCCCTTGTAATAGGCACCTTGTTTCATTAGCCGGCTCGTGGGGGGTTTTGGTTATCCACTCCGCTCACCCCACCAAATAAACCCACCCTTAAAGGGAAGGGAAGAAGGCACGTGTGCTTTCCACTGAGGTGCTGATCCCGATTTGGAATCTCTGGTGGCAGCTGGGGGAGACTTCAGAAGGGAGGTGTGGGTTCTTCCCGAGGAAGGCGCACGTGACTCACCAGCCAGTGTGCACGCAGAGCTGGTCCCAGGACACCTGTTCTCTTCGTAACTTCCCACTCCCTCCAGGTCAGGTCTAACTAATCTCAGTCTGATTTCTGGCTTCCTTTGAGCACGGAAACCTCTCCTTTTGCTTTACTGGAACTAAGAGCCCAGCATGAAGTTGTGACGCTTATCCTTCCACTTCGTCATTCACTGAAGCTATTAAACTGGAAAGAGAACGGCATTAGTGCTGTATTAATGTACACAGCAGCCACTCTAGTGATATTACCCTGAACTCTTGTTTTTATGCCACGGGGGGCAAGGCAGTACGTACGTTAGGAGTGGACCGAATGAAGGTGAGGGAGCTGGGCTGCGGGCTCCTGTCAGGAGCATTATCGTTAGTTATCATTTGCCTTGGAAACCACATTCAGTATTGTTAGTCAGTGAACCCCTTCATCATTCATCTCTGAAAATGGGCACCACGAACGGAAACCAAAGGTACTGGGGGCGGGGCAAGAGCTCTCTGCCTGCACTGGCAGCTCTGGCAGGGCTGCTCTTGATTGCGCTCGGTTCCCAGAACCCTCCTCTCACCGGGGCCTCTTCTCTTCCTAGTAGTTTCTCTCGCACTGACGGTAGGAAGCGCACTGACGGTAGGAAGCGAGTCCGTGCAGCCCGAGCGTCACCCCCAGCCCAGCGGCTGCGAGCCTAGAGCCGGCCACCCAGGCACCCCGCGCGTGCTCTCCGCCCCATCTGTCCCTCCTGCTCTGTCCAAGCTAGAAGGACAGAGGCCTCTGCCGGTTCACCCAGGCCGCAAGGGGGGCCACTGTCCCCGCCAGAAGATGCCGAGAGCATCACAGCCGCCTCCCCTGGAAGAGCCCACAGCCTTCTCTGATCCCCCGTGGGCTCCCCTCCCTCCCAAGGCCGTGGTCACGCTGGGTATGCAGCACCTTCCGAGGATGAATTTCTCTTTCTGTTTTTTAAGTGCCTACACAAGTTACAGACCTCTGGGACCCGCCAGAGTCGGCCTGTGCCCTGCCCTCCCTCCCCAACCCTGCCCCTGGCCCTTGGGGTGGGTGGCCACGGTGGCTGCCCCTCCCCAGGGTCCCCGGGTTCCGCAGGCAGAACAACTGCAGGGGTGAGCACGCGGGCTGTCGCTCTCCCCTGTGCTGCTGCTTCACGGGCGTTTCTGTGGACGGGATGCCGGTCCTGGTCCCAGAGACTGTGTAGGAGCCTGCTTAGCGAAGTCCGCAGCTGCCGAGCGAGCGAGCGAGCGGGAGAGCGAGACAGCCTCGGCGCAGAAGCCCGGGCGTCTCTGACAGCCGCCAGAAGGTGCGTCCAGACCCAAGAGGCAAAGAGTCAATCAGAGCTATAAACAGGATTATTCATTTGCCGTCATCGGTCACTGACCCCTGGCTGCCTGTCCTCGTCCTCTCTTCCTGGATTTGAGGGATCAGGGTGTCTGCCCACAAGGGCCCAGAAAGGCCGTCATCGGTAGGGGGTGAAAACGAGTGTGAGATTGTTTGCTTCTTTTTTAAAGTACTTTAAGTCTGACCTAAACTCGGGGCCTTGATCACGTGGTGGGCGGATGAGGAGGGTTCTTCTGGGGCCGCACTGTTGACATCGTGGCACCCAGCAGCGCTCGGATGACTGGCTGGTGAGTAAGAAGGGTTTTGCAGAATGCAACAATCCATACCCAGGCACTTTATTTTCATTATGAATCCAGCATTTTTGTTCGGACAGTGGAGTGACCCATACACTGGGCATTCCCACTTAACACGTACAGCGTTTGCCACAGGGACTGAGCTGGGTGGCCAACGGGGGCGGTAGATGGAAGCGATGGGGTGGGCGAGCACCGCCGTGGAGGTGGCCTGTGAGGCTGCCGTGGAGCCGCTGCCCCCGTGAGCCGAGCCCCGAGCAGACCCTCGGCGCTCCAGGCGCCGGGCCACAGGTTCCACGGCGCTTGTCGGCTCCCCGTGTTGTAGTTGAAGAGTGTGAGCGAGGTTGGCGCGAGGCTGAACCGGAGGAGGGGAGAGGAGAGGAGAGGAGAAGCGGGTTTCTCTCCGATCACCTGGACCGGGGGCTCACCTGGACCGGGGGCGCGGGGCGCTGGGGGATGGTTCCCGCCGCGGAACCCCATGCGGCTCCGTCTCCCTGGGCGTCCGTCGTAGGGTGGGAACTCGCTGGCGCAGCGAGTTTAAAGTGTAAGGCGAGTTGATGGGGGTCATTTGATCAGATGCCAGGGGTGCCTCGGGTCTGCTGGAAAGTCTTTAGCATCCTCCAAATACTGGAGTACCTGCGACGGGCTGAGTGGGGCCCCTGCGGGCAGGCGGGGGAGGGGGGGGGGTCGGGGCAGAGCGTTCCCCCTGCCTTCGCCGTCGTGTCTTAGTCTTTGTGTTTCCCTTTGGTGTCTCCGGGTCTCTGTCCCCATCTTGTGCACCATGTGTCCCTGAGGGGAGTCACACCTGTGTCTGAGTCTGCTGTAAGGTGTTCAGTCTACCTCAAGGGGTCATCATGGTCAACTCTGTCCCATAGCAATCCTTCCGACGTCGCCACACACACTGGAATGTATATCTGCCCCGGCCCCAGCCCGCCTTCCTGTCAGTAACCTCCTGACCCCATCTTTTCCTCTATCACCACAAACTCCTAGTGCAAATTGGATGCTGCTTTAAATGTGAAAACACTTGTTCAAAAGCTATAAAACCTGAATGAAAGCTAAAGCTGAATTTATAAGCCTTGTTGCATATGAGCCAAAAGTGCAAAAAGCTCTATATAATGAACTAACCTGCCACTCGTATAAATATAAATATATATAAATATATTAAAATCAGACTGTTCTACAAAATTGTGTATTTGTATTTTTGTGTACGTACAATTTTCTGCTAAGCAGAAGGAGGATGTAGTATAGGATGCTGTGAGAAGAGATTTGGTTTAATCCTATTTCTTTGTTACTTATTTTTGTTAACATCAGATGCCTGTCTTCGTCTTACGTGTAATGACACTGTTTGGAAAGCTGCAGTATCTCTCTTCCTTAGGGGCAGAGTCCATGAGAGAATGAAATGTGGGGTGGAGAGAGCTGTCCTGGCCACCGAACACGGGACAGTGGCCCAGGCTGCCTGGGAGCCACTCGAGGCCCTAAGGTGGGACTGAGGGAGGACGCAGGGAAGCAAAAATCCCGTTTCTAGACATCAGCTTCCAAACAAACAGACTGTCAGAGCTAACGCAGACGCCCCACCAGCCACTGGGAGGGGACGTGGGACCTCTTGGAAGTGAGGGACAGGGCCTCTCATCTCTGGGCCAGAAGCCTGCCCGGAAAGCAGCAGGGGGCTGTGCCTGGCAGTGCTGCCCTGCTCACCGGCCCTGAGCTCCCCGCCCCTCTTCCAAGTAGTCGCTGCCTTTTTCAGATCAGGTTACAAAACGCCTCCCCTCTGCCGAGCTGCTGGCGCTTCATCCCCCAGGCCTCCAGCCCCAGTTAACCTGGAGGGTCTCAGAACCCACCTTCCGCCGGTGCTAACACCCAAGAGGGGGTAGCGTGGCTGCCAGCAATGGCCAGAAACCGCCCATCGGACAGGCCGGGCCGGAGGACAAGCTCCGCGTGCCCAGGACAGCCGGCCCTCCCACCACAAAGGCGTCCAGAGGCCCTGGCCTGGGACTGCCTCTGCTGCCCACCCACCTCTCAGCCCCAAGACAGTCCCTCGTGACGTGAACCTTCTCTAGGGAGAGCGATACTGCACCTTCACCTGTGGGACTCATATTTATAACATTGTGTAATGACTGTAGCAAACAGCCCTTGTTTCTAGATGTAAATGGTCAAAGAAACAAGTGCTCTATTGTATTGATTAAAATAGTTCCAATGAGTCCTGTATCATTGTATCTCCTATTCTGGATTAGTGCCTTTTGGACAGTAGACTGTTCTGTAATTAAAATGTAGTATACTGCTTTTTTGTACAGTTTTGTTTTAATAAAACTTTTTTTTAATTTGTGTTTATTTTAGTATTGTACCTATTAGAGAATAAAATGTATAACTGAACAAAGACTGGTCGGGATTTCTTTGAGTAAGGACAGTCATTTGGGAAGTGCCCTGTCACTTCTGTTCTGAGCATCTGTCCCTTCATGCTTTTGAAAACGGACTGGTGCCCCAGAGACCCGAGGACACTTGAAAGGGGTTAAGGGGACAATCAAGCACTTCCTGGTTGAGGGAACGTCAGCCGTGAATCCGGCCCCTTCTCCTCCAGCCTGTGCTCCCTTCATGTCTGCCCCGAATCCCCCGGGAGAAGCCATCTCTTCACGTAGCTTCCCCGCCCGTGATCCCCTCACTACAGGCACCATCCTCCCACATCCTAAAACCACTGGGATGCTGGAAGCTTCTCTTCCACGAGGACCACACCCTTGGACTTTGCTGAGCCGTGAACTCCCACCTCAGGCCATGCCCCAAGCACCTCATTTTCCTAGAAGAGCCATCCTTCCTGGGGCTTCACCTTTAGCAGTAAAAACACAATATGAAAGAAAGCTGAAGCTTTGTAATTTGTGTAAGGCGTCCAATGGTTGGGAGCAAATTCTTGAGCAGGACTGAAGGATCGGGTGCCAAAGCTCCCCTTTCACCCGACAGGCTAGGATAGGTTCAACGACCCCTTCTCAGAGACGCAGTCTGTTTTCTCATTATGCATAACTAGAAAAGACTCTGCAAAACTTTAAGCTGCCCTCAAACCCTAAGTTGCCAATGTAGATGGGCGGGTTTTCGGGGGATGGGGATGCCGAGGACCATCCCCCCCCCCGCCCCGTGCCCCTCTACTGGGGCCAGAACTGCTCCTTCTGGTTCTGTCCTTCAGGGCCCACCTGCCCCCAGAGCACCACCACCCCCACGCCTCGTCTGCGAGTCCTCCAAACACACTTGCCTGGAGGTCACCTCCTCAACCCCTAAAGCTCTGGAGCCCCTCTTGTGGGCGCCACGCTCGAGGTTCTGCGACCGTGGGACTTGTCCAGCGACACCAGGCCCGGTGCAGGACGGCGCACACATGTTCCGAGGGACCCAGTAGCGAGAGAGTGAACGAACTAAACGTGACATACCCACTAGCGCCCATTTTGGGGTCTGAGCAACCGTGAAAACCCCACAGCCTCGTGCAAAGGAGATCTCATTTAGTTGCAAGACAGTAAGTAACGGCTCGAAAAATACGATTTACCCTAGGAGCTAAATCAATCTGAGACTCTTGCCTCAGAGCAGGACAGCTCCTGGCTGCCAAATTTCTGTCATTATTCGGCAGTGCTTATCTCTGAGAACAAGTCTCGGGCACTTAGGAATACAAACAAGTCCCGCCAAGACGTGCTCTGACTGGCGGCCACCTCTAATCAGCCCTCCCCGTGGCTGCAGCCCTACGTTTGCAAGTACCTTTTATAGCAGGCGCAGGCGGAGTGATTCACCGATGCAGGGCCACCAGCGCACTGGGCCGACTGCGTCCTCGCGGCTGTGGGCTGGGCTCCTGGACCATGAGCAGGACGGTGCAGGCCATCTCGGGAGGGCTGCTTCTCTCCCCGGCGCTGGTTCAAGCCCACGCTGGGCTACAGCTGGGTGCCACGTCCTCAGGATGTCGGCCTCAGGGGCAAGCAGGGCCCAACAAATGCCATCGGGCTTCACAGCCTGCGGGGACTGGACCGCCGGTGTGCACATCCATTGTCCTCCTCCCCCAAACACCTCGTTGCAGAACCTTCGAGGGTCCACTCACCCGTGCAGCAGTGGAAAGAAGTCCTCTGTTCCCCAGCTGCGGCGTCTGACAGGGGGCCCAGCGTGCAGGTCGAGGTGGACAGTGGAGCTGAGGCGTGAGAGCTGGGACACCCCTGTTCCAGAGAAGCGGTCTCCCGGCTAGGTAGCCCAGAAGCTCCGATTACCTTGAATGTAAGGCCATCAAAAAGTTTCTGTTGGTCCTTGGCTCCTGAAAAAGGTCTCAACCCACTGGCCACGGAACCAAATCACAAGGAGCGCTGGGCTGTGGAGGTGTGCTCAGCGGACCTGCTGCTGCCCTGAACCTCTCTCTTCTAGTCTCAGTCCTGAAAAGCCCCACGCTGATCACTCAGAACCATGTCACAGCTGCCTGTGGAACAGTCTGGAATGAGCCCAAACACCCCTGCCTCAGGGTGGGGGAGAGGAAGGCAACCAGACGACCCAGACGTAGGCAGGAGATCAAATGGTTTTATTTAGAGGCTGTTGGTCATGTGACGGAAAGGCATATATGGTACAGAATTAAAGAGGTTTAGTTCATTATACAGTACAAATCATTAAGTCTTTACAATTCATTACAGAGTCTTTGGATTTTTCTTAACTCCCATTTCATGTGTAGCAAATCAATACAGTCTCCCAAACAAAATCACTCCTTTATGTGAACCCGTCATATTTACAGAACTCCACGCACAGAGATGCTCCAAGACTCTCCCAACACGATTAGTCAGCAGCACGCAGGAGGCATGACGGATTCCTCCGCGAGAAGGGTGCACATGGGGACAACGGGGACAGTGCAGTCAAGGGTCTCAGGCGCACAACCCATCCCGGAGAGATGTCTGTCCATCTGAGGAGCGACAGGCAGACAGACGGGGCGGTGATCCTGGGAGCTGGCGGCGTGTGAGAGCAGGCAGGCCTCGGGCAAGTGGCTCATTGTAGCGGAGAAAATATGTACCCGTGGCCTCCTGGTCAGTTTCACAGACGGGGAACTTTAATCCAAGAGGAGGAAGTAACGGGGTCAGGGGGAGGGGGGATAAGGGTCTGAACACCTCCTAGGCCTTTCCGGCTCTGCAAGGGGCCCGCTCACAGCTCACCGAGCACAGGGGCCTGACCCGCTGGCCGGCCACCCGCACCGCCCCCCACAGTCCTCTGGGGTCCGGGCTGGGTGACCGTGTGTGTACAGAGCAGGAGGCAGAGGCCAGGAGGGCTCCCGCCCAGCCTTGACCTGTCCTCGTGCGGCTGGGAGCCACAGACGGACGGTCCCTCCCCAGCGCCACGCAGCTGCCGCTCCTGCTGTCTTACTAAATCCCGGAGCCTGACCTGCTAAGAACCGCATCAGGGATCCTAATGCTGACATTTATTTAAAATTAGGTCTGTGTGTTAGTAAGGCGAGGACAGAAGACGCAGGGAAAGGGGAGTCCCTCCCTCCCCCCTCCACCCAATAACTCAGAGTGCGGGGACTGCCCGGCTCCTGGCTTTAGGGACCGCAGCTCTTCCATTCACAAGCTAACAGGAGTCTGCGCCAAGAAGCAGGGCGGGCTTCCTTCACCACCTGGGAGCAGGACGGTCCCCGCACGCACCCACCCACCCACCCACCCACCCGCCCCCCCCCGCCCCGAGCCGCCCAGGAAGCCGGAGGCAGCAAGAGAGAGGCCGAGAGCGTCCCCGGAGCCCCACTCCATCCACCAACACAGCGGCCCAAAGGGACGTGTGGGTCATGGAGCCAGAGGACGGGGGTCGGGACTGCTGGCCCCATACCCCTGCGAGGACCCAGCATGGCCCCCACGCCCTGCTCTGCTCTTCCAGGGGCCGCCTCACTGCCCTCGAGGGTCCCGGGCCAACCAGGGCCCAGAGCTGGGTCAGGAGAGCCAGGCCAGCAGCTGCCTTCTGCCAGCAGTGCTGACAGATGAGGATGCCCAGGGCAGCCCGCGTGTTGCTCTCTGGCCGCAGGAACAGCTTACCAGGAACGCCGATGGGACGACGTGGCCTCTCTAACGCCACCAGCACAGGCCCAAACACAATTCATTCTGAGAAAACCCCAGGCAAGCTGGGAGCTACAGACTCTAGAGCAGCGACAGTGCTTTCCTCCCTGGAGAAAGCACCACCTCTGCACACAACGGGCTCTGGCCACCGCCCCCAGTCCCGGCAGCACAGAGGTCAAGGGCTCTAAGGAAACGCTGCTTCCCTGGGGGCAGAGATGCTGGGCAGGGCTGGTGGGACACTCTCAGGCAGGCGGAGCTGGGGACGTTTGAAAAGCAGGCCCTGGGAGGAGGCGTAGGGGAGGCCGGGAGAAGGGGAAGGGCGCCTGAGGCCTCTCCAGACAACAGGGCTCCTCCCGGCCCGTGAGCTCCGGCCAAAAACCTGCTCAGGGCAGTGACGGGGGCTGTCACCTCTTCCACTTCAACTCAACCGACAACGAAAAGAGCCCGACCCTTCACATCCCCCGACCGACCGTCCCAAGCCCGTTCTGTGAGGTTGCGACGCCTGTCACAGGGCAGATGGGCCCCAGCAAGTACTTGGCTCCGTAAATGAGGGTCACAAACACCCAAGCCACCTTCCATTTCTATGGCGTCTTCTCTCCAGTGCGCCTGGTGCGGACTTTCTGCCCCACCAGGCAGGTCACCTGAGGCTCTGGGAGCGAGAGCCGCCCTCCCAGGGAGCGGGTGGTGCTAGCATCGCACTGAAAACAGGCCTGAAAGGAGAGCTTCCGTGCTGGCAAGGAGCTTACGCAGAAGAGCTGGCACAGAGTTGGGAGCGCTTAATTCAGGGACACGCCCGGCAGGTGTTCCTCGGAATGCCAGCTGAGGACAGGAAGGAGTACAAGTGGTGGCCCGCCACAGACCTGGGGCACCAGGTCACTGGGCCACCACCCTGGTAATACCAAAGGCACCGGTGAAGAAAGGGCTCTGGACCAGGGCTGTCCCAGGGGGGCCAGGCGATGCTCTGGGATGATTCACACCGTCCCCAGCACCATCCGGGCCAGCCTCGCCCGTGGCTCTGCGAGGCTCCCAGGGATAAACCCCGCCGGCAGCGGGGTGGGCAGCTCTCCCTCCGCCTACCGGGCTGCAGCCCCAGGCTGGGCGGGCGTCAAGGCACAAAACCGCCACGGAGCTAAGCTGGTCTAAGGACCCTCCCAGGACCAAAACCGCACCAAGGCCACGATGCCTCTGACCGACTTTGTCATTGGCCACAGAAGCACAACAAAAGTCTCCAGGTTTTCCCTGTCAGCTTAGAGTAAGGCCACTTGTGTATCTGCGATAAAGGACACAAGGAGGGGCAGCGTCCTCCGGGAACCCCCGCCAGAGGCAGGAGGCTGGCAGCTCCCAAGCGGCCGCAGAGGCGGGCAGCGTAAGGCAGGCCCTGGGCACTCACATCGGGAGAATGATTGTGGCTCGCGAACAAGTTCAGATTTTGAAAAAATAAATATAATAAATATGTGCCAAGAACTCTGTTAAGGGAATAAATGGCAAAGAGAAAAAACCTTCTGGGTATAAAGACCCTAAAACACCCACAAAGAAACCTCTAAGAAACCCCGTGGAAAGGAAGAGGGAAAGGCGGGAGGGGGCAGGCCCAGGGCCCCAGGCACCTGAGGTGGGGAGAGGTGCTGGGGGCTACGGGGGTGCGGGGCGCCGCCTCCACGCGAGGGAAAGGCACGAGTAACGGTTATGCTTTAAATTAAGAGGTTAACGGCGTCACCACAGAAAAAAGAGCAACACTGGCCGCAGTCGCAGCGGCCCCAGGCCCAGGAAGACGGCGGAACCCTGCTCTCCACAATCTGGGACCACGCTGGGCTCCTAGAACCTTCCACCCTCGGCCCAGCTGCGACGCAGCCTCACTCTCTGGGGAGAGGGAGAAACAGGGAGAGGTCACCAGCCCCGCGACGTGCAGAAAGCATTCCCGGCCTGTCCCCACGGAGAGGGGCTAGAGGGCCCGCCCGGGACTGTCCCCGCAAAGGCTCGGAGGGGCCCCGCGCCCTCTGTCCGTCGCCCAGGAAGGACGGGAGGCGGCCACCCCGCCGCTTAGCTGGCCCAGGACTTGCGGTTCTCCGGGTTCCCGGGGGCGCGCTCGGCCCGCCCCGTCGCGCCCTCGGCCTTGGCCAGCGCCGCCGTCAGCGAGGCCAGGTTGGTGGCAGAGCCAGAGAGCGCGCCGCTCCTACGGGTCTCGGGGGCGCCTTGCGGCCGGAGCCCCGCGCTGCGCCGCCGCCCCGCGCACGCCGCCCTGCGCACGCGGCCCGGCCTCACCAGCAGCCCGTAGCCGGGGTTGCACTTGAAGTACTGCTTCCCGCCGATGGAGCCATCGTTCTTACCTGCGGGAAGGAAGAAAGGAAGGAAGACGTGGAGGTGGCTCCCCGGCCCGTGGGACCCCTGTGCTCCCAGGCCCGCGCAGCCGGTCCCCGCTGAAGGAGCGGGGCCGGGGCAGTGCCTCCCGAGCAGCAGAGGTGGTCACTGCGGACAGATCCCGGTGGCCTCCGGCACGGCCAGGGCCTGTCACTTCTGACGCCCACTCGCCCCACCCTCGGCACCAACCGCTGTCAGTCTGGACAGTCAAGACGCAAACCTAGGATGGATGTCGTGAGTGGAACGATTATTTTCCCTAAATCTATTAGATGGAAACTGGCAAATTACCAAACTGTAGCTAGTGAGATGTCACGCCTGGTGTGTCAAGATGGGGAGAAGATGCCTCCTTGGTAAAAGCAAACAAAAAATGCTTTAAGGTGAAGGTCAGCACTGGGGGGGGGGGGGTTGGGGGGAGCTGATCCCTCAGTGTCCGCAGCCCATGGTGATGGGTTGCTGGGGGACGTGATCTCTGCAGCAAAGCACTCATGAACTGTCCACACTCACTGCCTGCACCCCGCAGCCTGCCTCCTCTCTTCCTCCCTCTCAAACAGGCCCACCCTCCACCAGCTCCTCTCAAGGTCAGCAGGAGTCACTCGGTCCGCCTCTCGATGTATCTCACAGGTGACCTCTCGCTCTCCCTTCCTGCCTCCCCCTCGAAGGCGGGGGCCTGTGTGTGGCCCTGCCCTGTCCCTTGGGGGCTCGCCCACCCAGCCTGCCCTCCGAGAACCCTGCTGCCTCTTGGCTGCGTGTCCAGCCCGAGGTGGCCCTCTGACTGCTCTTCTCTACCGGGCATCCACCCCGCACGCCCAGTGCCCCTCCTGCCAGAACCCTGGTTCCTCGGGAGCACGTGCTCTCCCTGCTCTCCTCATAGCACTCACTACTATCACATTTTGTTTGTTTACTTGGCAATTCTCTTCCCTCTAAAATGTAAGTCCAGGGAAACCAGAACTTGGTTTTGCTCACCAAGGTGTCCTCAAAATCCAGGACAGGGACTGGAACGCGGTAGGTGCTTAGTATTTATTTGCTGGATGAATTCGTCTGTTCGCTAATCCCCCTTTAATTTTTGAGCTCAATTACAGATAAAAATGTCTTTCCCAATTCCCCTTTGCATTTCAGCAGAAATGGAATTTAAAAAATATTCCAACCTGTGCTGCACTAGTCTTCTACCTCTTCCATTTTATGACATTCTTGGCCAAAATTATTTTTAAAGACAGTGATTTCACAGCTGAGCCTAGGGGCTGAGAGACAGTCACTGTGGCCTGGGGTTCACTGAGGCCCCTCCTGCAACCCTCACTCTGCTGGACCAAAGGACAGCTCCTCACTGGCGACACCCAGCAGGCCACACAAGCTCTGCTAAAACCCATCTCCACAGCCTCCAAGCCTCAGCTCAGGGAGCAGCTGCCCCACCCTGGGACACGCTGGTGGGAGGGAGAAAGGCAATCAGGCCAGCCGAGCTCAGCGTGCTAGACACAGAGTGAACTCCCCGCCATATCTCCTCAAGAGAAATGAGTGTGTCCATGCAAAAACTTAACACACAAGTGTTCCCCGCAGCCTTACTCACAACGGCCAAAAAGTGGAAGCAACCCAAACGTCCATCAACTGACAAGTGGATGAACAACGAACGCGTGGGGCATCCCTACAGTGGGACAGTATCGGCCACAAAAAGGAATGAAGTGCTGACACAGACCACAACTGGCTAAGCCCGGGAAACTCGGAGAGTGAAACAGTCACAAGAGGCCGGGTATTTATGGCTCCATTTATGTGAAAGTCCAGATTAGGACCTTTTATATCAACTTAGGCAAAAAAGTAGATCAATGGTTACCTGGGTCTTGGGGGGGTGGGTAGTGTCGTGCTAACTGACATGCAGCTTCTTTTTGGGGTGATAAACCCATTCTAAAATTAGGGTGTACAACTCTGGAAATATACTAAGAACCACTGAATTGTACACTTTAAACAGGTGGATTTTTTGGTATGTAAATTGCATCACAATAAAGCTGTTTAAATCAAAAAGAATCCGCAGGCCATTTGCTACAACATGGATGAACCCAGAGGGAATTATGCTAAGTGAAGTAAGTCAGAGAAAGACAAATAATGTATGTTATCACTTACATGTGGAATCTAAAAAACAAAGCAAATGAATGAATATAACAAAACAGAAGCAGACTCACAAATATAGAGAACAAACTAATGGTTACCAGCCGGAGAGAGGGAAAGCAGGAGGAGCAAGACAGGGGTAGGGGGTTAAGAGGTGCAGACCACTATGTATAAAATAAATAGGCTACAAGGACATATTATACGGTACAGGGAATACAGCCAGTGTTTTATAATAACTTTAAATGGAGTGCAATCTATATAAATTTTGAATCACTATGCCATACACTGGAAGCTAATACTGTAAATCAACTAAACCTCAGTTTAAAAAAAAAAATTGGGGGGCTTCCCTGGTGGCGCAGTGGTTGAGAGTCCGCCTGCTGATGCAGGGGACACAGGTTCGTGCCCTGGTCTTGGAAGATGCCACATGCCGCGGAGCGGCTGGGCCTGTGAGCCATGGCCGCTGAGCCTGTGCTCCGCAGCGGGAGAGGCCACAACAGTGAGAGGCCCGCGTACCGCAAAAAAATAAAAAAGAAAAAAAAGAAAAATTGGGGACTTCCCTGGTGGTGCAGTGGTTAAGAATCCGCCTGCCAATGCAGGGGACACGGGTTCCAGTCCTGGTCCGGGAAGATCCCACATGCCGCAAAGCAACTAAGCCCGTGCGCCACAACTACTGAACCCCACGCACTGTAACTACTGAAGCCCATGCGCCTAGGGCCCGTGCTCCGCAACAAGAGAAGCCACCGCAATCAGAAGCCTGCACACCACAACGAAAAGTAGCCCCCACTCGCCACAACTAGAGAAAGGCTGCGCGCAGCAACAAAGACCGGACACGTTCAAAAATAAATAAAAATGAATAAATGAATGAATGAATGGCACGACAAAGTACATGTTTCCTTAAGTCCTGCCCTCAGTCTTTCTGAAATGATCTCTTGGCTTGGAGGGAGGCCATTCCATAAGGAGACTTAAGAGACTGGTGAGCCCACGAGGCTCTTCGATCACCTCGCCTTCTGTCCTCCCCCTGGGGGCCCAGGAGCCTTGGGGTGTCTTAGGAACACCTGAGGCACCTGAAGCTCCACATGGGCACTGGTTTTTGTAACCTGAGCAAGCACAGCAGACGGAGCTGCTGTGACAATTGAAATGCAGACGCTTCTGTGACTAAAAAAGAAAAACCAGGATGTAAAGTCACCAAATTAAGAGTAGCTTTCAATTAAGGTCTTTGGTTTCTGAGAAATTTCTGCAGGTTAAAAAAAGAGAATCTGACTCTGAAAACGCTTAGGAAACTCTTATCTAGACAAAATTCTTCATTTTGGAAAGTGGTGACCCAGGGGCTCAGAGACGTGAACGATGTGCCCAAGGGCACACAGCAGGCGCTGGGCAGTGCGGGGCAGGGCCGACCACGGGGGGCACGGTGAGTCGCCCCGGGACCCGGAACCTGTCCCAAAGCAGCAGCACTAACCTGAAGGTAAGTCTAGCTCCACTCCGACCCACGTGCCCTCCTGGAAGTCAGTGGGCCCCACGTATCTCACGATGCCCGTCTTGGTGGTGCCCACGGTCACATATTCTCCCTCTCTGAGCCACTCTGGGACCTCACTGGCTTCTTCAGAATCCGAGGAGACTTCCAGCTTTCCCGGGGCCTCTGCCCCAGCACTGCCGTCGCCCGGGCCCCCTGAGGCCAGCGGGTCCTCCTCGCTCCCCGAGGGGCCGCCGGGGTCCCCGCCAAGCATGCGTGTGAATGACTTCAGCTCCGAGGTCCGCACCTTCTGGATCCTGAAGGAAGGGGCCGGAGCAGGCGGCTGGCACCGAGGGTCAGCAGGCGCCGGCGGCCTGGAGACGTCGGGTCCTGGGCCAGCGGCCGGCTTCGCCTGGGGCTGGGGGCTCTCCGGCTTCTGGGGGGCAGCGGCAGGGTCACTCCTGCCCCGCCGGTCAGGCGCAGGGGGCCCTGCCGCCTCGTCCCGCTTCACCGCTGCAGCCCCGACAGGGGCCGCAGCCGCGCCGTCTCCCTGCGCCATTCGCTCCGCCGGGCCGGGAGGGGCGCGGGACGTGACGGGCGCGGCCGGGGGCTCGGGCTCAGGGGTGGCCGGGCCGGGGCCAGGAGAGGGCAACGCCGCGGTATCCAGGCCGGGGCCGCAGGCGTCCGACAGGGTGGCAGTGGAGACACTGTGCGAGAAGTAGCCGCTGGACGCCTCGCTCAGGGGGCTGGGCGGCCCATCCGCGCCCTCGGGGGCCGGGGAGGTGGGCGCGGGCCTCGGGGGCCCGTCGTAGGTCTTGGGCGAGGGGGCGGCCGGCAAGGCCACGGGCACGTCGGAGGCCACGCGCAGCCCCGCGCTCTCTCGCTGAGCCTGGAGCAGGGAGGGGAGAATTCACAGTTAGGCATCCGCTCCCCAAAGCCTGGAGACCAATGCTGTTGTCAGCGGGGACATGACAGCTCCAACGGTGGGACAAGCGCAGCCGTGCAGCAGGGCGGACCCGGTTCCCACCTCAGCTCCCCTCTTCTGCCGTGTGACCTCCACGAACCAGATACGCAGGCCGACTAGGCTCCACGCTGGCGCTGCCCCTGCTGCGACTGAGGGCTAAGCAAGACAGCCACGGGTGCCCCTCATCGCCTCTCCTTTCCGTAAAAAGCAGATCTTAACAGCTGCCTGTGATGGCATCATTTCTAGTAAGAGTTCCATATTTGGTCCTAGTCTTGTTTTCGGGCACAGAACTCCCAAAACCCTTGGGGTTTCCTAAGTGGCAATAACAATAAGGGCTTCTTAATACTCATAGCGAGGCCCTTTCAACCACATCCGAGTTTGTTAAGGGGGTGACTTTTGGAAAGCCCCCAAGGAAGGGGGCTGGTTGCCAGGGGGAACAACCAGGTGACTAGAGGATTTGAACTTTCCATCCCACCCCTGACCTCTGGGCAGCGACTGAAGGCTGAACCGATCACCAATGGCCAATGATTGAATCAACCATGCCTACACAATGAGGCCTCCGTAAAAACCCAAAAGGACAGGGTTTGGAGAACTTCTGGGTTGGTGAACGTGTGGCAATCTGGGGAGAGCGCTGTGCCCAGGGAGCGTGGAAGCTCCCCACCCTTCCCCTACGCATCTCTCCCAGCTGGCTGTTCCTGTGTTACATCCTTTTATAATAAATGGATAATCTAGTAAGTAAAATGTTTCTCTGAGTTGTGAGTCACTCTAGCAAATTCATTCAACCTGAGGAAGGGGTCATGGGACCCTCTGAGCTGGAGCACACCGGACTTGGCATCTGAAGTGGGGACAGTCTTGTGGGGCTGAGCCCTCAACCTGTGGCATCTGACACTGTCTCCAAGTAGATGGGGTCAGAAGCCGAGTTAACTGTAGGACACACAGCTAGCGTCCGAGAATCGCTTGGTGGTGGGAACAACACGTACGGGGCGGCCACCTCGGCGATGCGGTACAAGGTAGGCAGACCAGGCCCTCACACAGAGCGTGGCACACAGCAGGCGCACACCTCCCAGCGCCTCCCACTTCCCTGCACTCAGGCTCAGAACTCTTGCCCCCATGTGAACGGATCCCCCTGCCCAACGCCAACTCCACGGGGAGACTGACAGCACCGCCAGAGGCCAGAAGAGCACTTTCCTCCTGCAAAACTGAAATGATGGTCTCACTGGAGGATCTGGAAGTGCCAGGGCACAGCTCCACCAGCTCGGGCAGGAAGCAACAACCCTGGGGCCTGCGGGCGGGAGGCAGGGGGAAGAGGAGGAACAGAGGCTGCCTGCAGGCTGTGCCCTTCCTCTGAGAGGCCGTCTTTCAAGCTGCTGCTCAAGGCTGGTCCCATGTCACAAATGGTCCCTCTGGTCCCGGGAGACTCAGGCCAAGGAGCAGCCAGCCCGGCGAGCAGGGGCTGAGCGAGGCCAGAGCTACGCTGGCCTCTCCGCCTCACGTCACCGGGTCCGAGGGAGCCTGCAGAGACGCGCAGAGCCCCATCTCCTGGGGAAGACGACAGTCGCGGCTGCGCCGAGCTCTGCGCTTTCTGGCGCGCTCTAAGGTGTCTTGCCTTGATAACTTAAGCCATTGGGAGAAGGTGGCAGATTATCTTTCTATTCCCAGTGCACAATGACAGGGAACAGGAGACAGAGTGGGGAGTGGGTTGGGGGGCGAGAGGGGTGCTGCTCAGAAAAAGAAATGTGTTTTCAATATTTACAGAAAGATGATTTATATTAGGCGAATGGCCGTTTTCCATTTGAAATACAGGATTTATTTGAACTGGGAAACAGCTGAGATCTGTAAGTCTCTTCCAGTTACTTGGCTTAACTCAGCAATTTGATAAATCGTGCATTTTCTTGTGAACTGTCATTTATATCCCTGTCTCCAGAGGCCCTCCTTCCCCCACAAGGCACACTCTCAGGGTACAAAATTAACAGCACCTCTTGAGATTAACAACCCATTTTTGTGATGAATCTCTGGGCTGCAAAATTTACTAAATCCAATAGATCAATAACTGTCACCAGCATAAATACTCTAAAAGATTAGGCAATCCTTCAATCATTTTTCTTTTGCAACTTGTACATATTTTATTTACTCTTTTCTATTTTAGTTTTAATATCACTGACTGGGCAGGGAAGAATACGCAAACAAAATTACAACAGTCTAGAATCTGAACAATAACTATGGCCCTTAAATAGCCTGTGCTCCCCACTCTCCCAGGGTCCAACCCACCATTGCCGGATCTGCTGTCTGCTAAGGGCAGCTGGGCCCATCCGGAGGGGGACAGTCCTGCAACAGTGCCCTAGAGCTCCTTGCTGTTCCCCCATCAGCGCTACTGGATCCTCCGATGTGGGCCAGAAAGTACTCGCTTTACAACACGGCCCAGACAGGCTAAAGGATTCACCCAAAGGCTCCAGTAAGTGAAAAGCCAGGGATCAGAGGTCACATCCACAGCGACAAGAAAAAGGTGACGGGAGGCGGCAAAAGGCGAGCCCAGATAACCCGCGTTCTTTCCTGCTGACCGAGCGCAGCTCAGATCCTTCCGCTTCGGCGCTGCGGCAGCCGCTCCCACTCGACTGGAGCTGCTATGTGGATGAGAACCTCCCTGCGTCTTTGGGTTACACTTTGCCACTGACATTCCTAAGGCTGCCAGAAAGCCTGGACGCGAGTGAGCCAGCGGGATGTGCAGCAAAGCTGCGCGGAGCACGCAAGGCAGCGCCCTTACGTAAGGGACTGTCTCTCATTCTGCCCCACCGGCCTTGGGACCCCAGTCCTGCCTCCGAGAAATAATAAACCCAACTCATAGGGGGCTGGGGGGGGCGGTGGCTGTCACAGCTCTATCTTCAGTTAAATTCGTGAGCACCAAGGATGTCCTGCATTGAAAAGGGCTGTGCAGAAAGTAGTAAATTCTTGAACGTCTAAATTTTCTTTCGAATTATTTGGCCTCTTTTCCTATTGTTTTAATAAATAAAATTTTCCTATGACGATACCGCGTTTCCTAAGAGGATGAACACACAGTGGGAGAAAAGAGATTTGCTATTCATAAGATCAGAAGTGCTGTTCATCTGTGGGAGATCATAAGAGACTATTTTCTCCCCAGCTTAGCAGCAGTCTTTTCACGCTGATATCATGAATCAGAATGAAATGTAAAACTGAGAAGTTAGTCAACACTTGGAATAAGGAGATTGTTCTGTTTATAGAAATCGCCTCTACCTAGCAGTGGGCTATTAAAGCCACAGACTACATTCGCAGTCAAGCACCTAAAAGTTTAGCAATCATATGATTAACAAGTTGAAAACAGAAAAGTGTAACAAGCAAAATAGAGAGGGAGAAGACGGTGACCTATATTATAGTTAATTATCAAAACGGGAATGCTAAAATAAAAAACCACGGGTGTGGACTCAACAATTATAGCATCGGGGCCACCCACGGTATGTGGGGCAGCCACCAGCAAAGGCGCCACCAGGCCCGACTAACTCACCTCCACTATCCCGGGCGTCCCGGCATCTGGGAGGGCTGACTGCACCATGATTCGAGGCACGGGCTGAGGAAACAAGGGAACAGGTGGACACAGGGATCAGGGGAAGCAGAACAGAATAACCAGAGAAGATTTCAACTGAACAGACAGGAGGGCTGTCAGGATGACCCACACAAAGCAAACTTTTACAACTTTCAGGAATTCTAACAAGTCACCGCCTAGCAGGCCTGCCCGGGGCTGGGGTCGGGACGCTGCAGAGGAAACACGAGAAGCCGGGAACTCAGCCAGCTGCTCGTGCCCAGCTGGCAACACCAGACACGTGCTGAAGACAGTAAGGTGTACGGTGTGCTCTCTCCACTCTCGCACGGCACACGTTAGCCAAGGGCTGCGTCTCTACATACAAGCGTTACAGGACTTCACTGGCCCGGGAAACTCCTGGTCGAGAGGATCACAGGCAGTGCCGTCACAGGAAGCAAGGAGGACAGAAGCCAGTGTGGCTGGAGCACGAGGCGCAGCAGGACAGGGATGTGGACAGAGGCTCTGGGGTCTGAACAAAAGCTCCTGGGCAATGGTAAGGACCCCTGCAACGCCTGGGCAGAGAGGGCAGGACATGAAGACCGACCTGCTGGCGGAAGGCAGGCTGGCTGGAGAAACAGTGCAAGAGTGAGGCGGGCCAATCACAGGCTCCAGCAACAGAGCAGGGGTGAGTGACGAGAGCCTGAGTTAATGGGCACAAGTGACATCACAAGAACGGAGTAGGCTGCTTATGGACACGTGGTTCAAGGAACATTTAAAAAAAGAGTAAAAAAAAAAAAAAAGACAAAAACTAGGGGGCTTCCCTGGCGGCGCAGTGGTTAAGAACCTGCCTGCCAATGCAGGGGTCATGGGTTCGAGCCCTGGGAAGATCCCACATGCTGCGGAGCAACTAAGCCCGCGTGCCACAACTACTGAGCCTGTGCTCTAGAGCCCGCGAGCCACAGCTACTGAGCCCACGTGCCACAGCTACTGAGCCTCTGCTCTGGAGCCCGTGCCGGGCAACAAGAGAAGCCACCGCAATGAGAAGCCCGTGCACCACAACAAAGAGTAGCCCCTGCTTGCCACAACTAGAGAAAGCCCGCACGCAGCAACGAAGACCCAACGCAGCCAAAAATAAAGAAAAACAAAAACAAGCCCCAGGATAAGGAAAACAGACCTCAAAGGAGGAGCTGGTAACCGTGAAGGAGTTGGTAGCTGCTGAGTGCACTACAGCAGGTGGGGAAGGGCACAGAGTAGACGCAGTCATCTCGAAGAAGCCCGGGGTCCACCACATCCGCCTTTATTCTCTCAACCAACGTCTGGCCCCTTCCCAGGCCTGCCTGCTCCGACACACAAGTCCGGACCTCGCCTCAGAGAGCTGGGCTCTAAGAGGGCTCCGTCCTGGCAAAATGAACACCTACCCGCAGTCCTGTCTCACAGAAGGAGTCAAAATTGGGTGTCGGAGTTTGTTACCATGGAGTTATGCGTGTCTCTTCTCTTGCTGGCTCACTGATCTACTATCTAATCTAAGTTGCCCGGAGATCCCTCCAGGTCCCTTCCTCTGGCCCTGAGCACTCCAGGTCCTCCCAGGTCCCTGGTGCATCTGGGGGCCCGGGGGCCTCTGCTGTCACGACTCCCCAGACAGTCTGCAGGCACGAAGGCTGACGGCCAAAGTCTTGCTTCCTACTTGGCAGCCCAGACTCTTCATTGAAGGGAGAAGAGCCCACCTGCAACAAGATGGCCCACTGAGGGTAGGTGTCGACCTGCTGTGTTCACACACCAAACAATCGCGTTTCAGCAAAGGTACCGCTACAACCAGTTATGCCCTGGGACTGCCTCTGGGAGAAAAGTGCTAGAAGGGATTAATTTTGTAGAGGTGAGGGACCAGCAACAGGATTTGGGCAAAAGCACAGAGAAGAGGCGATTAAATAGGAGATGGTAGGAGATCCAGCTAAACAGGTGGGAGGACCTAGGGATAAAGGAAAGGAAGATGTACTCTACCCTGCAAACACTGGGGAATTCCTCGGGGTTGAAGGCCAGGGAGAGCGAGGATCAGAGGTGTGTTTAAGAGAGCCGGTGTGAGCAGGCAACAGCACAGAATGAGGGAGGACGCCCGCTGGCGGCAACGCCACGGACCCCCCGCCCCCCGCCGGGCTCACATCACTCCCTCCCACCCTCCGGCACCTGCCCCGTGCTCCCCGCTCCCTTTTAGGGGTTCTCCACTTCAAGCACGTACCCTTCACCCTGTCTTACAGTCCTTCAGTGCACGGCCTACTCCCTTTATTTGTATTTTCCCCATAGTGTCTGAAGTCCCCCACGAATGGAAAGGTGTTCAGAGCATAATTCTCAGTAAGGAAAGAAAAAAGTGTTAAGCTGGAACTCCAAAATACTTACATTCTTCAGTTAGATCTTATTTAAAACCGACAAGATTGGTGTGAAACATTCTCCCTTAAGGCATAAAAACGTAAAAATCCCACCAAGAATGGAACTATAGCCACCCAGGATGAAAGATTTTCTAAGATTCTTGTCCTCCTGAACAGAGCATGGAAACATAATTGATACTTTTCTTTATGATTCAGAGTGATTTAAAAAATCCAGTAAATGTTTGGAAAAGTATCTGCTGAAATGAATTAAAGGGCCAGCTTGACTGGGACGCGATGCTGGAACCCAGTGGACCCACGGGGCTTCCTGGTGGGGCAGGGCCCCTGGCCAAGACTCTGTGGCTCCAGGCTAAGCTGAAGACTTCGAGTCCACCCCTGACCATCACTCACTCTCAACAACCACTTCTCTATCAGGCAACAGGTCTGCTCCACAGAGATGCCTGCCCCACCCCCAGCATTCAGATGACGTAAGAACCAGACACTGGATGATCAGACACACCTGAAATGGCTGAAAACCGTGTCAACAATAAGATCACATCAGGTCTGAGTGGGTCCTGAGTGCAACTTCACGTACTTTGACCACACCCACTTCGCTTCACACACTGGTAACTTCGGGGTGTCCCCTCCAAGGGGTGCTAGGTAGCAGTGGACAAGAGACGACCACAGGTGGATACTTCTCCAGCAAGGGACATGCTCAAGAGGGCAGGGGCACAGACATACAGGACCGGCCGCGTACTGCTTTCTATGGAAGCTAGGTGCTGAGTACCTAGGGATTCACTGTAATATTCACTCTACTGCTGTATATTTCAAATTCTCCCGTAATACTGCCCTACATGATGAACTTAACTGGGGCTCTGCTTCAATGTATAAACTTAGCTCAACAAGGACTCAGGTCTCAGGCGTACAAGGCATTGCAATAGCGCCGTGGGAACACAAAGACCTGAAGAATACGGGCTCACTCGCGACAAGGCAGCAATCCAGTTTGGGGGAAGGACGGGATGCAAATAACAAAAACGTCAAGGAAAAGGACAGCTATTAGAATGACAGTTTCAAAGCAGAGGAGATTCTGAGGAGGAAGGGGTCATCCTGGGACCAGGCCTAGAACACCTCCATGAGGGTGATTTCACTTGTGAGACAGGGCTTGAAGACGGAATGGCTTTTCCCACAGCTGAGGGACACCTCGAACGTGAAGAGTGGCGTGACAAAGGCAGGCTACCCTTTGTGTCTGGCAGTGTTCCCTCCTCACTTCCCTGCCCAGGAAAAGCTACTCAACCTTCTAGGAGGTCTTGGGAGAGAGAGGATGATCTAGACTGACCAGTGCTGGGCAGAGGCCATGGAGGTTAGGGTGTGCAGAGGAGGCCTTGTATGTAAATTTATGGTGGATTTTCACAGGCAATGAAGATCAAAGGTACTGAATGAAGCGGCCGTAAGAATTAGGCTAACAGAAGATTATCCCTAAAGAGGGCAGACAGAAAACTTGGAGAGGTCAATTAAGCAGCTGCTTCAATGGTTCAGCGGAGAGCCAATAACATAAGAGCCTGCACTTGGATGGTAAGAGGAAAAGGAAAGAGAAATGAAAATTTAGAGATACGAAGGAGACTCCTGAACACCTGGAAACTGGGGGGAGAGCGAAAGACGGTGCCCAGGAAGAAGGGACGACAGGGAGAGGGTAACGGTGGCCTCAGCAGAAAGAGTGTGCATACGCACCTGTGCGTGCACGATCATCGGGGGGAGGGGTGCAAGGGAGGGGGTACCAGCCTTCTATATTTGGCCATGGCCTTCGGTGAATTTAGCAACCTTAGTAAGGGTACCAAAAATACCTACAAAGTGCACTGAAATCTTCAGTGTGTCATCTGTCCTTCACATGTAACAGCTCACATTTCCAAATGGTACTGCTTGCACTTTAATGCTCTTTTACATATCCCCCATGCAGGCGGTTGCCTCCGATCCCAAGAGCTCAAAACACTGCAGATCATAAGTTCATTAATCCTTATGACACATCTGGTAACTATTAATAAAAATGACTGCAAAGTATTTTGCAGCTATAAATATTAAGAAGTCCCACGAGGCTCACGGATATAAGTATAATTATCTACATTTCACACTACAGAAACCAAGGCGCAGAGGCATTCACCTAACGGTTAAATGCATACAGACTGCCCAGGGGGGTCAGTGACAGGGATGGAAAGGGACTGTGGCCTGGAGGCCAGCTGAACCTGCCATCGTGCTGTCCCGAGGGTGGCTCAAACCTAGTAGATGGGCAGGTGACAGGCAGAGGGTTGCTCCGAAGCATTTCGGGGAAAAGGTGATGGTCACTTCTCATTCCATACCTTGTCATTTACTGAACTCTGGTTTTCACATGCCACCTGAATGAAAACAGAGCAGACTGGCTCAGAATTTCGTAACTAGGCATAAAAGCTAATTTGGAGACCTCCTTGCCCCAGAATAAAGCCTTAAGTCCTTGGCATGACTTGAAAGAAACTCACCCCTCATGAGGCTGCACTTCCCTCGCTCGGCATGCTAACCCACTCTGTGCTGAACACGCCATCCTCGCACTGTCCCTTCCCCTAGGGTGTCACATTCCACCCGATGAAGACCTAGTCATCTTTAAGTCTCAGCTCAAGCAACATCTACTCTTCCTCAAACTGCAGGTAAAATGCCACCTTCACTGTGTCACCCCCGATACACACATTCAGCACCTACAACATCGTCCTATTTATCTGTCGATGTGTCTCGACGGGAGCCCCTCTCAACTGCAAGCTCTCTGCAAGGTAGGGGTTATGTCTCATTCATCTCATCCATAAACAGGAACTTAATGTTTGTTGAATGAATAAACAGTTAAATAAGTGAATGAATGAATTACTTAAGTGACATGAAGGCTGAATTGTACAGTTAGATAGGATTTGGAAAAATCCTATCAAATTCCAAAATTTGGGCATAGGGGTAGGTAGAGGGCAGAAGAGATATCAGCTGAAGCAAAAAATCATCACTTTGTTCAAAAAAAAATTAAATTTTCTGATGTAGTTTTTTGTTTGAAAATGAACCTTTCCTAAAAATCACCCCTTACCCTGAATTTGATAAATTCTTACATGTCATTTTCTAATGGTTCCTAAGTGAATATGATCCTCTAAGTCTTTTTTTTTTTTTTTTACAACTCTAACCAATCACTTTAATCCAAGCATAGGAAAATACAACAAGAGATGTAAGATTTATTTTTGCCATAAATACTCAATAGCTAACCTTTGATATTCGTGCTGCTAAAGTGAGAAAAATATAAGGAACACCACCGAGCTGGGGCAGTGCACATAAGCAAGATACTTCCTCATCTCTGAATATGTTCTGGTAAAGTAATGAACATTAGATAAAATCAGACACGTACAATTACTAAAGATCAAGAATCAGCAACAGCCTAACCAATATAAACAACTGTTTAAAGGTTATGTTAATCAGAGGCAGGGTGGTGAGGCTGGCAGTGCCCCCCACGCGGGTGCAGGGACAGGCGCTCCAGCCACCGCGGAGGGGGTGCCCTCGGACCCAACCCGGCACCAGCCTGGGCTCACGAGCAGCCTTAGGAGCTGCACTCTGGCTTTCCAGAGGGATCCAGGTAAGACTGTGCTGGCCACGATGACACCAGCACTTTTATCCACCTGGCAGTTATAGTTCTTAGTTTAAATGAGTAACTTGGCATTCTAATTGATCCCTCAGTCCTTTGTGTAGACCTGATCACCTCTGGGTGATCACACCTGGAAGGTGGTGGTCCAGACCACAGGAATTCTCTAAGCAATGCCACCCAGGGAGGATGGCGGGTGGCCACCAGATGGTCCTCACCAGAGACACTGTTACCCTACCTGGCACATGCTCCTTCCAATCAGTGACATTAAAGTGTCACTGTGTCAAGCATGGGATGGTGAGTTCACTTTTCTGACCAATATTACAATCCCTCATGAGGTATGTACATACATTTGAATAGATTCTTCCAGTTTTATTCTATTCCAATCCATCTTCCAAACTGCAGTCAGAGGGGCTTTCTGAGACACAAATTTGACCACGTCACTCTCCTGCTTTGTCAATGATCCCTCATTGCCCAGAGATAATTTTTTTAGAAAGAAATGAACAAAAAAAACAAAGATGGATAGATCCTACCCAGTGTATTTCGACGGCATGACTAGTTCCTCCTTCAAATACTTTATAGAGTCATTCATTCTACAAATATAATCGCTTGCTATTTTTAATCAAACCCAGTGAACTCTCTTCAGATCACAATTGTGCATTGTTGTTTCTTGAATATGTCTCAGTTCTGCTACTCCCTAGGCTCTGACCTTAGTTAACCCACCTGAGTCTCATCTTCCTCTCTGTCCAGCTCAGTGTCTAATATCACCCTTTAACTCTGCGTGTCCAACATGGCAGCCACCAGCCACATGGCTTCTGAGCACTTGAAATGTGGCTGGTGTGACTGAGGAAGTGGATTTACTTAATTTTAACTAATAATATGTAAACTTAAAGCACCTTTAAGTATGTTTGGAATGGCTTGGGCATGCGGATCTATTTTTTCAACTTCATGAACTCTAAATGCAGATCAAGATTTCCGAGGAAAATTTAGTATCTAAATTGAGATGTGCTAGAAATGTAAAATACACACCTGATTTCAAGGACTGTACAGAAAAAAAGATGGGACTGTCTCAGTAAGTTTTTTTTATACTGATTACAGGTTGAAATGACGATATTATGAATATACTGGGTTATGTAAATTATTTTATTAAAATCAGTTTGACCTGTTTCTTTTTACTTTTTTTTTTATTGGAGTATAATTGCTTTACAGTGTTGTGTTAGTTTCTGCCGTACAACAAAGTGAATCAGCTATACGTATACATACATCCCCTCCCTCTTGCGTCTCCCTCCCACCCTCACTATCCCACCCCTCTAGGTGGTCACAGAGCACCGAGCTGAGCGCCCTGTGCTCTACAGCAGGTTCCCACTAGCTAGCTATTTTGCGCATGGTAGTGTATGTATGTCAATCCTAAATTACTTTATCACAATTAATTTGGCCTGTTTCTTTTTACTTTAAATGTGGCTACTAGAGAATTCTAAATGACACATGTGGCTCATTTATTTTCATCAGACAGCAGTGGTGCTGAGCTGATGCATATAAAATCCCTGGCACACCAAGCACTCAGTACTCTTTTAAAGTACCAAGGTAATCTAGTCATTGGGATTTCGGGTGTTGTCTTCTAAGGTATTTCTAGGTAGACTTACTATATGCACAGTTTTAAACAATCAACAATTCCACCTGATGTAAGTAAAACATGGGCCAGGTGCCTACTATATTCCAAAGGTTGTGCCAGGAGATAGGGATACAATGTGTGCAACACCAGACATAGACAGGGCCCTTCTTACTCCTCAGAAATGGGCACTCAAGGTCCACCATCTGATATTCCTATTTAATTCAATTACATGAAACAACTAAACGGCCCACTTCTTCTATCAAGAAGTAAATTGTTTTATCCGTTGATAAAAGTGAATAAGCCCATCCAAACAGACTTTTTACTTCACTCTATCATATATGTGTTAGTTCAACTTACTTGAGGCCCTAGATACAGAAAATTTTAAATACTAATATTTCTGAAGTTGTCAGGAAAGAGACTGTTCCTTATTTTTTAGGTTTTAGCTAGTTTACTTTTTAAACTTCTGCATGATAATTATTAAAATTTATTTAAGTATTTATGTGAAAAAGATTTCTATTTTTTAAAAAGAGGATGTAATATTCACTCCATCCGCTTAGTTTCTCAAGCATGCATGAAGGATGAAGGATGTTTACCTGAAACGTAGAATGGCCATCAATCTAAAAACTTAAAAACAGGGTCCAAATCTAGACCGTCCCCACCTCGGTGTGCCCTGTAAGCTAAGAATGGTTTTTACATTTTGAAGTTGTTGAAATAAATGAATACCTTGTGACATGTAAAAATTATATGAAATTCAAATTTCAGGGTTATAAATAAAGTTTTATTGGAACAAAACCAGACCCAATGTTTGGACCAGAACTACAGCTAGTTCTGACAGACACTGTTTGGCCTGCAAAGCCTAAAATGATACTATCTGGCTCTTTACCAAAAAAGGTTGCAACCTCAGGTCTCCAGAATCATACAGAAGTATACAAGGCCCATTTGTGAAGAACGACTGGCAGACTGAGGTCTCTCCCATCAACTCGTATCCTGCCTCAGAAACTATCTTCTTTTCATTATTTTTCAGATCAACTACTAACCCTGATTCTGAAGACAACCTGTCAACTTAGTGTCTCTAAGTATGTCAATATCCATACATTTCTGGGGCAAAGATAGATGGTAAGATGTTATGATTTTGGAAAAGAAAACAGAGATAAGAGTCTTATTTTGTAAAGTAGTAAGAATGCCTAGGGCTTCCCTGGTGGCCCAATGGTTAAGAATCCGCCTGCCAATACAGGGGACACGGGTTCGAGCCCTGGTCCAGGAAGATTCCACATGCCGCGGAGCAACTAAGCCCGGCGGCCACAACTACTGAGCCTGCGCTCTACAGCCCACGTGCCACAACTATTGAAGCTGCGCACCACAACTACCGAAGCCTGTGCACCTAGAGCCCGTGCTCCGCAACAAGAGAAGCCAGTGCAGTGAGAAGCTCCAGCACTGCAACAAAGAGCAGCCCCTACTCACCACAGCTAGAGAAAGCCCGCGCACAGCCCAAAATAAAAATAAATAAATTAAAAAAAAAGAAGAAGAAGAATGCCTAAAAATACATCCCCAAACCAACTGAACAGAAATCACTTGCCTTGAATTCTTGGGTTTTTTTGACCACGCTGCGTGGCATGCGGGATCTTAGTTCCTCGACCAAGGATCAAACCCTTGCTCCCTGCATTGGGAGCGTGGAGTCTGAATCACTGGACCACCAGGGAAGTCCTACTTTGAATTTTTTTTAAAAGTCTGTACTCCAGAAGGGCTGTGCAAACTTCCCTTTGTTAACTCAAGAAAAAGCAATATAGCATACCATATCCAAATATAAACTACAGGGGGAAATAACCTTTAAAAATAACCTGAATAATTAAGGAAAACTCAAGGCTAGAAAACAAAGTATAGATACCTTTTCTTATTTTAGTTAGTTAAGATGATGAACGCTTAAGACACCAGGATAGGCATTTATATGGCTTGTTTCATCAGAGGAGCCCAAGTATGAAGAGCCTAAAACAGCATCGTCATGCACAAGGGAAGAACCAGTAGCTGTGTTTGTTTCTCCCCATTTTATACATGGAGGAATTGCTGACATGAAACCCGGAAGAACTAGCCAAGCATCTTTTCAACTAGGCCAGAGATGCGCAGGGCGCTGCTTTCTCTACTCAAGGCCCTGTCCATCTTCCACACTGGAAGCTGTGTTGAAACCGGAGACACACATCCCTGAAGTCGACAAGGCAGCCATAAGCAAAGCGCAGGACACTGAAGAGGGGCAGACGGTAAAATAAAGATAGGCCGGAAATGCGGCTGTGTTTTTCATGGTGGAAATTGAATGTGAGCATTAACTCTTTAATTCCCCAAATGAACCAAAGACGTCATTTGGAGCACCTAAGTTTGAAGTACATAAACAGCTTCATCTGAACACAATCTTCTAGATATATGAAAAAAGCTATTATGCCACATTAATTCAATCTAACTAATTGGAGAGCAGGAAGTGCTTTCAATTATTGTATGTGCTGTCTGAGAAACACACTTGAATATGAGTACAGATTTCATTAATTGCAGTTCATTATTTTCCAGATTAGTTACTAAACTTGCATCAGAAGGTCAAAGACAGCAATTTTGTCAGCTGCCACCTCTCTCAGTGCTGTATCTTTTGCATTTCTGGAACTCAGACAGAAACTGATTACAAACAAAAACAGATCTCCATAAAAATGACAAACGTAAGTCTTTACGAATATGTTCAAGCCAAGTGATTCTGTAAAATACAAGAACCTTTGTTTCTAATGACTTTCTTAAAATCTTTATTTTCTTTCTTTAAATTTTTGTATTCCTCAGAATAAACTATTAACTTCTATCTTACAAGAAAAGATCCATGAGTCTTTTCAGATGCTGAAATATGCCCCCCCCAAATAATAGAATCTTGATCTGAGAACCTGCTGATTCCAAAGAACAAGTTAATAAACATTAATCTTTTCATTAGATGTTCACTGTGGTTGTGTGTTTGTATCTTTGCATGAGGGAGGGAATTGAACGTTCTTGTTTGAAAATGTCAAGGACACTCTGATTAAAAGTACTTTTTTGATAATAATCATTCCTTCATTACACAACTTCTGCCTCTCTTCCACCTAATCTAGCAAAGAAAAGAGGGAAGAATGACTGGTAGAAACAGGATCTATTCCATTCCCCGGTTCTTAATGGGAATACTTTTATATTTTCAAAATCTTAGTTTTACAAAACAGAAGTGACAGAAAGCCCTGGGGTTTTTTTAGAGAGTACCCTGCTATCTACAAATCACTGTACTCATTTACGGTTGTTACCATTCTCTTCGTTAACTTCATTTCTGTTGTTCTGTGCCTTTCCTACTGCTGCTTGCCTGGAACCATCCTTACACAATTCTTCCCTGCCTTTGGTGTTGATATCCCCTGAATGCTTATACAGTCAGCTCTCTTAGTCATTGTTTGGTCAAGCTATAAATAACTTCTTTAATCCTTCCTCATAAATCATTTCTGATGTTATTCTCTGAAATAATTCCAGTTGGTCAATGAATGTCTAGTAGTAACATACACAGAACTAAGTGCAATGATCTAAGTGTTGTCGATGCCGGAGAGAACCCAGGTGTGGTGTTTAGGTGGGCTGCTGTGAGTGTCTTTGTTACTGTGACTCTTCCAGAGGAGTTTAAGTCTCCAAATTAACTTGGGACAGAAACAGAAAAAGGAAGAAGTTTTGAGATCTTTCATCACAGTCAGGTAGGAAATGGAGAGGGCAATGGCTTTGAAAATGATGAAAAGAGAAACGTTGGGTGGGGACAGAAATGAGAGTGTGCCTGTCTTATTCTATAGTCTGCTGGGTTACCACGTACTGTCTCTGCTGATCCATCTGAGGGTTTCTGTTTAGTTTGTTGTGCCGTCTCACATTAGAAATCTTAAACAAGGGGCTTCCCTGGTGGCACAGTGGTTAAGAATCCGCCTGCCAATGCAGGGGATACGGGTTCGAGCCCTGGTCCGGGAGGATCCCACATGCCACGGAGCAACAAAGCCCGTGCACTGCGACTACTGAGCCTGTGCTCTAGAGCCCGCAAGCCACAACTACTGAGGCCTGTGCACCTAGACCCCGTGCTCGGCAACAAGAGAGGCCACTGCAGTGAGAAGCCCGTGCACTGCAACTAGGAGCAGCCCCTGCTCACGGCAACTAGAGAAAGCCCACATGCAGCAACAAAGACCCAACGCAGCCAAAAATAAATAAATTAAATAAATAAATTTAAATAAATAAATAACTTTAAAAAAAAGAAATCTTAAGCAGGGTTACTATCTATTTTTTGTCTCTAAGTTTTATGCAATGTTAATACCAATATTTACCCCTTCCTGTACTGTAGAATTGATCCAGATTCCTTTTAGGCATGTGAACTGATTTCTATTTTTCTGGGTTCTATCTTTGATGTCATTCTAAAACCTATATAAGTTTTTTAGTCTGGTATTGATTATTGAACGACTATTTATACAGGCCACTGAAATTAGTGTACTAACAAGGCAGTAGTAGCCAATTTAAACCAGAATCAAGACAGAGAGCAAGCTTCGGGGTATTTGTGTATTTCTTTACGCTACACTACATACCTCACACAGAGCTATGGCTAAGCCAGGCAGTGGGCAGGGTGGTCTAGGAACATTCATCAGCATGAATTTTGTCCTAGGCTTTCTGGACTGGTGATACAGAGGAAGGCGTGGTGTCCCTCTATTTCTGTAATGCATCTAACAAAGTCTCCCATAATCTCTTTGCTAGGGAGAGGGGGAAACGTGGGTTGGAGATGGAAGTTACTGAATATGCAGAGCTGAAGTGTGTCGCTCTGTCGCTCTGTAACCTGGGGAGAGATCTCTAGTCACATATGACAGAGTTCTCTCTCACGCCCTAATGTTCCATATTTTGTTTGTGACTCAAATGCAGACTATGCCCTTCAAAGTTTGCAGATGATAGTTAGGACAGAAGTATTTTTTAAATAATTATTCAAAAAATATCTTGCTATCCTAGGAATGCTGAAAAAAATCAAGATGAAAAATTTTCTAAATGAATCTAAAGATCCTTATTTAAGTATTTTTATACTTCAACTAAACAACATAATAATAAAAAGAGAAGTGCATTGACAAGAGTGTAAGCAAATAAACAAGCAAACAAAAAAGGGGAATGTTAATTGACCCGAGCACAATGAACTAAAAATACTTGCCTTTAAAAAAAGTGCAATCATATGCCACTTTGGTAGAAGTACATTATTCAAAAGAGGACAGTGACAGTTGCACTATTTTCAAGCATAGGGGTTATAGTATCACTTCTGGGCTCCCCACTTTAAGCAAAACCCTGGCAAGACAACGGAAGAATGATGAGGCATTTATTATAAGAGATATAGTTGACTAGTCTTCAGCTATTAGGTCTGGAGAAAGCCTAAAGGAGCACAGAACCTTTAACTCCTGGGCAATAGCAGAAAAAAGCAGAGGCAAAGACTGGGTAGAAATAAAACAACCTTCTTCCTGGAGGACTCGGAGGTTCCACACGGAGGGAAAAAAGTAAGAACCTCAACTTTCAGGTATCAAATCTGATTTCCAAGTGAATAGGATGCCATTAGAGTGAAGATTACTATAAAAAAATTGGGAAACACTAAAAAAATCTAGCCAATATAGCACTGCTCTTGTTGCTGTTATTTTGAAATTCCATTAACGCTCAAGTGCCCTAATTCCAAGGATGGAACATTGTTTAGGTGACGGCAACTTAAAGCATACTTAAAGTGGTCCTAGTAAGGGGAACCTCTATATTGATACTGTCATTTTAAATTATAATTTACTTCTCTTAAAACTTTAGCAGAGATAGTAAAAATGAGAACACAAGCATCTCTGATCAAATAAGTCCAAAATGATAAGCTCAAGCTTTCCCCTCCTTTAAGAGTAGTTCTTTAGTGGAACCTGCATTAATCTAGGAAAGAAACTTCATAAATATGTCTCGATATCTCAAATCCCCACTCAGATGTGATTCTCTCACCTCCGAACTATAACCACAGTCCTTTACACCACTGGATGACACCTGGTACATGCAAACTATCTAACATTACAAGCTGTACAAATGTCAATGGTCAACCAACATATATTTTCCATTGACTATGCCCCTGCCCTGAAGAATTACATTCTAGAGTGGAGATAACCGATAAGCATGTAAACGTAACAATGACTCCCAATGAAAAGACTAAATATGGGAGTACACTGTAATATGTATGGTAGATGCTATTGTTTTAGTTTGGTTGGTTCAGGCCACTCTAAACTCAAACGTATTTACTTAGAGTGGTCTTTCTTGACCATGCTATTAGCAGACAAGTCTACTAGAGACCTAGTAGCTATGCAAAGACTTTGGGAGAGAGCAGTCCAAGTAGAAGGAAAAGCAAGTGCAAAAACTCTTGAGATCAAAAGGAGCTTCATGGTTCATGCGACAAACAATAACAATGAAAAGGCCAATATGGCTTAGCATGGTGAACAAAGAATAAAATGAAGGGAATAGGGACTTCCCTGGTGGTGCAGTGGTTAAGAATCCACCTGCCAATGCACGGGACACGGGTTCGAGCCCTGGTCCGGGAAGATCCCACATGTCGCGGAGCAACTAAGCCCACTCGCCACAACTACTGAGCCTCTGCTCTACAGCCCATGAACCACAACTACTGAGCCTGCGTGCCACAACTACTGAAGCCCACGCACCTAGAGCCCATGCTCCGCAACAAGAGAAGCCACCACAATGAGAAGCCCGCGCACCGCAACTAGAGAAAGCCTGCGTGCAGCAATGAAGACCCAACACAGCCAAAAATAAATAAATAATTAAATAAATAAAAAATAATAAAGGGAATAAAAGATTAAAAGTCAGGAGGCTAGATCACATAGGCCACTGTAAACCACAGTAAGGAAGAGATTTTATTCAAAGAGAAGCAGTGGAAGGTTTCAAGCCATGAACTAATGTAAGGCCTTGGGAGCTCACCCTGGCTTCTCTGTGAATGACAGGACTGCGTGAGGCAAAAAGCATCAGTTAGACCAATTGATAGGCTGCTGCATAGTCAAGGCAAGAGACGATGGCATGGATGAGTGATGAGAAATGCAGATGGCGAGAAGTCACCGGACTGAAAGTGGTACCCACAAAATTTTACTGATGGACTATTTATGAGGTGAAGCAACTAGGTGGACATTTGTGCTATACACGCTGAGATGGGCATGTATTTTGTAAGTATTTTCTGTGCTGGGAGTAGACAGACTTGGGAGCTGAAACCAGGAGTAATGCTTTGAACTTGTAAAATGTGAATGTCTAATGGATTTGTAAGTGGAAAAGCTGAACAGGTGGTTAGCTCCATGAGGCCAGAGCTCAGGGGCAAAGCCTGGGCTGGAGATAGAAATGTGAGCATCGTCAATGCATGAAGAGTTAAAAGCCACAGAGCTGATGAGATTACCTGGGAGGGAGCTCTGGAACACCTGAATATCAGCGGCTTGATGGAATAAAGGGTCCCAGAAAAGGCAACTGAGAAAGACTGAGCAGCCAACAGAAGGGAAGCCAGGCAAACTCAGCGCTAAGCACTAAAGCCCAGAGACACAAATGTTTCCTGCACGATTGTCGAGTCCACGATGAGGACTGAGAAGTGCAGGCAAGATGGAGCTCTGGTGACCTTGAGAAACGGTCCTTCAAGGGAGTGGGGATTTCACCAACCAAATGGAACAGTTTAGCTCCACCATTGAGCATCTTTGTTAAGGCCACTTTTGTATTGACATTCTCATTTATTTATGAACATGCAGCATTTGGGGCCACTTTTTGTAACACCTTTGCTCATATATGCTCAAAAAAAGTAAACTGAATGAACAAACATTCTTAAGATATCTTCAAAATATTTCAAGATTACCTCTCTTAAACTGGACATTACAAGTTGCGATTATCCACCAATCACTAGATTTCTTTCTAAACCACTGCTGTTCCTCTCATATCCAAAGGAACCAATCACTCACTGGCAAAACAGTAAAAGTAACTTCTTACGGTAGCAGGTGATTTGACTTGCTACATCAAAAGCTTAAAGTAGCTGATAATTATAACAACGGTAGTCTGATTCAATGACTTCTAATACTGTTCCAATTTCCTCTAACTTACGTAACTCTGTCTTCACCAAACAGCAATTGAAAAACAGTGGATATCAAACTTTAATGTGAATAAGAATCACCTTAGGTGCTTATAAATGCAGATTATTAGATGTCCCAAGGTGAGGTATGAGTTACATTTTTTTAAGGTCCGGCTGTATTTTTTTAAAGTTACCTTTTTAAAAAGCTACCATGGAAATTCTGGCACAAACAGTAAATGAATCATACTTTGTGAAACAACGATGTAGCAGTTTAGAACAGAATAACGTATGCTATGACGAACCCGTGGCAAAATCCGTTTTGCCTACCCTCACCCCCACCAAATATTAGACTTGCTATTTCTTTTAAGCTCTCGCCATCTCAGATTCATTTTGGTAACTGTCAAGCACCCGTTAGTGCCCGGTTAAATTTAAACATTTCCAAAAATCTCGATGTTTAATTTTTTTCATACAATATGTGTGCATCTATGCTGATATATATGCTCATATAATCCTAGAATGAAAAAATTATGCATCTGCATAGCAACCTTACAAAACTAATACCATCCCCTTGAATATGCACTTGTAAACTTAGAAAAGTCTTTTAAATAGTTAAGGTCTCAGGCAAGGAGACTCACCTACATTTCTGCAACTTGACTGTTTAAGTGAATATGGAGAAGCTGATGTCAAAAGAACTATTTCAACAACTGAACATGCACTGTATGTGTTTTTGAATGAGTATAAATAAATCCTCATTTATCATTTTCTGCTGAATTCACACCTATATGAGGCTAAAAATTGCATTTCCAACAGCCTTCCCAGGCACCATCACACAAGAGCAGCTTCCTGATTATTTGGAAAACCCTTTAACATCTTCTCTAAAACTTCTTCTAAGGCCCGGTAGAGAGTTTTAATAAAAAGGGGAAATAAGACACGGTATCACTTTTAATATTTCAGTGAAAGAACAGGTAAACCAGAGTAGAGGAAAAAAGAGGTTGAGCAGCAAGGACAGGGATGATGTAAAATTGTGTGAAATAAGAAACGAAATCAAGAATTAAAAATAGAATTACATTTTCGGTTTGGCAATACACAAACAACACTAAGTGCACTTCATAAATTTCACTATTGTTGCTCTAAGTGATATGACCATAATTCACGTTAGTAGTGTACTTGGCATTTTTTAAAAGCAGAAAGGATTGAGAGCGTCACTGCGTTTAAACAGCTCTGTTATCTCCGACGAGAGTGGAAGAGAAATTACCAGAGCTTTTACCAGGTCTGAAAGCCCAGCTCTGACGCCCCCAGTGCTGGTACCCTCTCCTTCCAGCTTCAGCGCAGCGCAGAGCATCACTGCGCCAGCAACCTCTTAGGAGCACGGGCACTGTTGCCTTCGTGACGCTTTTACCTGATGTGTGAGGGGAGATGGCTGTTTGCCCCTTTTCTCGTCGCGGACGGGGAAGAGAGACTTCAGCAGCTTCGGCATCTGCGGCACGAAGGATCTTACTGGACTCAAGTAGGAGGCTGCTAGGTTACTGAGTCCTGCCAAAAATATTGAAAGGAAAAGAGATAAGGCAAAAACAATTACAGAGACATCTTCCTTACTGTAAATTGGCCACATATCCTTTGTAAGCAAATCTAACAATATAAATCAAAAAACGTATCCTTAAAAAAATTAATATTAAAAGACATGCTCTTATTATAGTTACCCTCAAACACAATGGTGTTTCCTTTTCCAATTAAATAGCAGCAATTGGGGTACTTCTAAAATGCTCTAATATCCATCGTGCCTATTAAATGCGAAGGGTAATCCAACCCCGGGCCTTGTCACTAACTGGTCAAGTACTATTGGGTTGGCCAAAAAGTGCTTTCAGTTTTTAAGTAAAAATAAAAGACACATTTTTCATTTTCACCAAGAACTTTATCAAACAATGTATTCACCCTTTTGTTCCCCTACCTTCTGCCATTTTTCAGGCAACTTCATAATTCCGTCTTCCCAAAACTTTTTTTTTTATATTTATTTTTGGCTGTGTTGGGTCTTCGTTGCTACGCGTGGGCTTTTCTCTATTTGCAGAGAGCAGAGGGCTACTCTTCGTTGCGGTGCGCAGGCTTCTCATTGTGGTGGCTTCTCTTGTTGCAGAGCACGGGATCTAGGCGCACAGGCTTCACCGGTTGTGGCGCGCAGGCTCAGTAGTTGTAGCGCACGGGCTTAGTTGCTCCGTGGCATGTGGGATCTTCCTGGACCAGGGCTCGAACCCGTGTCCCCTGCATTGGCAGGCAGATTCTTAACCACTGCACCACCAGGGAAGCCCCCAAAACTTTTTATCTTTTTAAGCAAAGAACTGTTCAAGATGCCTTTTACATTCTTCCAGGAAACTGAATTTTTTTCCATTAAGAGAATTTTGTAAAGACCGAAATAAATGGAAATCCAAAGATGCAATGTCTGGTGAACACAGCGAATGAATCAGAACTTCCCAGCCGAGCTGCAACAGTTTTTGCCCGGTCATCAAAGAAACATGCAGTCTTGCATTATCCTGAAGGAAGATTATGCATTTTCTGTTGATTAATTCTGATGCTTTTCATCGAGTGCTGCTTTCAGTTGGTCTAACTGGGAGCAGTATTTGTTAGAATTAATCGTTTGGTTTTCTGGAAGGAGCTCATAATAGAGGACTCCCTTCCAATCCCACCATATACACAACATCACCTTCTCTGGATGAAAACCAGCCTTTGGTGTGTTTGGCGGTGGTTTATTTCACTTGCCCCACAATCTCTTCTGTGCCACATTATTGTAAAGTATCCACTTTTCTTCGCCTGTCACAATTTGTTTTAAAAACAGAACGTTTTCAGTACTTTTAAGTAGAGAATCGCATGCAGAAATACAGTCAAGAAGGGTTTTTTTCCCCCCTGCTTCACTTACGTAGAACCCAAACATCAAAGCGATTTACATAACCAAGCTGATGCGAATGACTTTCAACCTTGATTTGGATATTTTGAGTATGTCGGCTATCTCCCAGGTGGTATAACGTTGACTGTTCTCAATTAATGTCTCAATTTGATCGCTATCCACTTCAACTGGTCTACCCGACCGTGGAGCATCGTCCAGCGAGAAACCTCCAACAAGAAACTTCACAGACCACTTTTGACACGTTCGATCAGTCACAGCACCTTCTCCATACACTGCACAAATCTGTTTTTGCGTTTCAGTTGCGTTTTTACCTTTCTTGAAATAATAAAGCATAATATGCCGAAAATGTTGCTTTTTTTCTTCCATCTTCAATATTAAAATGGCTACACAAAAATTCACCAAGTTTTATAAGTCTTTTTTTAAATGCACGCTGATATGACAGCTGTCGCAATACAATCTAACAAAACTGTTTCGAATGAAGTTAAAGACAACTAACTGCTACTAGAACCACGTTACGGGAAAAAAACCAAATGAACCTTTTGGCCAACCCAATAACTTCTGCCCTAGAATAAAATGGGGCTTTTCATTTTTAAATCACATAGCCAATGACACACTCGTACAGCTCTCCATCCAGACTTTAACCTCTTTAAAGTCAGGGACCATATCTTATTCAACTTTAATTTTTCATGCTGTTTACTGAATGAAGATGATGAAACTGACCTTTCAGGAAGACAGTGGTGTTTGAGTTGTTTTCACAAGAGAGGGACAAGTGCCCTGAACCAACCCTGTTCTTACCTGCTCTTAATTACCAAAGGCTGGGGTCAGACGTGCAGATAACGCCTATGATATTAGGAGACTTATTAATGCTTTATTCTTTATAATTCTTTATTCTTAGTGAATAAGACTAAATTTTCAAGAAAAACTAATTCAAGTCATATGTGACTTGAAAACTGTACCCTAATTAACACTTTAAAAAGAAGAAGCCAGGCAACTTGAGGCATCTGTATATGAGGCTGCCTGAAGAGAAGCACATGACCATCCCCACCTCTACTCCACGCTGGACCAAGACGATGCAAGTTCATTGGCAATACAGATGGTGCACGGACCTGTACAGTTAAGGTTTTACCTTTTCCATAAAGGACTATTAACTCTAAGTAAACTAGGAAAAGTTACAGAAGGATATTCTGTAATCATGAGCTCAGTCATTAAAACAAATACAGCAAAGAGAAAGCTATTTGCCAAGAGATAGGTCAAAAGCAAAAATAGGGATGAGAGAAACAAAAAAGAGGAGACAAGGGAATTCCCTGGCAGTCCATTGGTTAGGACTCCATGCTTTCACTGCTAAGGGCCCCAGGGTTCAATCCCTGGTCAGGGAACAAGGATCCTGCAAGCCTCGCGGCATGGCCACCAAAAAAAAAAAAAGAAGAGATAAACAAACAAAAAGTTTAAGATGAATGAAGAGGTAGAAGATATAATCATCTAAATGCTAAGAAAAAAATTAGGAATAATCTAAAGTTTTACATGCAGTTAAACTAACATTCTAGAGTGAGGATGACCTCTAATTAAATATCTAGCCAATAATCAACTAAAGGCTGCATCTATCACAGAAAAAGAGATAATCAGACATGATGTGTCTCCTAAGGGAAGTACATAAAACTACCCATTCATTTACCCTACCTTCCGTCCCTCCCTCAAATTAGCCTGAATCTGACCAAGGCTGTGGATCTAATCACCAATTTACAGGAAATACACGGGACAGAGAGTCATGTTTAAATAACCTGGTGAGGATGTCACCAGTAAAAGTAAAAATGTACAGAGTCTATGTACAAAACCTGGTCTCTTCAACAAATACAAGGCAACAGGGAAAAAAGATGAAGAGCAGATAGACTAAACAGACTTAAGACACGTATCAACTAATCACAATGTGTGAACCTTACTTGGATTTTCATTCAAAATGACTAAGAGATATTCTTGATCCAACTGGGGAAATCTGAACACTGACTAGATGTTTAATGATATTTTGGAATTATTTTTCATTTTTCTTAGGAATGAAATGTTACTGTGGGTATTACTTTAGAAATACATGTACAAGTATTTACAGATGAGATAATATCTGAGATTTGCTTTAAAGTCATTCTGAGAGGGTGTGGGGACGTAGTGGGAGCACAGATAAGTAAGCCTGGTGATGCACTGATCGTTCTGAAATCAGCATGGGGCACTGGAGGGCACACCATGATTCTCTTTCTACTTTGTCTGATATTTTCCATAGTAAAAGGATTCTTCAAAGTGAGGGCAAAATAAAAACTTTAACATACAAAAGAAACAGTTTGTCACTAAAAAAAAAGATGATTGCTAAAAGCGCTAATGATGGATACATAGTCACTAAAAAAGAAACTAAACTCAGAAGCATGGAATGAGCAGGAAGCAATGATGAGCAGAGCAAAGTGGTAAATATGCAAATCAAGTAAACACTGATTAGAATCTTTTTCTTTAATTTACAGAATTTTTAAACAAGGTAGTAGTCTATGACCAAGTAATTTCACCCTAGGTATTTACTCAACAGAAATGTTACAAAAAGACCTATACAAGAACAAGCTTTAGTCACAGTAGCCAAAAACTGCAAAAAAACCACATGTCCATAAACAGGAGAACTGGTTAAAAACTGATAAATTCCACTGTGAGAGTGAAATATCTCTCAGCAATAAAAAAGAATAAATTACTGATACATGCAACAGTATGGATGACTTGAACAGATATGCTGAGCAAAAGAAGCCCAACACAAAAAGAGCACATACTATATGATTCCATTTAAATGAAACTGTAGAACGGGCAAAACTAATCTGAAATCAGAACACTGATGCACTGCGGGGAGTAACTGGAGTCACATAAATCTTCTAGAGCTCGACTGGGGTGTAAGTTACATGAGTAAATAAACTTGTCAAAACTCATTAAATATGACCCATAGACTAGAAAAAAGCAGTCAGAAAAAGACTAGGGGATTGGTCATGATGCTGGAGTTAGCAGGTAAGAAGTTTAAAAGCAGTTTTTATACACAGGTCCAAGGATGTAAAAAAAGATATGGTCTTAACAAATATACAGGTATGAAAGAAATATCAGCAGAGAAGTTAAAACTATTTAAAAAGAAGCAGCAAATGGATATTCTAAAGCTAAAAAGAATAACTGTAATTTAAAAATTCTTGGATGTGCTTAATAAAAAACTAGAAATGGCAGTAGAAATTATCCAATCAGAAGAAACAAAAATAAGATAAAAAGATGAAAAATTATAATCAAAATAGAATAGAGCTTCTGTGACCCATAGGGCAATATTAAGCAATACAACATGTGTGCAATTAGATTCTCAGAAGGACAGAAAAGGGCAGGGGAAAAATGTAATTAACTAATAGTTGAACATTTCCCAAAACTGTTCGAAAAATCTCAATGTATAGACCCAAGAACATCGGTGAAACCCGAGCAAGATAAACACTAAGAAAACTATACCTAAGCACATCACTGCCCAACTTGCTAAGAAGAAAAATAAAGAGAAAAATTGGAAAGCGAACAACGTAAACAAAGATATACCACATGTCGTGGGAAAGTGACACAAATGATGGCTGAATTCTCATCAGAAAAGAAGTGTAAAAGATAATGCACTGTCTTTGAAGAGCTAAAAGAAAACAAGCTATCAACTCAGAGTTCTCTACCTAGTGAAAATATCCTTTGAAGAAAAAAGTGAAATAAAGATATTCTCAAAAGGGGAGACCCATCTTCTCAAGGAAAACTGCACAATAATACAGGATATTCTTCAGGCTAAAGAGAAATAATATCAGATGAATATATGATCTTCAGGAAGGAGTAGTGACAGAAATAATAAATATGAAGGAAAATATAAAAGATTATCTATAGTTTCTTAATTTCCTTAAAAGACAAAGAGCTGTTTTAAAGAAAAAAAAAACAACCACTGTAAAATGGGTTCACAACACCTATAAAAGCAAAAGATACAACAATAATACAAAATAAGAGGGGTGGGGGAACAGGTAAATGGAATTACACTGTTGCAAGATTCTTATATTTGTGCAGTGGGAAGTGGTAATTATTAATTCTAAGTAGACTGTGGTAAAATTAAAGATACCTACTAGATTCCTTTAACAAAGATGTTAATAAGTAAATACAGGTATACCAGAAAGCCAAAGAAAAAATAAAATACTGCAAAATATTTTTCAATTAACCCAAAGGAAAACAAAAAAGATTACAGAGGAAAAAATAAATAAATAGGCCAAACAGAAACCAACAGCAACATGGCAGAGATAACAATAATAATATTAGATGTAAAAGAACTAAACATGCCAATTAAAAGGCAGAAATTGTCAGACTAGATAAACAAAAAACACTAAACCTAAATATGCTGTCTATAAGATAATCACTCTTAAAGATAAAAATACAGGCTAAAATTTTAAAGACTGAGGCAAAGATACACCATGCAAGCAATATGCAAAAGAAAGTTCGTGTGCCTATACTAATATCAAGCAAGACAGATTTCAAAGTAAGAGTATTACCAGAGAGCTAAAGGGACATTTCATAATAAGAAACATAACTATGTCAGCAAAAAATAACAATTCCAATGTGTTATACCCAGTAACAGAGTTTCTAAATGAATCATGCAAAAACTGTTATAATTAAAGGAAAAAATAGACAATTTCACAATCATTGTTTAGAGATTCAACACCTTCTCTCAATGACCGACAGAACAAATATGAGGGGGGAAAAATCAGTAAAGATACAGCAGGTTTGAACAAGGTTATCAACCAACTTGACCTAATTGATATATACAGAACACTGTGCCCAAAACAGAATAGACCTTTTCAAATACACATAGAATGTTCACTAAGATAGAATATAGTCTCAAAACATTTAAAAAGATTGAAATTTTGAAGAGTCTGTTCTCTGCTCATAATGAAATTAAATAAGAAATCAATAATAATAATACACCCCCAAGATATAGGAAAATGAATTAATATGCTACCCAATAACCCAGGGGTCGAAGAATAAATCAGAGAAATTCGAATATCTGGAACAGAATGATAAAAAAAACACATCGTGCCAAAATTTGTGAAATGCAGAAAGAAATAACAATCAATGAAACAGAAAATAAAACCAATTTGGCTCTGTGGGAAGACTAAAGAAAACTGACAAACCAGTTTCAAAAGTATTTAAGGGCTTCCCTGGTGGCGCAGTGGTTGAGAGTCCGCCTGCCGATGCAGGGGACACCGGTTCGTGCCCCGGCCTGGGAGGATCCCACGTGCCGCGGAGCGGCTGGGCCCGTGGGCCATGGCCGCTGAGCCTGCGCGTCCGGAGCCTGTGCTCCGCAACGGGAGAGGCCACAGCAGTGAGAGGCCCGCATACCGCAAAAAAAAAAAAAAAAAAAAAAAAGTATTTAAGAAAAACAGAAAGAAAACAAAAATTATCTATTTAGAATAAAAAGAATGAACATAACAACAGATCCTATAAACATTAAATGATCAATAAAGGAACACTGTAACATTTATGTAAATAAATTTAATAATTTTGGTGAAATAGAAATTTCCCTAAAAAACATAATTTATGAAAACTTACAAAGAAATATAAAAAGTTAACTTTATAATAAAGAAATTGAAGTCATAATCTAAAATCTTCCCACAGAGAAAATTCCAGGCCCAGAGAGTGTCACTGGTGAATCCTGTCAAACATTTAAGGAAGTAGTAATACCAAGTTCACATAAACTCAGGAAAAAAAGATGAGGAAATTTTTCTCAAGTCACTTGATGAAACCAATGTAATCATGATACCAAAACCTAACAAAGACAATGTTATGAAAAAGGTACATATATTCATCATAGAACATATGTGCAAAAACTCTAAACAAAATATTAGCAAACAGAATCAAACAAATATAAAGGACAACACATCATGATCAAGTGGTATTTCTCACAGGAATGCAAGATAAATTCAACATTCAAAACAATGGGACTCAACACGTTATGATAAGGAAGGGGAAAATTCAGACAGGCATTAACTAGTAGGACAGTGGTTACCTGGTAGGAAATCCTGATTTAAACTACTTCTGAAAGATGCTCAAATTTCATGACAGTGATTGAAAAAGGAAAATGTAACTTACCTGCATCAGGAGAATGGTTATTTTGGGGACAACCAGGGGGAGATGGGGCAGCCGGAGTGGTTGCTCTAGAAACAGCAGTTTGCGATACATCCTGTTGACTTTCCCACCGGCCCTATTAAGGACAAAATCAGGAATTTTGATTCATATCAACTAACAAAAAAATCTAAAGATACTGAAGAGAAATCTGTTACACATTACTAAAGCTTTATTCTTGTTATAGGACATGATAAATCTTATTACCTAAGTATTCTTCCTCTTCTTTATAGAATTGCTCTCCCTAATAATACCACCTCACATCTGGGTATCCCCTATGATTAGTGATGTTGAGCATCTTTTCATGCGCTTATTGGCCACTCATATATTTGTATATTGGAGAAATTTGTTCATGTTTTCTGCCCATTTTGTCCAAATGGCTAAACATTTGCCTAAGGCAGGACTGAAGCCAAATGCAGAATGAACTTCTAGGATAAAGATACAGTCTGAAGTTTTGTTTTTTTAAAAAAAGCATTTCTATTTTATTAAAAATTTTAGGTGTCAAAATTCAAGAGGTTGACAGTATAGTACAGGAATAGCAATTTTTCATGCTGTCGGTGGTTCTCCTGTACCTGCAGTCGCTCCACTGCACACCTGTGAACACTGGTGTTCACTCCCCGATGGGCTAGGGACGGGGCAAGGTGGTCATGTCTGCCAATGCAAAGACCTGTGCCAGCGACGGTGCACCTTCCTCCCTCTCAGCAGCTGTTGAAGGTAGAGACTTACCTTCTTTGCGTCCCCTAGACTTGAGGACTTGGTCAATCTGTGAGATGATGCAATGTCATTGACAAAAATCACATGAACTAAATAAACCTTGGTTTACTGCTTACTACAATTTACAGCCTCCTAATAATCTTTCTCCTATATCATGCTGCTTCTCACAAAACAGGGATTTAGTAAGACATTCCTCTTGAAATCCTCCCTTCCGCTCTGCTCCTTAGGCCCTCTCTGCTCTTGTGCCTCAAGATACCCTCTTTCACTTCAGATTCTCGACGGAAGCCTAGGAACAGCTCTAATACAGTCAGGCATCTTCTCCTCCGCCACATACCATTCATGAAAGTAAAAACTCTAGAACAGCATATTACCAAGCCTCTCATTTTTTTTTTAACAGATATTAAAGGTGAGTGGCAGTTAAGCCTAAACCAAGTAGTCACAAGTTGCCAATAATGGTAGTCTCTGAATGAACAAGTCTGACTGTACTTTCAACTTGTCTTGTAAATTCCCATTAAAGAGAGTTCACTGCATAATACAAAAACAATGCCCACCAGCTGATGGATTAGTTTACCTGTCTAGAGCTTGAGCCATAAAAATGGTGACAGCACCGAAACACTTTGAACATCAGTCCCATCCAGTAAAGAAATAAACCCCAACCCATACTACCAGTATAAAAACCAGTAATGAAGATGAGACATAACTCTTTTAAATGCTGTACGTTCTCTTTTGGTCTTCTGATAATCACTCTGACTTCTTTTTCACCAGAGTTTAAAAAATGGTATTTTATATTAGTTTAAGCCAGTACTCCACAGATGAGTGACCCTGACGATCAACTTGAGTCTTCATTAGTAATCGCCTGCAAAGTAAGTTCTTTGCTGCTCCTGAAGGTGGATGGGGGAAGAAAGCCCTCTTAGGTTGCCAACATGTACTGGAAACCTATCTGCTTTTAGCAGCAACCTAAGTACTGATCATAAAATCGATAAGCCCTAAGTGATCTGGATCCTGTTTATCTTACAGAAGCCCATTTTCCCCAGGAACTCTCTCAGCACTTGATATTTTAACAAAGGTATGATGCTCAACAGTAGGAAGCTAGGAAGCAAGAGAGACATGAAGAGATGATGAGGGAAATGAACTATGAACATGTCACTGTAGGAGCATTTGTGTTACTATGAATCACACACTGATTTACATACTTTAATGTTTCATTAACTTTTTTGCATTTAAATTTAATTATCTGTCTGGGAAGCTGCAGCTCTGTGTACTCTGGGATGTCACCATCAGGTGACGGGACAATGAAGTCAACACTCTACTGAGCTCAGAGGAAGAAAAGTCTCACGCTTTCTTTACAGGGTTTAAGCTCATGCAAGGTTGTTCTGAAGACAACATACTTAATTTCAGAATAAATCTGTTTTCATACTTTACATTTTTCTTCCTTGTTTGGCAGCTGACACAGTGGGACTCTGTCCCTTAGGAAAACTAAGCAGCAGATTTGGAGTCAGCACCTCAGCCCTTTGGTGTGGTCCAGTGACAAATACTGTAGGTGTCACCTCTTCCCCAAGGCACACTCAGGGCTCTGCTAGCTTCCCGGGTAATTTTTACCAGCTGGAACTCCCACACCCAATGTTACTCCCAAATCTGAATAGAGGCAGTAACTCTTACTGTCTCATATATTCGAATATCTCAAGTGAAAACATTTGAAAGGATGCACACAGTACTTACACAGAGCCTTAGCCATATCGTTAGCCCCATCAGAGAACGAAAAACGGAGACTCATTTCATCCATCTCCCTTAACCACCATCTTAACCTTGAGGAATCTCACAGTCTCGCTAACCAGAGACGGGGACACAGAGTGTCTCAAATCGCTCTGGGACAGAACAGGCTCTGCTTCCAAGGGAACAACAAATTTGGATGATAAACTGGTATAACACTCCTCCCTCCTCTTTCTGATACCTGCAGATCTCTGGAGAAACACTCCACTGAAATCATTCACTATATTCTTTCTCTCTGGCTGTACATGTCCATTCTCTTGCCAGGAGTGGAATCTGTGGTCCGGGGTCTAGCAACACACACTGCCACCCAGGGACAAGGCAATTAGTGTCTTTCCAATACATTTCACATGCTTGGCTGGTCCAGGGTTATTCTCCCTTTACTGAAATGTTGGGGAAGAAAAAAGGAAGCATCCCAGTTAAAGGTACTTCAGAGGGAGATCAACTCAGGACAATGAATAAAAAGGACTTGGCCAGACACCAGGCCTTTCTGCTTTCTTATGAGCTCAGCTCTCAAAGTCAAAGAGTATGGCATTTTTCTTTTTAAACTTCTACCACAGTAATCCACGCTCCACTACTGAAATCTGGAAAGATCAATCTGTGATGTTTCTGACATTTTTCATGTCTATCAACCTTCAGAATCAGCCACAATGGGACTTCCCTGGTGGCGCAGTGGTTAAGAATCTGTCTGCCAATGCAGGGGACACGGGTTGGAGCCCTGGTCTGGGAAGATCGCACATGCCATGGAGCAACTAAGCCCGTACGCCACAACTACTGTGCCCGCACTGTAGAGCCCACGAGCCACAACTACTGAGCCCATGAGCCACAACTACTGAGTCCACGAGCCACAACTACTGAAGCCCCCGAGCCACAACTACTGAAGCCCCCGCGCCTAGAGCCCGTGCTCGGCAAAGAGAAGCCACTGCAATGAGAAGCCTGCACACCGCAACTAGAGAAAGCCCTCTAGGTGGTCACAAAGCACCGAGCTGATCTCCCTGTGCTATGCGGCTTCTTCCCACTAGCTAGCTATTTTACATTTGGTAGTGTATATGTAAGTCCATGCCATTCTCTCACGTTGTCCTAGCTTACCCTCCCCGCTCCCCATGTCTTTTTTTTTTTTTTTTTGTGGTACGTGGGTCTCTCACTGTTGTGGCCTCTCCCGCTGCAGAGCACAGGCTCCGGACGCGCAGGCTCAGTGGCCATGGCTCACGGGCCTAGCCGCTCCACGGCATGTGGGATCTTCCCAGACCGGGGCACGAACCTGCGTCCCCTGCATCAGCAGGCAGACTCCCAACCACTGCGCCACCAGGGAAGCCCCCCTCCCCCCATGTCTTTAAGTCCATTCTCTATGTCCATCTGCGTCTTTATCCCTGTCCTGCCCGTAGGTTCTTCAGAACTTTTTTTTTTTTTAGATTCCATATATGTGTGTTAGCATATGGTATTTGTTTTTCTCTTTCTGACTTACTTCACTCTGTATGACTGACTCTAGGTCCATCCACCTCACTACAAATAACTCAATTTCGTTTCTTTTTATGGCTGACTAGTATTCCATCGTATATATGTGCCACATCTTCTTTATCCATTCATCTGTCGATGGACACTATGCTTAAAGGCAAAACCCAACAGAGAAAAACACAGCACGCTCTCAGCTGGCTTGAAGACCTGATCGGTCCCCCTTGGGCACCTCCTGTTTTCCTGTTATCGCTCTCCAGACAGACACAAATGCTCTGGGTATTCCGTCAAGGGGTCTGGTTTTGATCAGGAAAGTGACAAAGAGGTAAACAAAGAGAAGCACCAGTGACATTCCAGGTCCAAAGGTGGCTTCTCGTGCAGCTAAAGAAGAGGTGACTCATATCTGGTACCAGCCTTAACCAGTGCCACACTACATAACTGCAGTTTTCAGGAAGGTGATGGGGCCAAAACACACAATTCAGTTTTGTTAACTGAATATTCATCCAGGCTTTTGGCTATTTTTAATTGCACCATAAACTCCAATCAGAAGCTGACAAACATCTTACTAACTTATTTAAAAATATATAATTCCATTTAAAATGTCTTTAAGTAAGACCAGTATTTTCTGTTGACAGAGTTCCATGGATTGCAAAAGATCTCAAGGCACAGCCACTGTTTAAATGGAAAAATAATCTGCTGAAATTAATTCTGCACCTAAATGTGAGTCTAATCTGGTAGACTGGTCACAAAAAGTTTGCTAAGCTTTCATTATACCTATACAAAAACTGCCTTACAATAATGATGAAATAGCCAGTAACAGTAAATAACAACATCACTGCAATTAGGAATATTTTATATTCTTAATTGAAAAGCTTTTCAAGAGTGATTTCTTTTAGGCCATAAGGTGAAATTAAAAGTTAAGAGTAGTTAATAAAATTCAATTTATCTTTTTAAGATCAATTAGCTCATCAGTTGCATCTTGGTGGAGCTCAGTAAACAATTCCAACTTTAATATGTAGCGAGCATCAATAAATAAGGCCATGCAAAATGTGGCTGGCCGAATTCCAAGTATTATAGGCCAAAGTGTGACACTGTTTTAGTACCTTACCACTTGCTCTCACCTCCCCAAGAGCCCTAATCCTATCACACTCTCTGCTCCTGCCTCCCGGACACACCTTTTAGTGTTACTTCTCTCCCGACTGAGTAATCTTTGCCATGACATTAACTGAAAATTAGTAGGGAAAGGCAGACTTGAACTTACTCCGTGGCCTCTCCCTGCTTCTAAACCTGGATCTTCTGATATTAGGTGGGGAGGACACGGCAGATTCTCTGGTCTGTGACTCTGATTTCATAATCAAGAAAGAGGGATAGACACATAGATAATGGAACAGAGAACCCAGAAACAGGCCCACACGAGTTTGAAAGGTAGATGTAACTGTGATTATAATTTTCATTTTTTTTTAAATACAGTTTCTAGCATTTTAAGCATCGATTCCAGGTTAAAATTATATTTCCGACTCAACTTCCCTGTATGTTAAATACTTTCACGCAAGGAAGCCAGGATGGTCCCACTGAGCAAAGTTCTGTGGCCTTGAAGGAAGGCCCGAGGCACTTTTGCTCTCTTCTTTGCTTCTCTCCCCCGTCCCATGCTTGAAAAAAGTACAGCTTAAAAGTTCTCATTTACTGTATCATTTGCTTAACTAATAAATTAACTCCTACTCTTCACATTCCAGAGCGTTCTATATTCCATCAGATGCCTTTGTTCCTGGTCTCTTCTGACAGATATTTTCATAGCCCAGGTAACAAGGAACATTTGAGAGGAACTGCATATACCGATTACCAAAGTTATTTTTACCAAAGGGTAAGAGCCAAAAACAGTACAGTGTCAAATTTAGTCGTCTTATAAAAACTACATTTAAAAATGCATTCTTATTCTCAAGGTAAAAGCAAGCATGTTTTAGGATAGTAGGATAATACTTGTATCCCACTCATTAGGAAAAACCTAATGGATTAATTACCTCTCCCTGGATCTCTGAAAACTGCAGAATGAAGGAAGTCTCCAAAAGAAAAGAAGAAAAACAACATGAGTCTTTGAGATTTTCCAGAACAATTTCTTTAGTAATCTCTCCTTGAGGATTTTGCACGAAAATTATTACAGATAAAGCAACTGAAGACCTTCTCAAACCACTACTTACTAGAGAATAAAATCTTCTGCTAAAAAGGGTAGAGAATAAAAATTTTTAATTTTAATTTAATTTTTTTCAATAGGTAATTTGTTCCCATGATCCAAAAAACAAGTAATATAAAAAGGCACACAGTGAGAAGCCTCCTACCTCAGGTGCCCACATGCTTCTACTCTCTCCCCAGGCAGGTAAGTAATGGTATCTGTTTATCATATATCCTTATAGGGTTTCCTGTGTCTATGTGAGCAAATCTATAAACAGTCACATGCACCTCTCTGTTTCCCTCCTTTTATAAGTCAAATGGTAGCATACTGTGCTGCACTGCATTTTTTTTTTTTTTTTTTTTTTTTGCGGTACGCAGGCCTCTCACTGTTGTGGTCTCTCCCATTGCGGACCACAGGCTCCGGAAGCGCAGGCTCCGCGGCCATGGCCCACGGGCCCAGCCGCTCCGCGGCATGTGGGATCTTCCCAGACCGGGGCACGAACCCGTGTCCCCTGCATCGGCAGGCGACTCTCAACCACTGCGCCACCAGGGAAGCCCTGCACTGCATTTTTAATCACTAAGTATATCCTGGTGATCTTCCACATTAGTACCTGGAGGGGTTCCTAATTATTTTTTACAGCTGTATAGTATCCCATTTACTTATGTGTGTGCACATGTGCACACTCACAGGGAGAAAATAGATTTAACCAGACCAAACCAATGGACATTTAGCTTGTTTCCAATCTTCTGCCATTATAAACAATGCGGCAATGGGCACCCTCATATATATGTCATTTCATATGTCTATGAGCACGGCTGCTGTGTAAAGGGGTTTAATAGGACTTGGATAATTTGTATGTCAACTAGTTTAAACACTACCCTGAGGAATTCTATTATGCACAGCATTATAACAATTTTGAATTCAAAGCAATGCCATATTTGACGATGTTTTTCATTGTTTCGTTTAAAAGACCAAAGGGAGGAATCTCTGTTCCTTGCTGCTATTGGTGGAGGGAAACGTTTCTTTTCTCGCTAGTAAGAAAATACAATTTAAAAAATATTTATTTTCCTTAAAAATCTTTTAAGAGGCCCTGCTTTAAATGATAAAACTACTGAGGGCCGCACACCTGCAAAAGGGGGAACCACTTTGTGCTCCCTGCTGAAGTGAGCCTGGAATCAAATCCTCTTTGATGAGTGTTCTCATCACTTTGTTTCCTAGCATCAGTTATGATCCTCTGTCACCTGAATTTCCATACTCATTAAACAGGTCCATCCATTAAATCTTAGAACAGTTTTCCTCTACCTTTCCCCTAGTGAAAAGCAAAAGGTGTCTGATTTTGGTATTTGGACATTCATAAAACCTACTGATCTGGACACAAGCAGGAAGTCAAGTGATGCCCATGGTGACAGTGATGGAGTGGATGGAATCCCAGCCATACCTGGTAACCATTCAGGGCCCATGGGGGCCAACAGTTCACAAGGAGATAAAATAATAGCTCCACAGCTGAACTGCGAGCACGTTAGTAATGGGGAGCTGGCCTTTCTGTTTTCCCTGACAAGAACTCCACTGCCCATCAGAGGCTGGGGACTGCCGTGGTTGCGCAGGGGTGAGAGACGCCAAGTTTTGAGGAAGACTGCAAACTGCTGCAACAGGAGAAAAGCGTCCTTCACTGCTTGGAGGCATCTGACGAAAACTGAAAATACATGCTGAAATAGAGCGGACACAGCCAGATCCTTGCTGCTGGGACGGCACCAGGACACCAGTAAAATCTGAGAGGGTAGAATTTCCTCATCTTCTCTAAGTTACCCAGGGGCCCCAGGACATCAAGATGACTGAAAAAGGAAAGGTCCTGGTAGAGTAACAAAAAAATGTGTAATTTATTTACTCATTTAATATATGCCCTGCTGGGACTTCCCTGGCGGTCCAGTGGTTAGGACTCTGCGCTTCCACTGCAGGGGGCACGGGTTCGATCCCTAGTCAGGAAACTAAGATCCTGCAAGCTGCACAGCACGTCCAAAAAAAAAACCCAAACAAAAAACAAAACAGGGCTTCCCTGGTGGCGCAGTGGTTGAGGGTCCGCCTGCTGGTGCAGGGGACATGGGTTCGTGACCCGGTCCGGGAAGATCCCACATGCCGCGGAGCGGCTGGGCCCGTGAGCTATGGCCGCTGAGCCTGCGCGTCCGGAGCCTGTGCTCCACAACAGGAGAGGCCCCAACAGTGAGAGGCCCGTGCACCGCAAAAAACAAACAAACAAAAAAACGCCCCAAAACACATTTTGCTTACTTCTCCCCTATCCTCCACAGAAGAGACTGCCCTGGGAAAGGCCTCCAATAAACTCTTCACTCTCACACCCAAAATAGTCTTTTCAGTCCTCATTTCGGTCTCTGAGGAATCTGGAAGGAGCTCCTAAACCGCCTTTCTCCGGCACCAGTTTCCAAGCCGCCCTCCTGCGCCTCCCCTCCTCTTTGAGGACTCCGGTCCGTTGTGGCCCTGGCCGGCTTCCCCTCCTGCACAGGCCTGAAAGTATCACCATCACGCCCACACAGCCTCGCCTCTGTGCTCAAATCCCTCATGCTGTTCCAACCAGGTCCTGAGCTCCCCAATCTGTCTTCAGCTCAGGCTTCCAGACCCCTGAACTGGCAGACATAACCTTTTGTCCAAAATTGACCTCCATCATTTTCTTCCCCAAACCTGTGCCTGCAACATTCACCTCTCTGCACTGTCACCCAGAGCCCACGCCACCCTGTCTCCCCTGGGCTCCACCTTATTCTTCATGTCGCCGAGTTCTAGAGCTTCCATCTCCTGAGCACGTCCTGAATCTCTCCCTCCCCCTCCCCACTGCTGAGACCTCTACCCCACCTGCTGTCCCCACCCTCACTTGTGCATTGGTAACTGTACACACTTCTACTATGTACATTATTCTAACGTAATTTTATACACCACAGCCAGGAACATGAGTGGGGTTTAGGTAGACTGTTTAAAAAGACTCCTTCAAGGGACCCAGCTCCCCAGCTACTCCTAGGCACATCTATAGGAACTTCTGAAATAAGGCCCCTTTCTCTGGGCTCTACCCCACACTGTACCCTCTCTGCTTTACTCATGCTCTTTCCTCCTTCCACACTTCTGTTCACACTCTTGCCCTTCCCTGCCTTGGGTGGACCTTATCCTCTTTCAGCATTAAGCTTATTGGGGGTGGGGAGTTCCCCCTCTCTGTAGCCTCTCTTGGTCCCTGAATAATACCTATAAAAGTGCCCACTCCCTCCTCTGGGCTCCTACTCTACCTAGGCATACTTCTATTACAGCATCTGTGTTCCTTTATTCTGTTTATTTGGTGTAGATGAAACAATAATTCTTTTTCAAGCAGATACTACTGTTTTCTATTATTTTCTTCATTTAAACATAAGGAAACTAGGATGAGAGAGAAAAGCTGAAGAAATTCTGGCTACTTTTTTTCAAGGAATTCATGATAGAGGATTTGGGTTAGATGGATTTCAAAAAAACACAGAAAGTCATGGTTTTTTCTTATATTTTCCTTAAAATACTTGAGTTATTTATAATTAATAATGACACAATTTTCCATAAACTCTGCTTCGTTTAGCTAATCACAACTATGCTATGATTATCAAGAGCTAATCACACCTGTCAGTGGACCCGTATCAAGGAGTACTAAACCTTAGCACACTTTCAGACGCATGGTAGGTGGTCAGTGAACTGATGAGCTGGAGAGCAAGTTATTTGCCTATAAACACTGAGATATATATTTTTAAGATTTAGATTACTGGTACTTTTCCTGAAATAACAGGATACATATACATAGATACATATCTATGTATTACTTCAGGTAAACTCCTAGTAACCTAGATCTTAAAAATGAGTCTAATCGTTCATCAACTTCATTGCCTTTTCCTTATTTTTTTTTTTTTTCCCCTCCTTTTTGCGGTACGCGGGCCTCTCACTGCCGTGGCCTCTCCCGTTGCAGAGCACAGGCTCCGGACGCGCAGGCTCAGCGGCCATGGCTCATGGGCCCAGCCACTCCGCGGCATGTGGGATCTTCCCGGACCGGGGCACGAACCCGTGTCCCCTGCATCGGCAGGCGGACTCTCAACCACTGCGCCACCAGGGAAGCCCTTTCTTAAGTTTTTATAAGGAAAATTTCAAACCTATACAAAGACAGATTGTAGAATATTTAACAAGAATAGAAAGAATAGTGTAAGAATAGTGTAATGAATACCACTCAGCTTTGATAATGATTAAATAGCCAATCTTCTTTTATCTGTATCTTCTTTTACTGTGACACAACTTCCTCATGTCAGACCATTTCATATGACACTTTTGGCCTCCTCAAGGGTGAAGATATCGACACAGAAAACACTGCCTGCAGCTGGCAGCACCAACATCTAACGAGGTCCCTCAAAAAACGGCAGGCACAAAACTGTGTCATGTGACATCCAGTTACAATTTCAAGTGTGAGCCCTTTAAGTACATGAAAATGAATTGTCTATGCTTAAAACTCTGTTATATTGGGGAAAGCTATATTAACAAGCAAGTAAATACATTCCAGCTAACAAAATTTCTGTTTGCTTATTTTTCTTTCTTCTAACAAATAATATTAACTTTTAGACATGATCTTATTCCTCACATATTTTCAATCATTTCATCAATATTTTACTATTAAAAATCTGACATGAAGTTCCTTTTCTGACACAAACAGGAAGAATATTTTCAACAGAAGAACTTAAGCAACTAAATTGTTTTTTAACCCTTAGAAAGTAGAGTAATAATAAGGTCTCGGTAACATTATTTTAACTGGCAGATAAAAAGAAATGAACTCAACGCTCTCCAATAAATTTCACACAGTATAGAAAACTGGGAGAAAATTTGGCACGCAAAACTAGCGTGTGATATTTGAGAAGAGGAAAGCTGGAATGGGAAACGGGTTAAGGCTGATAGAAAATAGTTACAAACACTCACCTTGTTGCTACCTAGACTGTAGGATGGAATGAGATCCTGTCGGCTGCCAGACAGCTAAACAAGAAATAAAGAGGGGGATTAGTCCTTCATGTGCAAAAGTACATAGATCTATGGTCCTGGAAATACAAGACTTTGAAAACCGAATCAACAGAATGTTGAAGTTGGATGGTATCAGACAGGCTGGCAAGACCAAAGTTACAAACTAGACTAGTGGTCTTTGGGACACTGTCAGGTGCAGTTTTTTTTAAAAAAATTGAATTAACATTTTTTAAGATGGGAGGTTTGTATAACATCAGATATCCAGTGTACACTGAGGCAACAGCTGGCTGGGCCCGAGTAAGAGACGCTTCATTTGTTTATCCCCTTCTATTTAAAGGATACCAGGTTACTGGTTACCCTACCCTGTCCTAATCGGACGACTCCTTTCTCTGGGTATTGTAGCAAATGTATACACGCAAACTATTTATTTTAAACCATAGGATTCTAAATACCAAATCTCTGCACATACCAGTGCATTTTAGTAGATCATTTTCTGAAGGAATGAGAAGATATTTACGCTGAGTTAAAGTGGTATTTTTTACTGCCTGAGAATGTTCCCAATCTTTCTGTCTGAGATCATCAGTGACGTCACTCAGTCTCGCGGGGCCACATGGGCCCTCCAGCCTGAGACCCGTCCTGCCTCTCACTGGGTCCTCTCCAACACCAAGGCTAAGGGTCAGCTGCTCTTTATTTCAATGCTTGTACCATGGTTTTTCTGGGTAACAAGTTCAGACAAAGGTGTACTATCTCTCATATTCATATCTTTATCAAAAGTAAGGAAAGTAGAGATAAATCACAGTTTATAAACCTAGTCCAGACTTCTCCTCAATTTATAAGTCATTCAGTTTGGCCTAGAAAATTCAAACAGTTTCCCTAGGCACTCGGCTAGTTTTGCTTTAGTACAACAAGCACTCACCTAACAGAGTCAGTGTGCCAGGCACTGGCGACATGAAGATAAAGGAGAAACATTATAGAGGGACTCATATGGGAACTTTCCCTGTAAAATCAGGAAGGGCAGTGACAGAGGGGTGCACCGATGCTTCAGGGTAGAGAATGGGGACACTTAAATCAGTTCATAGAAGGAAATGATATCCAAGATGAGATTCAAAGGATGGGAAGGAGTTATCCAAGGAAAGAGGAGCGAAAGCAGAGCACAGAATGGGGTTCCAGGTACTCACTCTGTTCACATTTGGAGAGCTAATACTCCTCCTATTCAGCTTCCCTTTTCCTGTCAACTGTTCCTTCACTGCAACTTCCTGTCAGTCAGAGAAAATACAGACGAAAAATACACATGAGAGACACACTTCCAAAGTAACAGTATCTTAAAGCAGGCTGAGCTATGGACACATTCCTAGTTCTTTAAAGGACGGCTGTTACTTCACACGACAGAATGACTCAATTGCCATCACTGTGGAATACTCAAAGTTAATTCAACAGCGGACAGGTTACCTGGATCATTCTTTTCTGTATCTACTGACGGCCCCCTTGAAGCTGGCCAGAAGTCAGTCCCAAGAGAAAGACTGTTAAAAGCAGACCATTCTCTTTTATTTTTCATTCGTATTTTTGGTTAAAAAAAAAGTCTCAACACTGTCACATAAAATGGAGCTCAGGGTTTCTCTGAGGCTTAGGTTTACGGCTGGCACTTCTGTTTTCCCTTCTAGAGATCCACTCCGAGGCTGTGGAGGCAAAGAAGGGCACAGCACTCTACCTTCTGTGACATTATGACCCAGTATCAAGGAATTTCTAAGATACTTAGCCACCAAGAGTTACATATTCTCTTCCACTACTTCCAAATGGCCACTAGATACCATTTAGGGTCTTGCAAAAAGTAACTTTCCAGTAGCGCCTGTATCTTCAAAGACTTACCCAGCAAGTTTAATCTAAATTAATATGCTCCACTTAGAGGCTTCAAACGTTTAGATGTAACAATAATGTGACTTGTGGAAAGTCAAACCCAGAGTCAGGCTGGGCTGGCACCATGGCCACCAGCTCTGTCGGCTGACCTGGCGAAGTCGATCTAACGTGAGAAGGTTCTCCACTGCCAGCACGCTCCTGAGGTATTTCTCAATATATGCCTCCGAGTCAGCAGAAGCCGTGTTTTCAACATTAGCTGCCATTCTTGCTAATGCTTCTCGTTCCTCTACTCCCTGGGCATCCTGGAGAATGGAAAATTGTATATTAAAATTAAGTACCTTGCAGAAGAAAATGTTACAAAAGCTTCCTGATTATACAAATACACACAAGAGTACTGAACGAACAAATGGGATGTATTCCAAATTCCATTTTAAAGTCAGCTTTTGGAACTCAAAATGCATTTTCCCACGGAAATCATGGTATAAATGGTGGTTCGGTTCACTTGAAGGCTGGTTAAACACAGAGCAGCTGAAACACAGCACATTTTCAACAAAACTGTTCTCTCCTACATTTCCATTGCAAACAAAGACATTCCTGGTTAGAAAGGATTTGGTGGGCTAGCTGGAAATCTAACCACAATAGTACTTCCTGAACATATCTTGGGGGGCCAGAGGGAGGACTGAGGAGCTGGGGTACCAGCTGGATACGTCTGGGATCCAAACAACTCCTGCAGGAGACAGACACAGGTATGGAGGCTAAGAATGGAAAGAAGGGCTGGGTTCCAACCCTTTTGCTAAGCCGCCTCCCAGACTACATATTCCAAGTGTGGTCTCAATCCACAACTCTGCAGTGGCAGAGGCCGAAGGCTGGAAGCTGACCGAGAAGAGAAGTAACTAAGCAAATTCTCACTCACCCAGCTCCCTGGACATAACTGGTCCAGGCATATAAATGGGATGTTTGCAAGTCAGGGAGGGACTTTGTTAATGTAGTCAGGTATCTCAAGCTCATATGGCTCATAACAAAGTACTCTTCTCAGGAAAAATGAGATACTTTTTTTTACTGGTGAATTTGTTATAGTAACGTCAAAGACTACAAAATATATATCCGCATGCCACTGCATCTTAAGATACCATCGACTTTAAGAAAAGACATATACCACTAAGGAGGGAAAAAAACTCTGCCAATTAACTTTAAGATATCATCAATTATAAGACACATTCTAACTTCAAAAATATTCTTTTAAATTTACATAAGCCTTACGGGCTTCCCTGGTGGCACAGTGGTTAAGAACCTGCCTGCCAACGCAGGGGACACCGGTTCGAGCCCTGGTCCAGGAAGATCCCACATGCCGCAGAGCAACTAAGCCCGTGCACCACAACTACTGAGTCTGCGATCTAGAGCCCGCGAGCCACAACTACTGAGCCCACGTGCCATAACTACTGAAGCCCGTGCGCCTAGAGCCCGTGCTCCACAACAAGAGAAGCCACCACAACAAGCAGCCCGCACACTGCAACCAAGAGTAGCCCCTGCTCACCGCAACTAGAGAAAGCCTGCGTGCAGCAACGAAGACCCAAGGCAGCCAAAAATAAATAAATAAAATAAATGAATTTATGTAAAAAAATTTACATAAGCCTTAGAATGGATAAAATATGGAAAAATTCAGAAGACAGCTTAAGTTCACAAAACTTTTGTCTCCTACAGTAATTCGTTTGGGCCCCGGAATCATCCTCATTTTACAAATGAGGAAAGAGGAAGGTCAGGTCGCATAATTAGCAAAAGAAGCAAGACTAGAATTAGGTCTCCTGACTCCTGATAGAGTATTCTTTTAACCACTGAATATCCTGATTTTCTAAGAAAGAGGATACCTGAGTTTTAAAGAAATGTATATATTATATATCCATGTTATCCACACAAGAAATAAAACATTTCCATTTCCTCAGAAAGTTCGACCCCTACCCTTCCCCCAAGGCAAGGTCGTTTCTTTCACCACAGATTAGTTCACCTGTTTTAGAAGTTCACATAAATGGAACGACACCCTTTGGCGCCTGGCTTTTCACTTAGCATAGTGATTTAGAGATTCGTTCACACAGTTCATTTCTTTGTATGGCTGAGTAATACTCCACAGTATGGAGATGCCACAATTTATGTATCCATTCGTCTGTTGATGGATGTTTGGGTTGTTTCCAGTTTTAGGTTATTTTGAATTAAGCTGCTTTGTATATTCCTGGGCAGATCTTTATGGATATATGCTTTCACTTCTCTTGGGTAAGGACCTAGAAGTAGAATTACTGGGTCACGGGGTAGGTGTCTATTTAACTTTATGATCAGCTGCCAGTGGTGGTATCATTTTACACTCCCATTAGCAATGAAAGCATTCTAGCTGCTTTAAAAAAAAAAAAAGGAAGGAAGGTGAAACCATCTCTTGTTGCTCTCTGGTCTATGACTACTTCTTTTTGCTACCAAGCCCTCAAAGCTTCTGTAATATGGAACACAAAGAACTTTTCCAGGCTTTTTCATGATGAATTCTAGCTTTTAAGAAGCTTTCTATTTTATTTTGAAATAAAAAATAAACTAGTGTAGTCCTTACACTATAAGCTTTAAGTCTCACTTTTCCTTTGTCTTTATCATCAGGATTTGATAATGTGACCCTAACACTTCCCAACTTAAGACATTTAGCTAATTATTAATAGGTAGCCCCATCACGTGAGGCTATGTGTTTATCTTTCCGCTGATTTCCCCACATTTCTGCCCTTTGAAAAACCGTATCACCTGAAGAATAAAAGCACTGTTAAAGAAGATAAGAAAACTACAAATGGGGGACTTCCCTGGTGGTGCAGTGGTTAAGAATCCACCTGCCAATGCAGGGGACACGGGTTCGAGCCCTGGTTCAGGAAGATCCCACGTGCCGCAGAGCATCTAAGCCCATGCACCACAACTACTGAGCCCGCGTGCCGCAACTACTGAAGCCTGCACACCTAGAGCCCATGCTCCACAACAGAGAAGCCACCGCAATGAGAAGCCAGCGCACTGCAATGAAGAGTAGCCCCCGCTCGCCGCAACTAGAGAAAGCCCACACGCAGCAATGAAGACCCAACACAGCAAAAAAAAAAAAAAAAAAAAACTACAAATGAGGAGAGAAGAGAAGAAAGATGATGGGAGAAAAGGAAAAACTGAAGATAGTTCACTGCAAGTGTCACTGTTTCTCAACTGCATTCAAACCGTTTTATAGAGTTAAGATCTGAAACAACTGGAAAAAAGAGCAAACACTCAGATACAGAGAATAAACAGTAAATCTCTAACCCCACATATAAGTATACAAAGAGTAATATATTCCAGATCCAAGATTTTGCAGCTTGTCTAACTCAAAAAGGGGCTCAATTTTTAAATGGTCAGCAGGCTCCAAATTAAATAAACAGTTAATATGTGCTATGTAAGCCTAATACTTTGAAGGTCCAGGCAAGAATTAGTCACTATTTGACATTATTTGAGAGGAAGAGTGTTCTGTGATATAAGTACTCTAAAACAAAGCCTAAGTACTGTGCAATCTTTTCACTCTTCCAAAACCTGATCTGTCTTAAAATATATATTGTCCATCTATTGTTCAAATAATCAACAGAATCAATCAACAAGCACTGAGCCCTTGAATCAAGAGAATGAAGGCACCATGGATGGTGTGCTTAGGAGGGAGTGCTCGCCCCAGGGTCCCATTCCCATTTTCCACCCCCAAGGGCAGCACAGCCTGGACCTCCCCACTCACTCCCCGATTTTGGATAGTCAATGTGGCAGAAGGAGCCACTCTTGTCTTTTTTGTTGGGTCCTTTTCTTAGACCCCTCACTTCTCCTACTCCTGTAAGGAAGGCCTTGTTACTAGCTATGTCAATAACCAAGTGCACAAATCTGTCTAAATCAGGAATTAAGTACTAGGAAGCACATATAAACTACATCCTCCAGCAAGCTCCTGTCAGGGGTATTTTCAGCTCTAGCTGTTTGATTCCTGTGCATATCTGAATTAGCTCAGAAAGAAAAATAATAATAGTAACTATAATAATAATAGCAATTACAATTTATTGTTTAGCATGTACACAATTTGTGTATATTGTCTCATTTAATCCTTAAAAAAAAACCCTGTACAGAAGGTATCACTAACCCAATTTGATAAAAGAAAAAATTTAGGCTCAAAGTAACTTACCCAAGTTCACGTCACTAAGAGGTGACAGAAACAAGATTTCTGTTTCATTCCAAAATGAAACCCTGAAACTCTATGTTATGCTGTGTTGCCTTCCTTCAAGGGTTATACCCTCTTCTGTGGGTAAAAAGGTGTTGATTTGCTTTTCAAAAGATTCTTCTTTAACAAAATACTAAAACCAAAACCTTTAAAGCCACACAAGTACATTTTACTCTGAATCAAGTGAAGATTAGGAAATTCCTCTACAAATCTATAACATTTTCCTAAATATACATTTTCATTTAACACACATTTCTTGCATAGGTGACTTTTCAGGGAGTTTGCTCTTTCTACATGTTTATTTTTAGTATATTCAAATTTCATATGATCCTTCACCTCTGGAATATTGGAGACAATTTCAAAGGTCACTCCACAGCCTGGAATAGAACTTCGATGTGACATCTTTTTTAGGAGACTCTGAGCAAAACCCTAGAGAAAAACAAAATAGAAGACATGGTTTCCCACCTCAAAAACTGAGTTTTCATTAACAAAGAGACAGCATAAACGACACCACATTCACTCTAACCAAAAAGGAAAAGAACATACTTCCAATGTAAGTCAGAATCCAAATCACTACATATAAGTTCCTCAACTTTGTCTTAGTGCCCCAAACCAATTTATATGATGCCTGCCACGTGACAGGTCCCATACCGAATATATGAAAAGTACAAACCCTAAACTCTGGAACCACACTAGGCATCTGGTTCAACTCTGCTGAAAGGCTACAGAAATAAGACTGTTGACTTCTACAAGATAAAATGACCTTCTAACGAAGATGTAAGGAAGGGCTGGTGACCCTTATCCTTTTTTGCACTATGAATATTGACAAGTCCAGGCATTAATTCTTGACCAAAGCAGGATCATTATGAAGAATGATTTAAGAGTGCATGGTCATTGTTTATGCTGACTGTGCTCTTTGCACGGTTAAGAATTGAACTGTTGAATTAATGCATAGATGACTCATTTGAAGATGTTGCTAAGACTGAACATCCTGTAGAGGTTAAAGAGAGCACGGATGAGGGCAGAATATAATTGGTGAATAAAGATAAGAATGAGAGAGAATATTAAACTGACACTGAACCTTTTTCCCTCATGCAAAAGCCAAGTAGGAAATAGGTAAAAGACCCCAAACAGAATAGGAAAAAAACTGTTTGGTCTCAGAAGTACATATTTTCACAAACTTAATAATAATTCAGTGATCTTTAGTTAACTTTTTAAAAGATTTTATCCTCTTAGAATGCATTTATTTCATCCCTTCACTCTTGACTCCAGACTTATAAGGTGGCACAATGGTTAGGAATCTGCTTACCAATGCAAGGGACATGGTTCAAGCCCTGGTCTGGGAAGATCCCACATGCTGTGGAGCATCTAAGCCCATGCGCCACAACGACTGAGCCTGCACCCTAGAGCCCGCGAGCCACAACTACTGAGCCCACGTGCCACAACTACTGAAGCCCGTGCGCCTACAGCCCGTGCTCCACAACAGGAGAAGCCATCACAACGAGAAGCCCACACACAGCAACCAAGAGTAGCCCCCGCTCACTGCAACTAGAGAAAGCCTGCATGTGCAATGAAGACCCAATGCAGCCAAAAATCAATAAATAAAATACATTTATTTAAAAATAGACTTCTGAGAAAAGAGAGACCAAGAAAAGAGTGAATGGGAGACACGGCATATACATACATCTACAGCTACGCCATGACCTGTATGTACTGATGCTCGATCGCCAAGCTAAAGAGCTGCAATTTTAACAGCATCACTGCCGGTCTTCATTCAAAGATTGATATCAGTGTGACATTTAGAACTAAAGATTAATTTTTAGGGGTGGAGATTACATCCAGGACTCTGTCAACCGTGACTGTACTCTTCTAAATGAAAAGATTTATTTTCATCTGTCCTGGTTTTAGCCAGTGTATTGAGAAGAACCCCTAGAACCAACCTCCCAAATAGTATCATTGCAGAACCAACAGCAGAAATTCTTTATATTCTTATCTAGAAGTTTTCTACTAAACTGGTTCATACGGCACAAGGTCCTTCATAACCTAGCTGCAACTGTGTTGATGCCCACAGCCATGGCCTCTGCAGCACACCCCGTCACACTCTGCTTCTAACGGTCCCCAAGCTGCCACGCCCTTTCCTTCCTCACCACCTCTGCACGGATATTTCCTCCTCTCGGTGAAATAGCCAGCGACTCCTCTGCCTGCCAACCACCCCTGCCTGCAACGGAGCAGCTCACATGCCCCCTCCTCTTTGAAGCCTTCCCTGACTGCACTCTCACCCTCTGAGCTGCGCTACCACAGTAGAGGAGAGTCGTCTGCTTATACACTCACAGGCCAGTGGACATTGGCTCTTTAAGGATGCAGATTATTTCTTATTCATCTTTTTACCCCAAAGCTTGACAGAGTACTCTCTCCAAATACACAATCAATGAACCAGCAGAGAGGACTGAAAGAAAAGAAAGGCACGGGAAACGAAATGGTGAACAGCACAAACAACAGCTCATCTGTGGTGAACATTCTCATCTTGTAGGACCCAGATGAAGAGTCAAAGACAAAAACAGTGAGCTTCGCCTTGACAGGGCCCTATGGCACCCAAAGGAAGGGCTGTGAGCTGTGCCTCTGCAGTAACAAAGATTCAGGGTAACAATTCAGGGTCGTCTAGGAGGAAGTCAGGCTGACGGGTTCCGGGATTGAAGCAAGCACGGTTATAGGACAGCAATAGTCAACTGAAAGAGAAAAGCTCAGAGCTTCACAGAGCCTGGGGGGACAGGAGGCCAGAGCAATCCTTCCACAGCCCCGCCCTCGTGTCTGACCCAGTCATTTCTTCAACTAGGATCAATGACTCACCTGCCGGCCGTGAACACTGACACAAATGCGCTTGCGTAATACCAGCTGCATGTCGGCCGGATGGCTGAGCTGGACCGTCACCCGCACGATGAGAAACACTCGCTCATCCGCGGGCGTGCCTTTACTCAGCTGAGGGCAGTTGTGCACTGCGGAGTCCCAGGAGGCTTCCGCTTTCACCTGCAGAGAAGACAGAACAGTCACCCCCTCCTCCTAAAACACAAAACCCCACAAGGAAACATCTTGGCTTGGGCTGAAGTGGAGCAGGCCACTCAATGAGTGCAGCTCTGCTAAGAGAACTGCCCTGGGAGACCATGGGAATCCCAGGATGTGGCCTCAGGCACCGACTCGAGGGAGTACAGAGCAGGCTGTTCCTGGCCGACAGCTAAAATTTATTTATTTTGAAAAATACTCAAACATAAAAGTTGCAAATTGAGTACAATGAACTCCTGTATTTCTTTCAGGTAGATTCACCACCTGTTAACATTTTGCCCTTTTCCCTCTCTCTCACACAAACACACACAGTATTGCTGTTGTTTTTTGGGTTTTTTTACTGAACCACTTTAGAGTAAGTTATAGACAGGTAACTCTGCATCTCTAAATACTTCAGCAAGTATCTTCTAAGAGCAAGGACATCCTGTAACTTAACCACAGGACAATTATCATATTCAGGAATTTAACATCAATACAATACTACTATATAATACAGAGTCCATATTCAAATGTTTCAACTGTTCTGACCCAGGATCACAAACTGCATTTAGCTGGCCTGTTCTTTTAGTCTACTTTCATCTAGGCTGGTTCCCCAGGCTTTCTTTGTCACTCACGGCACTGACTTATTAAAGACGGGTGCAGGTCCACTGTTTTACAGAATGCACCGCAGTTCAGGTTTTGCATCTTCAGAATACCACTCACTATGTGATGATGTGTCCTTCAGAGTATCACGTCGGCTTTCCTTCCTTAATATATTTTATAATTTTTCCAATATGCTCAAAATTAGAAAATAAGCCCCCAGTGTATACCCATCACTCAGATTCAAACATTATCATGTGGCTTCATCTATTCTTTTCCTCCCTTATTAAGAAGTCTTCACTAAAGCATTTCGAAGTCAGTCCCAAACACTGTGCCATTTTACCTCTATGTACTTCAGGAGCATTTCCCCAGAGAGTAGACCACTGCTGACCTGAACTATGAATTACTAACAAAGATCCTTCACCAGGAAAAGAAGTAAAACAGTGAATGGATGTGATCTGATTGGTCTACTCCTTCTGGAAGTGGTTCCCTTCTTTCTGGAAATCATATTGAAAGGTTTTCATTTATAGTTCTTGAGAAATGTAAGCACTGGAATGATTACCTTGCTGATTGTTTTCAAAGGCTCATGGAAAGGTTAAAGAAACTACTTTTCATCCAGTCTTCCCGAGTTATGCTTTATTTACCTCTCCATCATGCTGTTTGACAATCTGCAGTTCAAAGAACTCGTCCTCTTCTTCTCCAGTCAGGGTAGCATCCCATCCACCAGCTTCTGGGTCATCAAGATTATCCTGAGAGCTGAAATCATCAGCTAAAAGCAGAGAAGTTCCATTCAATATGGAGATCATTTTAAAGGATAACCCCTACCAGCTAAATTTCAATGTGCTTAGTAGCAGAATTCTCCTGCCTCAAATTTCATTTGCTGTTTGGCTCTGAAATCTTACATCACACAGATGATGACCATTAAACAGTTCACGGATCTTAGAGATGGAAAACACCTCAAGAAATTATCTAAATCCAATCTCCTACCTCCGTGCCTTATTTTACATGGAAGGCAACCGAAGCCAAGAAACCCAAGAGGTTACACCAGGTCAGCCCATAAATGTTAATGACAGGATTAGAACCCCAATTCCCTGTCTTTTAGTGCACTGAAGAAATGAGAGTGAGAGTGATTCCAATCATCCCACAGTTAAGAAACTGAAGGGCTGCCCTGTGGCCCTTTGGTTGTTCATTTCCAAGCCTGGCCCTCCCAACTCCCTATGCATCTTAAGCTTGCAAGTAAACGTCGAAAGTATTTCTTCTAGTACGTGGGCTTGTGTGGACCAAGAACGGGCATAGGTTGAACAGGGTGCTGCTCCTATCTTGGAATATCCATACTAATAGGTCTTCTTGAAGCTTATTCTCTTCCACTTTCTAACCCTCCTACACACACACACCCCTCACCTATCTAGGAACCTCAGGTAAGAACAAGACAGAGTCGCCCTCAGTCTCCAAGGCTCAAGAGAACAAGGAAGGATAGAGTGCTATGGCAATACATTAAAACCCCGACAGGTGGATGTACGGTGCCAGTGGCTAAGTGCTCTTCTCTGACTCCGTGTGGATATGAAAAACTCTCACAGGTCCAAGTAAGCCAAGCAGCACAGGATGCTAGATACCTGAGATGCTGTAACATACTTTCAGGGCAGAAGAAAACCACTGAGGACATCCAAGCTTGTCTATTTAGGATGGCTCATTTTAATACACAGTTCTTCTGCAGATGTCTTTGGAATTTAAATGCTGACTTTCAAACTTATTTTTAGCTCTTTAATCTACCTTTTCATTTTTATTTCCCTCCTCAGACAGAATATTTGTAAAATGTAGCCACATCCAAAATATTTTACATGAGGGGGAAAAAAATGACAGTTATTTAAAAAAAAAAAATAGGCAACACAGTGATGAATGGCACAAGAACTCACAGATAAAGTGAGAAATTCATTAGGTAATGCTAAGAAGACACCAGATAAAAGCAACATGCTACATAAGCATCACTAGTTATTAGTCCTTTCTGGAGAGGAGTCCTCCTGAGAATTAAAGAAGAAAATATCTTAAGTGTGGAAAACATTACTGCCATCCTAAACTGATGGGAGAACAAAGCACACAAAGCAGTATGGGTTGTAGAATGAAATGTGAGAACACATCACGATGAGACATACCTATCACTGTTAAAAAAAAATACTATTCTTACAGGAAATTCATTCTTTGTCAAGGATTAGAGTCCTTTGGCACACATAAAACAGACCCAAACCTTAGGCTTACAGAATTGCCTAACTGCGTACCTCGTTAGAATCTAAGTGTTACTTGGACACTAATTTGTCAGAGTTGCCTTCGGAAGGCGGCACCTCTTAACTTACCATTTAAGTCAAGGAATATAACGGGAATGTGTGTTTCCATCCCAGGAACCGGCGTCCTAAAACATAACGAACAACAGCATCTCAAATAAAGCAGCCTTTCTCAGCGGCATGTGCTTCACGACTCAGCCTTCATACATGCAGAGCAATTACAGGTCAACTAATGATAATTCTGGGTACTGGGTTAGCTATACTTTCACATCAGAGATGCCACAAAGACTTAACTGCCACTGCTGCTTCTTTTCTCTGGTGCTTCCATGTATAATTATCATACGCTCTGATATCAGAACTTAGTCTTAGAAAACACATATACCTGTTCATCACTGAAGTTGAAGCTCCCTTCTTTAAATGTACTTTCTTATAAAGTTATATACCTAAGGGCCCCATGTGGCTTAATTTACTATTTTTAATTTCTATAAAGTGGCAGAGAACATTTGCTGACAGTTCAGTTAATCTAGTACCAAAATCAAAAACACCTGGTGATGCAATTTTATTATGACTGAATAGTCTTTTAAGGGAATGACCCAAGTAATTAACATATTAACTATTTTTTTAAATGCTAAGTGCAATGGTACTAAATATTGATTTAGATTCTCAGAAATCTTAATTAGTTGGGCCAAAAACAATATTACTTAATAAAACAGTTTTAGGTCACAGTTATTCCAACTCATGAAAATAATTTAACACCTCCTCTAATTAAAACAACTTTTTTCCCCACACGCTATGGTAAGTCATCCATTAATCAAAGCAGAGGCAACACTCATAGAGAAAGTGGGCAGCTCCGTGAGCACAGAGAACTTCAGAAGACACAGGGCAGCACCCATACCATTCTGCCGGGGCCCCTGGGATCCCACTGCCGGCTGAGGGGACCATGACTGCGTTCCTCTCCTCAGTCAGAGTCAACCTCATCTCTAGTAGTTGAGCTTCACGGTCAGCATCATCCTCTGTTTTATCTAGAACATCAAGAATGAGGATCAAATACAGGGGTCCCACTTCTTGCCTGCTGTTTACGCTTTGTCCTACGTGATCCACAGGATGTTCCCATATTCCATGTATTGGTTGAGGAGGGTTCACTAGCAACTTATTACTTCCCTAATTCGTGACAAAAAGCTCACGATAAAAAACTAACTATAAGCTAGCGAGGCTGGTGTGCTCTCACAGAGACGCCGTCTGCAGTTCATGGAAGGCCTGCGGTGGAACAGCACAGGGATGATCTCTTCAAGAGTCAGAGGGCTCACGTGCCTCTGGACCAGAAATGAAGAAATGTGAGCATCCTCCTTTAGTTATTTTTGAGCAACAATGTTTACTGCACATACTCTATTTCCTCTTTGTTGGGGGGGAAGGGAGACCTATGCAAAGACATCCTTACAAGTGGATAACTGTCCTTTGGAAAGGATGTGACACAAATAAGCACCATTCCTATGTTCTCGCCATTCCCACTACTGATGTGTTCGTCTACTTTTATTTCATGTAACTGCAAATGGGAATTAACAGCACACTGATTTGGGGTGGGGGGGAATATTAGAAGTTGCTTTTCATACCATGTTTACTGACAAGCTTTTGCAGTTGTTGATCTAAGTACTCCTGACGCTTTGTTAACACATTTAGCCATTTTCTACGTAGTCTCTCTAAATCCCGATCCTAGAAGCAAACAAGGGGATTACAGTAAATATAACATCAAGACAATATATCTGAAACCGATACTCTATCTTACCTTACTCTAATATGCTTCAAAAATGTAAAGTATTATACCCTAACATTTTTATTACCACTACTAGTTGAATCCAACCATTATTCAGAATAGAAACTTTCAGAAATTAAAGCATTACTGTACTAGAGTAACACCATTTCTGAAAGGGCACTCTGATAATCCAGAACCAGTTTTTCCCTTTTTTTATTTTATTTTTTTTGCGGCACGCAGGCCTCTCACTGCTGTGGCCTCTCCCGATGCAGAGCACAGGCTCCAGACGCACAGGCTCAGCGGCCATGGCCCACGGACCCAGCCGCTCCGCGGCATGCGGGATCCTCCCGGACCGGGGCACGAACCCGCATCCCCCGCATCGGCAGGCGGACCCCCAACCACTGCGCCACCAGGGAAGCCCCAGAACCAGTTTTATTTCTATTGGCTCAAAGGGTAGAACTCCAAGCACTCATGCAGCTAATATCTTCTACAAGGTCTCTTTGCTGGATAAAAATCACAAATACTACTCGATAATCCTCAAATTTGTATCCCTTAGAACCATCAGAAGAACTCTTCAGATTTCTTAACTACAGCCTTCAACATGTTTCACCAGCATCTACAAATCATGTAAATGCTTCTCTCCCTAGTTTCTGTTGGGTTTCTTTTTTTTTGGTGGGGGGTGGGGGTGGCAGACGGGATGTTACCAACAGACTAACAACTCTACCAGTCAACACCTGACTGTGCTCCCATCTTACCTCATTTCCTTCTGTAATAACGTTACGTGACTGGGTAGATCAGTGGAATGCTGAGCATATTGGGAGTATCTGGATTTCACTAAGGCACTTAACCAAATAGCTCATGACATTCTTGTGGACAAGAAGGAGAAATGTGCAATGGATCTACTTGGAAGAAATTATAGAAGACTGAAATATCACATCCAAAGAATAGTGATTAATGGAATAACGTCAGCTTAAAAGAATTCCCTATGGTTGTGCCACAGGACTCTGTATTTAACCCTCAATACTTTTATCAGCAACTTATAGGAAAGCAGACATTTTTATCCAATTAGAATGAAGCCAAACCAGGAGGGTGACTGCACTGGCTGACATAATCAGGATCCGAAGAGCTCTGACAGTGCTAAACGATGACTAACCAGACTCACAAAATAAAATTTATCAGACGTAAACAAAATCTTGCAGGAGATTAGGGAAAGGGGGGTGGGGGGAAAAACAAAACAAAACCTGTATGACTCCAGGAAGTAGGGAAAGGAGACCTGGCTTAAAGTATGGGAAATACCTAAGGGGCGTGGCTTGACTGAAGCCAAGTCTGCAACAGCTCTTCCAGGGAAAAAGGAGAGAGCAAGTGCAAGGAAGAGGACCTGAAGAATGGATCTGCAGGGGCCTGGATGGGCAGCTCCAGGTTTGGAAAAGGATAACAGTCACAAATGATTGTTCCCTTCTGTTTTAACTTCAGACAAAGCAATATCTGAATCAAAACTAATTGTGTAGTTACTAAGTAACAGCATGGCAAGACTCAGGAATGTGTAATTTAGTACTTTAATCGAGCTTATTTGACTAGGATAACCCGTGCTTCATTACCTGGTAACTGTCCATGTCCTCCTCTTCCTCCTAAGAGAAAAAATATATTATGCAGAGCCGAAACAATCATTTATCCAAGAATCAGACTACGCTAAAGAAGTTTGAATCTTTTCCCATACTTTATATTTTCTACTTTAACGAATACGCTTTTTCATCTCCCACCCACGCTCACCCTCACTCTCGGTAGTTGGAGTGAAACCTTGAGCTTCTCATAGGAAAGTGAAGAACCTCATTTGACCTTTTCAGGGAGCTAGTACAATACTCTCCCCCTGCTGGGTTTATAGTCCCACTCCCCAGGGGAAATCAAACACCTGCTGGCAAATAGTCTTTATGAGCCAGCAGGGGGTTTCTGCAGAGGGGTGGGGGGGGCGGAAATCAGGCACTGAGGAACTCCTGGAGGCTGAGATGTTTTAACCCTCACTTTGCCGTGTACCAGGGAAAACCAACAAGCTGGTGCAGTGGTTCCACGCAAATGCAATACAGTTAAAAAAAAAAAAAAAAAGAAAGAAAAGAAAAGAAAAAAAGATATCCAAGAAAATAAAATACTGAAAGAATTGTTTGTGGAAGGCAGTTTTCTGACAGGTTCCAAAAGACTCTCTTGTCTGGTTGGGTCTGTCAACAGAGACTTACATGGATGGTTTCATGCGTCTTGGCCGATCTCGGCGCCCTGACTTTTACACATCCAATGCCAACAGACAATATACATTCTTCCATCAGCGGTAAAGTCCCAGACTCCTGCACAGACTTCACTTCCACTTGGACTCGCCGGGACTGCCCCTGTATCACAGACAATTTTAAGAGTTTCTCAAAATCGGTTTGATTCCCAAAAATTTGGTTTAGAGAGACCCCTACAGGCTGATGATGAGAAAAGCATTTATCTTTAGAGATGCTATCTCACCGTATCTTACATGTTTAGTAGTAAATTACAAATTCAAAAACTAATCAGGAACAAATACATGGCTTAGATATTTTTTCCAACAAAAAAACACTTTAAAACAATCTAACAAAGGAAATGCAAAAGGCTAGACAATATAAAATGTTCCACTTACTAATAAGCACATTAAAATAAGCATGAAACACCTTTATTTTCACTTACTAAGCTACCAACTATCTTTTAAAAAGGCAATTTACAATATTGCCCAAAGTTTACAAAAAAGGCAATAACATACACTGTTGGTGGGAATATAAATCGGTAAAGCTTTCTGCAGGGCAATTTGCCTTAAAAAATAAGAATCCCTTGACCCAGCAATTCAACTTTCTAGGAATCTGTTTTAAGTAATCATATATGTACATAAAGAATCTTACAGCAATGTTAAGAATAACAAGAAATTAGAAGCAAATTAAATGTACAGCATTGATAACTGCTTAAACTATAGTATATTAATGAAATATTTACATGGTCATTAAAATATTGCTATAGAAAAACATACATGATATATAAGTTAAAGAGTACAGTGACAGATGTTAACTAGACTTCTTTTACAAAAGCAGATTACCAAAGCCAGTATATATAGTATGATCCACTTTAAAAAATAAGCAATCAGAATAATAAGAATGATTATACTATCCTGAATTCACTGCTCTCATCCCAAAATAAAATAATTTTAAGCCAAGTTGCAAAATGAAGAATTGATCAGAAAGAAACTGTTCCTTCTTTAAGTATGTTTTCACAATAAACACTATGTGACTTTGAATATTTACAATGAAGTAATTTTTAAAAGAAAATTCTCAGTATCCCCAATCACTGACTTCAAAGTTGGTTTATAAATTCTAGGAATGTAAAATAGAATTTGAAAAACAGAATCTCAACATGTAATTTCAAGTCAATTACCCTTCCCCTCTTCTATTGGATTTTAATTCCCAAGAGCTTTGTATCATCAGGAAAATCAGCTTAGGCAATGATTGATTCTATCAAGCTAGATTTAAAGAGATGGGTTGCAGATGTCTTTAATATTTTCCGAGGACTATGCATCAGATATTTTGTGCAAAGAGTAACTCAGAAAATATTTTAATTGTCTGAAATAGTTTAGTCATTTCAATTAGCTACCTTTGGTTTTCACTTTGCCTGAGACAGGAAGTGACCTATTCGGAATGTGCGCCCAAACGTGAAGCGTGAAGTACCTATACTTTGGGGGAGGATACAGGATAAAGAGAGAGAAAAATGGAGGGAAAAGATCCAGGAATGGCTTAATGCTTCACAGAAAAGCTTTGAACAGCTTTACCAATACATAAACTATTAGTGAACTTCTTGTAACTGCCGATATTTGACTATTTTTTAACTACAAAACTAGCAAATGCATGCAGTTAATCTAATCAGTTCTCCTCTGCTACTTTCCTGTTGGAGAACAATAGGTTCCAATTTTGAATTCTAATAAGTCTACCATGCAAGGCCCTCCATGAACTAGCTGCCCCAAGCCTCTATAATCTCTTCGGTTACTGCTTCTAGCTCTTCCTACAAGTTACTGATACTTTCTACCCAAACTTACCTAATTCCACCCTCTATCTTTATTCCTGCCATTTATATATGAAGAACCCTTCCAACATGATTCTTTCACCACCCAGGTCAAGACGCACATCCTTCAAAAAAGCCTTTCCTGATATACCCGAGATATCTTTGAACACTTTTAGTAAAGGTTGCCAGAAGTGTGAAAAACACTTAAATATTCAATTTATACTAAACCACAGAAAATTATCTGGTCTTGCCTTCCGGGAGATGAAGAATTTCTAAGGCATCCAAAGAGGATATATATAGTTTTAACAGATGTTCAGGAAAAGATGTTCTTCACACCCTTATGAATCCTATTTTATGTATATATCTCACACTATATTTTAAACTAATTTCCTTTTGCTTTTAGTGCCTTGTCTATACATGAATGGATTTGCTAAAATTCATTTGCTAGGGTCAGAGAACAAGTGCTTATCATTTTCCTCCTCCTAAGACATTCAGAAACTTATAAGCAAACTTTTTCCTTTAACCTTTTCTCATATTTTGCTTTGAATGATTTCAACATTCATTTTCTTGAGCCATTCTAATATTTTACTACTGTTTTAAAGTATGGAAACTATCACAGGCAATAATATTCTACTAAACGTTGACTTCATGTAAAGAATAGCAAACGAGTATTTCTAAGTCTTACATGTAAATTCTATTAAGATACTCTCATCTTTAATTTGCAGCACAGATACTACAGATCACATCTGTCTGGGGTTAAGTGACAAGTCCCACACGTGTCTCTGCTGTATTGGTTTCTGGCAGGTATTCACATCTACCTAGCTGCATTTACTTAACGTGTCCTATTTACCTAACGTGTTAAGTAAGATAGAAAAGATATTTGGTCTTTGTCCTCAGTTCCTGGCACAGAGCTCCCAAAACTCTTGAAATTTCCTTAATGATAAAGGTGATAGGTGCGTCTTTTAACCATGTGACTTTTCATTTGGTCACTTAGGCAGATCCCTAGGTGGCTTCAGGATTGGGGCTGGTCGCCAGGAAAACCAAGCCTTGATCAGAAGGTTGGAACTTTCAGCCCTACGCCAAAACCTCAGGGAGTGAGAAAAAAGGGGCTGGAGATGGGGTTAATCACCAAAGGCCAGTGCTGTCATCCACCACGCCTACGTAAAAACCTACTAACGATGGGGTTAGAGCTTCCTGGCTGGTGAACACGTCAGGTGCTGGGAAGCTGGCGCAGCGAAGGGCACACAGCAGCTCCTCAATCTTCCTCCACACCTTACCCCATGCAGCTCTTCCGCTTGGCTGTTCCTGAGTTGTATCTTTTACAGTAAACTGGTAACAGTAAGCAAAGGGCTTTCCTGAGTTTTGTGAGTCATTCCAGCAAACTATGAAACCTGAGAGTTGCGGGAACCCTCAACTGTAGCCAAGTAGGACAGAAATGTGGGTGACCTGGGGCCCTGATACTTGCAGCTGGTATCTGAAGTGAGGGCAGTCCTGTGTAAGTCTGGGCCCTTAAACCTGTGGAGTGTGATGCTCGCTCTGGGTAGTTAGGGTCCAAACTGAACTGAATTACAAGACACCCAGTTGGTGCCTGCAGAGAAGCAGAGAACTGGTGGGCATCAGAGGGAAAAACACTTCTCATCTCCCATGTATCAAGCACTGGGCTCCATATAGTATTTCTTTTTTTTTTTTTTTTTTTGCGGTACGCAGGCCTCTCACTGTTGTGGCCTCTCCCGTTGCAGAGCGGGGGCTCCAGACGCGCAGGCTCAGATGCCATGGCTCACGGGCCCAGCCACTCCACGGCATGTGGGATTCTCCCAGACCGGGGCACGAACCTGTGTCCCCTGCATCGGCAGGTGGACTCTCAACCACTGCGCCACCAGGGAAGCCCCATATACAGTATTTCTAATCCTCATAATAACCCTACAAAGTTGGTGTTATCACCCCGCTCCACTTTACACCTGAGGAAAGGTTCCGGGAGGTGACTGAACTTGCTCACGGATATACAGCTAGGCCATGGGACAGCCAGAACCAAACCCCAGAATGTTAGACTCTGAAGTGCTTGTTCTTTCTGCCATGTCACACAGCCTCTCCTTGTCTTTATAAATGTTCTAATGCTCCTTGATACGTTTGTTTTGTTTCCTACAGTTCAATTCTAAGTCACTATAAAGCTTATCTTTTTCTTTTTTTAAAAAAAATATTTATTTATTTGGTCGCACTGGGTCTTAGTTGCAGCAGGTGGGCTCCTTAGTTGCAGCACGTGGGCTCCTTGTTGTGGCTTGCTGGCTCCTTAGTTGCAGCTTGCTGGCTCCTTAGTTGCGGCATGCATGTGGGATCTAGTTCCCTTGACCAGGGATTGAACCCGGAACCCCTGTGCACTGGGAGCGCAAGCCTTATCCACTGTGCCACTAGGGGAGTCCCCAAAGCTTATCTTTTTCTTACTTAAACTTCACAGAAGCTGGTTTTAAATACTGTAAACAGCTTTATTTTTGAAAATGAAAGAAAATACACGTGAAGGGAGAGAAAACTTTAATAAGTGGTCTTGGCCAATCTAGATTTCATTATCCCTGATGTTTCTGCTAAAAGGAATCCAATATTAACCTTTACAACACCAAAGAATTCAATGTTAACATTAAAAATTTCATTACCTGCCGGAGTTGGAAGATTCCACCTGTTGGCACGTCCTTTGCAGGAATTACCTCTACAGGGCAGTATTCACCATTCTCATTCTGTTCCAAGATTTGAACCCAGAATTCCACTTTCCTGGTGACTTCGCTCCATCTAGGAAATAGTTGAAGTTCTTGGAAAATCATACATTTCTATTTCAATACAGGCAGCTTAGGATCCTACACATGAGAATTAATGATGAAAATAACCTCCAAACAGAATAACTCAGTAGAATTATCTGTAGTTCAGTGAGTAATACACAAATACATACTGGCAAATGTAATTAAAAGCAAAGTTCAACAAACAACATCAGAACTAAAAATGATGCCTTTATTTCATTCAAAAAGGTATGATAATTACAAATCTATTTCAAAGTGGTTATTCAAAAATTTAAACATTGTTATCAGAAGTACAGAAGTAAGTTGCAGTGATTATCTTTTCATACAGCAAAGGTAGTGCTGTATGCTTTGGTGACTGGACAAGTATCTCTGCTGAGGTCAATAAGAGAATCAAAAAAAAAAATCCCAATGTCTAATTTAGTATTTGGTAAAACTTTCTAAATACAAAAAAAAGAAGAAAATCTGCTTCTCATCTATAATTAGATGCAGTACAAATATATGCTCTTTCAGTCTTTTCCTTTTAACTCTTCTGTTTAAAATCCTGGTCAACAAGTAAGCCTTCCTCCTTCCATGATTAATGCTACTTGAAAAGAACTTTGAGCTAAAGATAGAATAAGTAAGGGACTTCCCTGGTGGTGCAGTGGTTAAGAGTCCACCTGCCAATGCAGGGGACACGGGTTCGAGCCCTGGTCCAGGAGGATCCCACATGCTGCGGAGCAACTAAGCCCGTGTGCCACAACTACTGAGCCTGTGCTCTAGAGCCCACGAGCCACAACTACTGAGCCTGAGTGCCACAACTACTGAAGCCTGCGTGCTGAGCCAGTGCTCCACAACAAAAGAGGCCACCGCAATGAGAAGCCCGCGCACCGCAACGAACAGTAGCCCCCGCTCACCACAACTAGAGAAAGCCGGCACGCAGTAACGAAGACCCGACACAGCCAAAGATAAATTTATTTAAAAAAAAAAAAAACCATGTAAACCTGAATTCCAGAGTATATCTTGATCTATTTTCTCTACAGATGATTAATTAGAGGTATTTCATAATGATAAGCAACCTATTCTCCAAAAATTCATTTCACACTTCATTCCTAACTACCTATTTCTTAACTTTTTCCCATCACTCTTCAAAGTTCACTCCTCCAAGGAAGTTTAACTGCGCTGTTAACACCGTGGACACAACACCAGCTATTACTGGAATACTGGTAATGCTCAGGAAGGGGTAACCTTTATAAATGGCAATATTAATCTCTAGCAATTTTTTAAAATTATAAATGGAATCAGATGGATATCTAAAATTCACCTGTCCCGAAGACTGCGTGTTTTCGCTTGGATAATCCCCAAATCCCACAGGGTTGGGTTTTTCCGAGGATCATTCATCTTATGGCCATAGACTTCAATTGCCAAAGCCCCTTCTGAAAGGTGCTCGATAAAGTCTTCAGTGATGCCAACAGAAAATTCCTGAAAGGAAGTAAGTACAGAAGAAGAAAACACCTTCTAGTGACCTTACAATTACTTACACCTGACATATCCTCACTTCATCATGGAGAAGAGAAATAGAATGTTTTAGCCATAGGACAAAACTATCATCCAACACCCATAATGAATGCTCAGATGGCCCGAGGTTCTTAACTCTGATTTTTAAAAAACTTTTCACCTTGAAAATCTATTGTGAAAGACCAGCACTGTATTCTATTTTGTTAGCAATATTTTGGGAGCTATTTTTGAAAGTATAAATAATTATATTAAGAATGACAACAATGATCTACGTCTTGATATAAAAGTTATTACATCCAGTAAGGCAGCAGTGTGTTGGAAAAACAATTTTTTCCAGTTTTTAGGAAGTTAACTATCTCCAATAATAAGAGAGAAAGGAAATAAATACTGATCATCAGTGCAAATAATCACCTATTTTAAAAAAATTCTCCTATCTGTCCATCTTTGTACGATAGATGTAAAACAGCCTCTTGCAATAATTAGGATTAAGCTCTAAAAAAGTTTATTTTAAAAAGTCATAGAATCTCTCTCTCTCTCGATCTTTAGCACAACAAAAGTATTTCTGTTTTAAACAGATTAGAAAGAGACCTCTCTCTCGGAAAAAAAAAAAAAAATGAGATGGCTCAAGTGAGATAAAGTAGAAAAAGAGAATTTAGAATCTGACAGTCCCGGCTCTGCTAGTTACTAGCCATGGGCAAATGACCTCTGAACCGACTTCTTCAGCTAAAAAAAGCACTGTCATCAAATACAACTGTGGGAAAGAGCAAATGAAAGAATCACAAAGTGCTGAACAGAACATTAGGGGCTCCACAATGCTAGTTGTTGTCTCCCTATCTTCACTTTCTCTAAAACACTAGTTTCCTAACCTTCCCAGATGACAGTTTCTCCAGTAACTCATACAAAACATGGATTCCTTTTGGAGAAGAGTAGACATATGTACATGTAGTCACACAACAGTTAACTTTTGATGCTGGAGGAGCTACATGCACTGACACTATAGTTCTGCTTTTCCCCCAGGCTTACAGAGATATAATTGACATATAACGTTGTATAAGTTAACATGTACATACAGTGTGTTGACGGCACTTTAGTCTTTGACTCCAACCCCACTCTAAGAACCTGATCCAAGACACAGACTGGTACCAAATTACTCAACAAAATATGGGTTGTTTTTTGTTTTGACCTGAGTAATTAAATGCTGCCCCAGTCTGGAAAACACACTTACATTGCACTGATCAAAGACAACCATGCACTGAGGTTCCTTGCTGACAGGAGAGGATGAGGTATCCACCTCGGGTGCAACAATTACCGGCTCCTGTTGATCCCAGAAGTTGTATTTGCAGAATACAAAGTGGGACAGATGCTGTGGCAAGCCGGTGGCTTGAAGTATTTTAACCTGAAGGAAAAGGAAGACTGTTTTTAACTCAGAAAGTTCCAAGAAGTACTTTGAGTCAGAGACACAGGCTCTAGTCCTGACTGTGTCACTAACAGTCGGTTTACGTTGACCAAATCTCATTCAACCTGGGCTGTATTTTTGCATCTGTGAAATGTCATATTTAGTGAGAGGTTGACACAGGTATCAGTAACCTTGAGGATATACAAGTGGACATTTTAAAGCATTTACAGGCTGATGAAGAACATTTAAAATTCTAGTTTTTTATATCATCATCATCTTCGGAAGAAGAAAGTTCTCAAACATCAGCACCATTCAATCATACAAACTCGGCCAACTATGGATAATACGGCCCAAGGACACAAGATTGTTAAGAATGATGAATGAAGAATGAAAACAGTGTGCATACCAGTAAGCAGTAAATATTCAGAAAAGGGCAAAAAAAATTTGATATTTTAATGTATAATAAAGAACAAGGTTCTCAATTGGAATGTTACTTGCTACTAGAGCGTTTTTGGAAAACTTTAAAAGCATCAGGAATGTATACTCTGAAGATCTGGAGGGGTGAACGGAGGAGACAAAAGATGGTGACCGCTGACCATTCTCTGCAGCGATGTGTACGATGCCTTCTCCGTGCAGATTCAGGGAGGAGGGCCAGATCAAAGGAAATGTGCCCTGGACTGCTGGGGTGTGGGGTTTTGTGATAACTACGTGCGATTACAGAAGTATGTGTTTAATCAGACCCGAACGCCCCCAGAAGAAATGCCCATAATAGATTTTAAAGCAGCCAATGGTCTAAATATTTCTTTTGGCAGGCAGTGTCAGGTTGATTTTTAACTTTGTGATAAGTTGTGGAAGAAACTAAATCCTGAAATTAACTAAGCTAAATTCTGACTTCATAATCCATGAGGCCAACCTTCAGGCGACTGCACACTGATCAGTTATCACGCTCTTCACCTGGTCGCTTCCTACATGTTGTATGACGCACTCTAAACCTCCAGTACGTAAAATAAACAAAAACAGATTTGAGTATGTGGCAGAAGTTTACATAGTTTGGCAACCACAAATGTTCTTACTGTTTAACGAAGCATTAATAATGACACAGAAAATCATGCAAAGCAGACGACCATTTTCTTCTATAATGGGTAAGCAACGGACGGGCACTCCTGCTATTACTCACTTTTTTCTGTGATGGCATAGAGTTTGAAACATCTAGATAGCAATTCCCAGGCTATGAAAGACAGATTGACTAACACATTTTGTTTCTCCAAACCAAATAGAGCCATTAGTATTTGGCAATTAATTTTTCATTAAATTTTAAAAACCATGCCCTTTTCATTAAGTGTTTAAAATGCTTATTATATTCTTTAAGATGAGGCAATGTGGTATTTGGGAAGATTGCAATATTCTGGAGTACAAAGATCTAAATAAAAATTTCTGCCACTTATTAGCTTCTGTTTATGAGCAAATTACTTTAATTCTTAGGCTTAGTTTTTCTCCTATGGAAAACAGGATAGCTACCTAATGATAGATGTGTGAGGACTAACCATACCAATGAAATACAATGAATGAAATCACTACCAGGCGTTACGTGGATGGATGTTCAATACATACTTCTTTGTGACTGAATTCCATCTGAAAGTTAATTTTCTTTCTTAGAAATCAATTTCAATTTTAAGATTGAAATAAATAAGAAAGCAAGGTTTCATATGCTGAACTCTCTCCCCTACAGGCAACTCCTCAGGAATGAGACTGCAGGAATAAAGAATATCGGGAATAAAAATATCAGGAATGATGTCTAGAACATAGGTTTAAGTATTTGCTTGCAGAAACCAAAATCACCACCAGGTGTCAGAATACCACAGACTTCAACTTGCCACTGCTCAAGACCTACAGCCCAGAAATGTCGGGAGACACTGATGTTGTTCGCGGTTTTAAAATATACTAATTTTATTTAATGTAATTAAAATGATCAATATGTTAATATGTGCATACTTTTTTTCATCACAGAAAAATAAATCTAGTCTTCTTTTAAGGGCCAGTGATACTCATCACCTGTGATATCTTAAGTGCCCCCAAACTGGTATCTTTTGTTTTATTCCCCACCAATATTTAACTACCATACAGTTTATTTGTCTTCCTCCTTTTACACAAAAGGCTATTACACACTCAGAATATGGTGTCTAAAAACCACTCCCCACTGAAAGGGATCCAGTTCCCTTTCAGTGGAGAAATGGTCTGGGACAAGGAACGTACAGTCTGCGTCACTCCAGAGCAGGAAAGCTGGCACACTCTCTGAGGGTTAGGGTTGTATCAAAGGACTCAAGAGCCACCCGAAGAGGCCTCCACGGGCCAAAGATGGGATTGTTTGAGCTTCGATATAGGTAATGAATACAATGGATCAAAACACACCAAGTATATTTAAATCCAAGAGTTCATAATGATATGAAGACCAAACCAAAAAAACCTCACTTGTCGCTTTTGCATAATAGTAGGAAAACCAATTCATTATTTTGAAAACTAGTGAATAAAGGGAGAGAATGGAGCATTCACCCTGCCTTTTAGATACAAATTGTACCTCTGAATAGCAAAATAGTTGACAGTAGGAAGGTTCACTCTACAGAATTCCAGCTAATAAATGAAGGGATGATAGAATTATTTTTTCTAACTCCTAATGAAATACCTAGGTAATAACCATCAACGATTGCTAACAACCCCAAAAGAGAACCAGACATGACGTGCCTTCTGATGGAAGACACCTCACCCTGTAAAGGATCATCGCCCCTCCCCTCCCCCAGGTCACCTTTATATCTAACTCCCAATTTACAGCAAATACACCTTAACACAGTAAATAATACCAATCAGCAAAATCCAGACTATGAGAAAACACACGATGACAATGCAGTTTCTACAATAAACAAATTGCAGGGTGAGAGAGAGAGAGGGCAAGCAGGAGGGAGCAAGCATAAGGGCCAGAGCCTAAAGATTAAAATATAAAATAGACTAAAGACGCCAAGACGACCAGGGAAACTGACTGGATATTTCATGATATTAAAAAAGTATTAACTCTTGATCATGATATCCTGGCTAGGTTGGTTTTTTAAAAGTCCTCTTCTTTTGGAGATATATATACTAAACTATTCTTGAAGAAATATGATGTCTGGGATTGCTTCAAAATAATCCAAGGGAAGGGGACAGCGGAGAAGCACCTTGTGTATATGAACGAAACAAGACTGACCATGAGTTGATAGTCGAGGGAGAATGAATAGGGGTCAATGACACTATCCTACTACTTTTCTGTATGTTTGATATCTTCCATAAAAAAAATTAATACATTTTAACTTCATTTAAAAAAAAAAAAAGCCTAAGTTACCCAGTGACAAAGATACATTTCCCAAGTGAGACAGTACCCTCACATGTTACTTCACTAATGGTAAGTTTCACAGGTTGCATCTCTGGTCCATCCCCTTTAAAGTGGGCCATTATGAGTCACAAAGCCTATGTCTCCCCATCTTTGATAATCATACAACCTCAAAGGAAATGTTCTGAAATCGAGTACAGTACAAAGATTCACCGTTTAGTGAATTAAGAATACTTCCCCATCACACGGAAGCAATGGACCGTCAATTACTAATTGAGGCCTCCTAAATACATGGAAAGTGGCCCAACTCTAACAGCTTTAGCTGCTCCATACCTGTAGCTGATGCCTAACTTACTCCTTTCAAAATGAAACTCAATTCTAGAAATATTTACTGAGCTACAAGCCTGGACCTAGGATAGACTATGAAATGAGAGTGAAGTGTGGGCTTCCTGGCCTCACCTTTGAATGGCCTCCTCACTCACACACGGTGTCTAAGCCCCTTGCTGATTTCTCGTCTTCAAAAACCTTTTTAAGTGGTGCCTGGGTGATTCTCAACCCATGGCACCCTGGCCCACTAGAGTGTGCCTGGAAATGCACGATGGGATGTTCTCCTTGTCGTAATGAGTGAAGAGGCGGCCCTACTTATGCTGACCTAACACGCGCCCAAGCAACCACCCGTGACGATACCACAGCCCCCTAGGGAGAGGACAGCTTTACATAACATGCTCTCCTTCCAGTTCACTCTGAGTCTCATCTTTCCAGAAATATCCCTCAGACCTCACTATGTGCATTCATTGATGACCCCTACTCTGTGTCCCAGAACAACTCCTATCTACCCCTCTCAGAGCACACAGGACACACAGTACTGGAGTCCTCCGTTTACCTCTGCGTCCCCCAGAGGTGCACACCAACTACACAGGTTGCTCCCCTGACAGCACGAGTCCTGCCTGACTCATTTTCATATTCCCAGCGCCTGACAGTGTCTCACAGATGATACTCAACACACAGTTCAGGAACAGTATGCGTGGGAAGAGCAGAGAGGAAAGGGTCTGGGGCGAGGACATGACGGGACAGCACAAGCAAAGGCATGCTCCTGAAGAGGAAACAAGAAACATGCAAAGACAGGGTGAAGAGTGGCTTAGGCGGCTGCTTAGCAATAGGACCAGGGCTGGGACACACCTCCAGCATCAGAAGAGGCCCAAAAGGAGGAGGAAACCTGTGTGAGAAAACTGGCTTCTCTAGAGAGAAGTTCAGACAAACTCAAATTCACATAATTTTAGGGCAGAACAGCCCAGAAGAAAGAGGTGACGTATCCAAGGGGTCACAGAGGAAGGGAGTGGAAACACCTGGCTACCTGGAATGTCAGGAAAATGTGATGAAATACGGTTTCTAGAACACTAAATACTAAAGATTTATTTAGAGACAGATACTTTCAAAATTTGAAAAAGGACACAGTATTTACTGTCTAAATACCCACAATCCTCAAAACCAGCTGCACTTCTACTACTTCTAAAGGCAAGTGGGCCTTACCATGCACACGAGTTTGTTCTCCTGGGTCTCCTTATCAAAGGACGCGTCTGCAGCATCATCACCTCCCGCAATTCTCTCCCCGATGTCACCACTAATGCGCATCACCTCTACGTGCAGCCGGCCTGCCACCTACAGCAGTGGGGACAAAAGCAGATCCTTTCTCCAGATTTTGTTCTTTCCTCTGTTGTACAGTCAAGTGGTTAGCTTAGTGGTATAACAGGTTCTACCAGTTACTTTTCCTCAAAGTATTTATTTGGAATAATCACCATCCAGCAGTATGGAAACACAGATATTAATAATACACATAGATAATGCCTGTCGTTATTGATGAAAAATTATAACAACAATTTACTATCACCACCCTGTTGTTTCTCAAACTGTTCTCTGCGGGGCACAAGGCACGAGGAGAAAACTAACCTCTCCCTTCTGGTTGATGATTGGAACAGCATATTGTAACTTCACATCATAGAAGAGGGACTCCAGGAAGACATTAGCCACCCCAATGAGACTATGATTTTCCTGCTCATCATAGAACGGATCTGCACGCTTGAAGTAAGACCGTATCACCTTTAAAGAGATTCGAAACATACAGCTTCAGAAAATCTCTTAAAATAAACGAATTCAACCTACCACTTTTTGATGCAGTCTAATAAAGTCACTAAACTTAGCTGAAGTATAGCATTGTATTGCATGCACGCACACATGCACGCACACACACACACACACACACACACACACACTCTTCCTCATTCCCACTTAGAATGGTGGTCAGCACCCTTCACCCATGAGAGAGCAATCCCAATAACACATCATTACTTTCACCATTTCTTCTCCCTTACGTGGAAACCTTGCTGTGAAAATAGAGAAAGCATACATTCACTAGAAAAATCAGCAGAGTGTACAAAAGTACTCTATTTTTCATTCACATCTATTCCACCTGTCCCTACCAAATCGTTAGACACGCTGCTGCTAATGAGAGGTGACCCCCTTACAAGAGTGTGGTTTGCTTGTTATTTGTTGTTAATGTTATTTCATTTCTAAGTTGAAATAGGAGAGGAATACAGAAGAAAATGGAAAAAAATGTCATCTAACTATAAGAAGTCATTTTTATTGATGAACATTTTTTTTTTTTTTTGCGGTACACGGGTCTCTCACTGTTGTGGCCTCTCCCATTGCGGAGCACAGGCTCCGGACGCGCAGGCTCAGCGGCCATGGCTCACGGGCCCAGCCGCTCCACAGCATGTGGGATCTTCCCGGACCGGGGCACGAACCCGTGTCCCCTGCATCGGCAGGCGGACTCTCAACCACTGCGCCACCAGGGAAGCCCTTGATGAACATTTTTACAAAACAAGAGGCTAAGGAAGTGAACAACTCTATGGGGCCCTAGGACCAGCAGCGCTGAAACTATGTAAAAATATACATAATTCATACTTCTATTTTAAATAGGTACAAGCACACGGCTGACCTAAATGAGCAAACCTGAAACTTGAGGAGAGAGTACCAGAGTTCAGCTCTATGGCACCTGCTTTAGGGTCAAAACGCCTTCAAAAAATGTTCCTAATAGTATAAATATTAAGGTACCACTGATGTTCAGTTCAAAAAACAGATGTTGTAGTTTTGTTATTTGTAAGGTTAAAATATGTTGAAAAATGGGAAGAGAGATATTAAGGCCTGAGTAAAACCATGGGAGACAGATACACGTAACACCAACAGAAGCCAGAAAAAACATAGAAGATTCTACTAGAAATCCAGAGAACACAAATGTGGAGAAGAGAAGATGCCAGAAAAACAGGTTATTAAAATTCTTGACTAGCTAAACAATTGACAGGATTAAAATAAGTACTGTATTTATTAAACAAGCTATTTTGGAAAAATGAACAGTTCTTCCCTAAAATGGGCAGGCTCATTCCTGAGTGGTTCCTTCTGTGACTATCAGTTAAGTAGTTTTTCTCAAATAACTTACTGGGGTATCTTCTTCACACTCCTTCCACTCCTGATAAAGATCTCTCATATCCAATAACCTGTTGTCCAGTTTTTCCAAAGACCAAATCTGCTTCCCTTTTCCTTTTCTTCTCACCTGGATGGCAGGTTCACTAAGGAGAGAGCCTCGCTGTGAAGACAGTAAGAGTGGCGTTGGGAAGCACAGAGGTATCTATGCATCGTAGACATCAACCCCAACATTCTATACCCACCAGTCAAATGTCATCGACTAAAATGGAAACTGTATCATTCTTTAATCTGTTCAGTGCAGAACTTCCCAGAAATCTTACAAGCTTAATATAACCTCTTTCTATCTAACTGCAGTCAAAATTTAAATTTAAGTGTAAATCTAAATTTAAACTCAAATCCCAGAAAAGTAGACCATGTCTATGGGGAAGTCAAAAATGTTTTATTCAGGACATCATATGACCAAAGAGTATCAGTGGGTAGGAAGAGAGTCATAAGCACTGAATGGGAAGGGAAAGTTTGTGGGATGGATGGTGAAGAATTTTTACCTTTCAAAAGTTAGCATTTTAAAAAATTTCTGAATGGCTAAGTATCTTAATGTGATACAAAACACAAATGATTGAAAGAGTAAGCTGTGAAAAGTATCCTATTTACCCATTTGGAGGCAACAAATGATACCAAATTCCAAATATACGTAGTTTGAATTTATTATTAAGACGGTACAGAACTAGGTAGTGATGCTGGCTGCACAACACTGTGAATGTACTACATGCCACTGAATTGTTCACTTTAATTAACTTTATGTTACGTGAATTTCACCTCAAAAAAAATAAATAGTACTCATTTAAGTTTTTCTAGCTTAGAAAGCAACGTGCTTTTAATGTAGAAAACATGTTTAAATGTTTTGAAATCACAATGTAGAAAATAAAAATGGCCCTGTAGATCTCCCCCAGAGAGATGGACCTATCAGATATCTAATCAACTGAGATTTACCGGAAATTTTTTAAACTGTTCTGATACGTCTACTTAGAACTTTGGAGAATTATGAAAGACGCCAATGTTGCCTTAACATCTTGCCTATAATCAGTTCCAAAGAAACAGAATTTACATAACGAAGCAAGGATTTTAGAATTCTGAAGTTCAAAAATTACCGTTCTCTCACATACTGCAAAGGCCCTTCTACCTTATATTCAGCCGGCTAGGGAAACGAATATCTGAATACAAAACTCTACCTAATCCATCAAAAATTATGTACTAACATGATCAAGAGCTATAAAAGAACCCAAATAAGCGAGAAAACTGAATGGCAAGGATAGGAGACTATGATGGGACTTGACCTCTGATTTTTATTAGGCTTCTTACATTATAAAAAATAGAGAGAATTGTGATCTTGAATACCCACATGAAACAACTAGTGGACAGTTGTGCCATGCCATCTAGTGACAAGTAGAAAATAACATGCTATAGGTAAAATGAATCCCTAACTTGGGGGGCAAGGGGTGGCGGGTGGCAGAGGAATAGCATGAAGGGAAGAACCACTTGGGGTACAGGTACTGCTGGGGATGGGGATGAGGGCAAACCCCCCACCCCGGTGTCTGAATAATATGAAGGCGTTTTATCCAGCGATATCTTTGTTTTCATTAACGTCAATCTCACCTTCCTGTTGGCATCGAGGCTGGAAGCTGGAATCTGTAGGGTTACTTTATACTCTGTTCGTTTATCCAGTTCTTCCGCAATGTAACTAGCTTCTCTCACCAACAGATTGGCCTTAACGATTTGTTCCCTCAGCCTCATCAGGCTGTTATTCAGTGTTGCTTCTCTTCAAAAAAAAAAAAAAAGGGGGTGGGGGGCAGATAACCATTAAAGCAGCACATCAGAATATTATATAGTGCACGGTACGTTAACACCAAACTGCGAACCAAGCTTTACAACTGTCTTTTGCACACAGGGAATACATCACCGACACTGGCCCATGCACACACTTGAATGTGGGCTACGTTACAAGCACTGGCACATGCTCCTGTAAGAAGCTGGCCAGAGACTAGGGCTTGGCAAACTTGACTGTGTATACAAATCACCTGGGAATCTTGATAAACTGAAAGTTTTGACTCAGTAGGTCTGGGGTGGGGGACCCAAAATGCTACATTTCTATCAATCTCCAGGTGACAGAGATGCTGCCTGTCTGCAGACCAAACTCTGAAGAGCAAGAGGTTAGTTAAATACGTCTGTAACCATGGATAAAACATTTAGTGCAATGCTAATTAGCTCAAATAGAGATCAAACTTGCAATCTGAATCTCATTGGTACCATGCTTTACCTACCTGATAAACCACCTTTCTCTTTTTCCTTTTTTAAAAAAAGCATCTACCCATGCTTCAGAACCTAAAGTATAATATACAATGATAAAGTATAACTTCTAAGTACACATACTTGTTTAGTCAAATCCAAAAGCCATACAAACTGAAAATGGGGCAGCACCTAACAGGGGCGGCTTTAAATAAATCAATATAAGTTGACAATTCCCATTTTTTTTTTCAAAAGTGGGGAGGGGAAAGACAATGCCAAGTGGTTCCTAGCTGTAACACTCTCTTTTAATGTAATTCATTTTTAAAGTAAGGCCTAGATTTTTCCACTCTGTATGTTATGCAGGTGGGTTAGAGGTGACGAGCATATGCTACGCAGGTGGCACAGGCCCTGTGCTCCACCTACCTCTCTTCCGCCCACTGCCTCAATCGCTGCTGAGCGCTGGGTGAGTGGAAGGAAAACTTGTCCGAACTACGACAGTTCTGTTTCTCAGGAGACAGCCGTCTCCGGAGCTGCTCCAGTTCATGTTCGTACATGAGCCTCTGGCGCTCCAATGCAGACCGTTTCTCCTCTTCGTGCTGTTGTTCTAGGCTGTTCAGTATTGACTGCATGGGATCTAAACAAGTGTTGGTTTTTTTTTTAAGGCAAATAATAAAAGGTTAACTGCACAACACAATATACTTTAAATGTTCTGTATTATTATGTTGTTTGTCATCCTAATTAATAACGCAAGATTCTTATAGACAGTTAACTTTCCTTACTCCCAGTTACTGATCGTATTATCTGTTCTGTCAGATACATGCCAAACCATCTTCCATATAAAAAAAAGCAGGTCTATTTGTATGTTCTACACATAACCTAAGACAGAGTTAACGGTCCGGAAATCCACTACAATAATAAGCCAGTGGCAGTCAAGTCTCAAACCTGAGAAATTCTATCAATGAGAACAAAGTTTTCAGTGATTTGTGTATCAAGGCAGAAAGAAAAAACAAGTTTTTATAAGCATAATAAATTAAGACCAAAGTCACAAAAGAATTGAGTACAGAGAACAACATGAAGATTTCCTTTGTTGCTAACATTTAAAAAGTGTCCATTGTAAACAACTCTAACAGTCTAGCAACTCTGAAAGATTCTAAAAAGCACAACAGATCTGCTCACCGTTACTGCCCAGAGCCTTCATGGTTACCTCCATCTGCGCGTACTCGTAATTGAAGTTGATTTCACTGGACACCTCACTGGATGAGTCTCCATCCACATCCAGCTGCTCAGAACTGGTGTCATTCTTCATGGACGTGTCTTGTTCCTCATCTTCTCCACCTGCTTTCTTTTTCTTTTTAGGCAAATTAAGTCTTGGGGAGAAAAAGAATATTATCTTTTAAAGAAAGATATGCATTTATTCATTGCATTAATTAAATATTAGCACTTGCTAGATGCCAAGGGGATACTATGTGCATATAAGACAATTACTGTACTCAGAAGTTTATATTCTAGTAGTAGAAATAAAACACAGGCACATGCGTAAATAATGACAACAGAGAGTGTGACACAAGGTCACGTGACAAGCTAGGTGTCAGAGAAAAGCTGAGGACCACCTCACGCTGGACTGAAAGAGGCAGGGATGACAGAATAAGAAGTCATCTGAGCCCAGCCTTAAAGGCTGAGGAGAAAGCAGGGCGTTAGGACAGAGGAACAGCATGAGGAAAAATGGAAACTCTCATAGCCTCTGGAGAAATTAAAAATTACACGGAGATACACAAAATTTGTAGAGCAAAAGTTGCGTGAGATAATGGTGGAAAGATCAACTTAACCCAAACTATGAAACTTTGAACACTAAGCCAAGCAAGCTACACTTGATTAAGTTTAAGGAAAAAAATGAAAAAGATTTTCCACACACTTTGTACCCCTCTTTTCTCAACAATCAAAATAGCAACTGGCCCACAAGCAAAGGATCTAGTCAGCTTGATGTAGGAAACACAGGGCCAGGGACAGGTAGAGGAACAGACCAGGATTTTAACTTTGCACTCTACCTAGCCAGTCCGTCCTCACCAACACAACACCAATTTTGTATGGGAAACAATATGCAGTCCCAGGTCAGACACTTTCATTCTCAGCCTCCTTTGCAGCTGAGAGGCAAATTCTAGTGAATGAGAGGTAAGTGGAAGGTTGCTGGGGACTCTGGGAAGACTCCTGCTTCTTCTCATCAGCAGAGTCAGGACTAGTCCTGCCACCCTTCAACCTCGTTTTCTTCGCATGTGCCTGAGTGCTGCCTTGATGTCTGGAGTGGCGTGGCCATCTTTAGACCACAGGGAAAAGCCAAGACAATGACACGACTTCTGCCATGACTCTTTTGAGAGGCTTAGTCAATGCCAATAACCATCCTCCTTGGGAGTTCGGCTTTGTCAGAGAAATGAACTATCTGTTTAAGCCCTTATAGTCAAGTTTGCCATTACATGCAGCTGAGAGCATTCCTAAATGAAATATTAACCTTATTTTATGGATAAGGAAACTTAAACCACTACTTTTCCAATAAAAAAAACAAAAAGACAAGCATGTCAGAAAATAATTAATGAATTCTTATACCAGACGGCAAAGCAATCATCTTCCACTGGGAAGTAAAAAGCAAAAACGATGTAAGTAAACACAGTATTTCTCCTGAGTGTACTTGTTCATGTGTCCCTTGGGCTCAAATCGTATAGTGAACAAGCGTATGTATAGTGAATAAATGCATATGTATAGTGAATACGTACTTATGTGCACAAAACAACATAGAATACTTATAGCATTAAGTTTACTTTTTAATATATACTTTTCTATTTCAGAGTATAATCATCAAAAATCTACCTATTTAAGAGCCATGAATGTCATACCTGAAGAAGTGGTTGTTCCCCCATAATATCCTGTCCCCATGGTGTAGCTGAATAGGACTGGATACAGAGGAGCCATTTACAAATGTTCTGTGGGGAGAAGAGGTCAAACATATAAACAATGATTATCATGTTCTCTCCTTTAATTTTTCCAATACAATATAGGAAAAACAAAAGAATCAATTCCCCAAAATAAAATCTGCCCTTGGTAAATTTTATTAGTTGTATTTCCTTTTTTGCTGATTTATTTTAAATGCTTATGGTACCAAGTATCATAGATTATTATCCTCTATCTTTCAAAGCTCTAAATTTGTTATACAGCATATTAAGGAGTAAATATGGAACCACTGCAGCCAGTAATAAAAAGATGGTAGCAGTGTACACTACAACTAAAACAAGTATGTCCAATCTACATGGATAAAAAGAGCCAGTCAACCAACTAAACTCAGAAATATCTATAGTATCAGTAACAAGAAATGAGGCCTATGTTAAACTCTTCTGTAACTTCCTGTAGCACAGAAAAATGTGCATATCCTATCAATAGATAGAAGATTTGTAAGACCCACTTGACTGCTTATCTTGACAATTGAGTTCAACAGAAGAAATGATGGGTAGAAGGATATTAAGGAAAAATTTTAGAGGAGCAGGAAATAAACAGAAAATTATGCATACCACAATAAGATTGATATTCCTGGAATACCAGTGTCATCATGCCTCTCTCCACTGAATGACTAAGCTGCTTAGGTTTAGGATAAAGGTCAAGTTCTTTAAATTGACATTAAAGGCCCTGCAAAAGGAAACCCTCTTTATCTCCTTCTTCCCCACTTCTAGTGAATTCTCAACTCCAACAAGAAAAAAAAAGAGCGGGGGGATAGGGGTGTTATGTTCTGTCCACTAACCATGGCTGACTCTTCTCCAAAGCGAGGCTTACCCCAGTCCTATAACCTGGAATAGGGTTCCCGTTCTCTATCACCCTGAGTCTCACTCAGTTTGATTTCTCACAAAGCCCAGTTTGGTTTCCACTTCCTCTGTCACTCCAACCAATACTACCTTAGTTTCTTTACGTTCCTAAGGCACTCACCTGGCTTTGTACCGCCAGTTATCTCTAATGTATATGCATACACACAAAACCTAGCTCTCCATCTAGATCTCACTTACCATGTGGGTTTTTAAGCACTAGAAGTAATTGGTCTCTATGCTCCTACAGTCTGATTATTCAAAGCACGAGCTCAAAAACTAGAGTTATGACAAGAAGGGACCTACTAAAATTAGCAGATTTTAGCCTTTATGACACGAACACCTTACATACAGTGAGAAGTTTAATTAAAGGCAAACACATACAGAGGCTTATTTTTTAAAGCTCCAGCAGTTAAATAAAAGCACGACCGTAATAACAGTTCTCAACATGTGGTCTGTATGGGGTCCCGAAGATCAAATTTATTTTTATAATAACACTAACCTGCCCTTTTGCACCGTGTTGACGTTTGCTTGGCAAGGAGTAAAACTGCTGGTGTTTTAGCACAAATGAAAGCAGTGGCACCAAACATTTATAAGTAGTCACTGGATTGTTCACTGCCACGCACCCACAATTTCTAAAAATGTTTCACTTGAAAAGGTCCTTGATGAAGCAGTAAAACTCAACCACACGCCAATAAAATGTTTTTAAAAAACAAAAATAAATTTTTAAAAATAATAAATTACTACTTTTAGTAAATTTTGACCCTTGAGTAGTACACAACTTCTTAAACATTCCAGGTGACAAAATGAGAAGTACACACAAAGCACTGTGCTAATGCATACCACAGTATAAGAACTGTCTTGAGCAGAAGACATACTCAAAGTGGTTTTCTGGCAGACATTTTCTCGAAAATGAACAAGGCCAGCCCGTCACTTTGACAAAAACAGCTGACAGTATTTGTTGCCAATTGTAAATGTCAAGCTTTCAAGTGAAAATTAGAGTTTTGGGAAACTTGTGTCAATGTCTTCCAACCAAAGACCACCAGGAATATTCCCGTAGTTGAAGCAGTTGGGTTTATTACTCACACAGAGGGAGGAGACACCACAGGAAGCATGGGGGCATCTCAGTGAGGGGGTCCGGGGGGACTCTTGCAGGACTGGGCTTCAGCTGCTCATCCTGGGAGAGGGTCTAAGGAGGTGAGAGTTCTGTATATACCAGATACTGCCAGAGAGCAGGAGTAATTCTATGATCGGGTTTGTCAAAAATCTTATCCACAGAGGATAAAGTTGTAACTGGTGAAGAAACAGCCACTCACTTGGCCGAGAGAAGGTGTTTGGTATTTTGGGTGTGGCATAGTGACCCTGGTTTTTGTCTCTGCTGAAACAAAATTATTATGTGGCCTGCTTCATCTTATTTCATCATAGCCTCAGAGTAACCTTCCCTGGGGTTGGTATCTGTGCGATTATTTAATAGGAGAATAGCACACCAGAGCTGGGAGTGCTGGGCCAGCTTACGCTCTATTTTTTTCTTTTCTCACTTGTATCCTTTACCACGAGCTTGATAGCTTCCAAATATTTACAGACTTTATGGATGAAATTAGTGATGGTATTAATGATTTTTTGATATAATGATGAATCAACATTCGGAAGATCAATATGTCAGTTAACCATCACCTATAACAGTTATATAGCCAGTTACACATCAGGGCAATAACAGTTTCAAAGCTCAAGGAAACAAACTGACAAATATTTAATTTGTATAATGTTATGCCTATTCATTACTTATTGAGCACTTATTTATTAGTCTGGTATTACACGCTAAGGATAGAGAACCAAAAAAGAAAGGTCCTTGTCCTCAAAGAGCTCACAGTCCAATGTGATAATAAAGGCTAACAGCCCACAAGAACACAGTATGAAGTATTAACGTAACAGGAAGCATAAAGTACACTAGGAAAATGTACTGGGGGCCCTTATTTTAGACCAAAGTAGACAGTGACAGAACTTAACCTTGAAGGTCAAACAGGAGTTACTTAGCTGGCCAGAGGAATGGCAGATGCAGAAGAATAGGAGATAAGCAGGAGGGATGTAAGGGATTTTTGCATCAAGAATAGAAGAAAGCCATCTGGTTGTATGGTGAGTGGACCAGGAAGATTAGGGTGCTGTCAGGAGTTCCAATCAAGATTTGATGGGGGGCTTCCCTGGTGGTTGAGAGTCTGCCTGCCGATGCAGGGAATGTGGGTTCGTGCCCCGGTCCAGGAAGATCCCACATGCCGCGGAGCAGCTGGGCCCGTGAGCCATGGCCGCTGAGCCTGCGCATCCGGAGCCTGTGCTCCGCAACGGGAGAGGCCACAACAGTGAGAGGCCCATGTACCGCAAAAAAAAGAAAAAGAAAAAAAAAAAGATTTGATGGGGACCTTATTTAAATAAGGCCACGGCAGTACGTATAGAGAGGAAGGATTGGTTTAAGTCATATTAAAAAGTTAAATATTAAGGACTTGGTAACTAACTGAATATCTTCTTTAAGTGAACATAAAAGCACACAAAGGCCAAACGTCCTTATACCATCCTCAATTAGTGTACTTTCTTCCTCTTAAAAATTACTGTGACATTAACACTAATTAAAGTACATTACCTGGTGTTCTTTTGAGGAGTCAGCATAACCTGGCCTTCTGATGTGATGTCTATGATACAATGTTCAGGAAGAATTCCCATTCCACACAGCTGGATATCTTGGGAATTTGCTGAACCTATCAGTGTATGTTCCTACAAAAGAATCAAATTCACTGATTAATAGTGCATTCTTACATGTACACAAACTGAAATCATCTACTCTCAGCTCTCATACATTGATCCGTTACCTTAGCTAAAAGATTTTTAAAGCAAATGGAATGACAGAGGGAATTTCTGGCTTTCTATAGAATTCATTCTATAAGTTCTATTTCCTTATAAGGAGTAATGCACTGAGTTGAGTTATAACTTTTAAACCTACAACTACAGTTTTCCATTAATGTCTATATTACATTCGTTATTTTCCATTGCAATCTTGATTCCAAATATTCTAGACTACTCTCAGAGCATGGTCTGAAAACTACAGTTACTTAAGTTGTACATCACCTACCTGGTCTCAGTCAAGATGAGTCTACAAAGATAAAGAGCTATTCAAATGCAAGGAGTCTGAATTATTTTATGAATTACATGGTCTCCCTAGACCTCATAAAAGATATGGTAGATGTGTTCTTCTTACCCTACTCAACTACTCAATTCTCTAAGCCCTAATCACCAGTGTCACTTTTTGGCAGGTACCTGAGAAAATAGACATAAAAATCGAACTCCCTCTTATGTGCTTCAACATTTGACTGCCCTTAAATGTTGATACTGACTGGGATGTGTCCCTAGGCCACCTTCTCCTTATACACACCTAGATCAGGGGTCAGATATGAAATATTTTAGGCTTTTTGAGTCATACACAATTACTCAACTCTGCCCTTGTAGTGTGAAAGCAGCCAGACAATATACAAATGCACAAGTGTGGCTACTTTCCAATAAAACTTTACTTATGAACACTGAAATCTGAACTTCATATAATTTTCAAGAGTCCAAAATATTATGATTCTTTTGATTTTCCTCCAACCATTTAAAAAATGCAAAAGCCATTCTTGGCTCCTGGGCCATATGAAAACAGGCAGGGGGTGAGATTTAACCCATGGAAGCAGGTTGCTGACCGTTGACCATGATGATCTCATCCAGTCCAATATGCTTTAAGTACCATACACACACACACACACACACACACAATTAAATCACCAACCAGGAACTACAGACTTTAGTTCCATCATTCTCCCACCTCCACTATCACTGCCCTAGTCATAGTCACCATCATTTCTTGCCTACTGGGCACAACTTGGATGTCTAAAGACATTTCCAAGTGAAAGGGCCAGAGCAGAACTTTTGCTTCCACCTTCCCACCACCCAATTGAGTCTATTCCCTTCCCCAATACTAATGGCACCACCACCACCCAGCTGGTCAACTAGAAAAGCTCAGATGCTATCCTGGAGTCTTCTCTCTGTCTTAGCAGTCTACCTCCAGCCCTGTGTCAATCAGGAAATTGTCAAAGACTCTCCCTCTGAAATATATCAAGAATCAGCTCACTTCCCACCTCTACTATCACATCCTATTCTCTTGCCCAGGTGAATATTAGAGCCTCCTCCTATTTCTCCACTTCTATCCACCCCACCCGCTCCCACCACAACAGCCGATCACGTGATCCCCTATCGAGAATCCTCTAGTGGCTTCCCTTTGAACTTCTAAGAAGTGCAAATTCTTACCCAGGCTGACAAACCCTCTGTGATCTGGCCCCTGCCTGCCTCTCTTATCCCAGCTCCCAGCACTCTGCCTCTCCTGGAGCGTGACCCACCCACTCGGGCCTTTCATCTGTTCTCTGAGCACACTGACTGCTTCCTCTGTCTGAGGTGTTCCTCCCCTGATCTTGATATTGGTAGTTTCTTATCATTTCCACCTTAGCTTTTAAGTACACATCCTCAGAGAGGTGCAGCCTGAGCCAACAATCAGAAGTAGCCACCCTGTTACTCTCGTGCCTGAATTCCTTACAGACTGACTGTCCGTGGGTTTCCTGTCCATCTCCATGGCTAGCATGGAAACTCCAAGACAGCAGAGAACAGCCTGACCTGCACCACCCCACCACTGCATTCCAAGCATGTAACACAGGCCTGGTACATTTAGCCATTAGATAAATACAAAAGAAAAATAAATGAACAATCAATTCCCTTCAGACTCAGGAAGACAATTTTCTCCTCTTCTTTGCTGATATCCCTCCTAATTATACTCTGGGTTCCAATTCCCATCTCTTCTGGGATCTCAACCTCAGAAAAAGGCCTCTTCCCTTCTATTATTTTCATTTTCCCTTTTCTGCGGGTTTCTTCTCTCAAGTATGCTGCAGCAGTGTTTCCAAGGAAACAAAGAGCCGGGCTCAGAACTGTGCCATGGCATCCCGTTCAGTCCTCAAGGAGTATATACAATACACAGAGAGGGCATTCCCGGCAAATGTCTGCTCCTTGATCTTGGCCGAGGCTTCTTGGCCAATCCCACACTTCCCTAAGCTGGAGAACAGGGCTTGATCAGGTGTAAACTACAAGTAATGCTTCAGTGACATTCAGTAGCAGGCCTAACGAATGTGTTCCATGTCGGTCTCCATTCCCCACTTCTTCCCTCTCTAACAACACCAACTACAAGGTGCAGAGAAGTTCCAAAAGAAAAAAAAAAAAAAAGAGTCTGAAGAGAAAAAGAGCCCAAGATCACATAAAAAAGAAGAAAAGATCCCCAAAGCACTTGGCTTAGGCCATTTCTATTATAATCCCTTTCCTCTCCCCATGAGAAATTCTAGCTGGAGTCCTTATTGTGACTTTGGAATCCTTTTTGTCCTTGGGGGTGGAGGTGGAGAAAAGCTCTGAATTACCCCCTGGATTGGAGTTTGAGTGTAGAATCAGCTCCGACTGCTGCATTCCAAGATTGCAGCAAGTACCGGGGCAATAAGCAGAGACGTATTCGTTGCTCTTTACATATGTAAATAACCAATAGCCCTTAATAAACGAAATCGCCCTGGCTTCACAGAACCAGGACTCAAGACAGCCTTGCAGGAACGGAGGTGAGGAAGGAAGGAAAGGTACCTTTCTGTCTTTTACAAATTCAAATATTACTCTAGGTGAGTCAAACTGCCTCCAACCAGGCACGTCTCACAGCCACACCGCTGTCTTATTCGTCCTGGGCCCCTTGAAGCCTGGCCCACAGCTCTATCAACGCGGAATGGCTGTGGCCCTGCCATTCTGCTGATCGCCTCCCTCCACTGACTGAATGCTGGCAGGCAACTTACTGCCAACGGGAGCTACGCTCCCCCTAGGACTGTTCCCTACGTACGTGTGCTTTGACGCTGCTGCGGAATCACTGGTACAGATCCTGATCAAGTGTGTGTGTGATAATTTGCCCCAAGTCCTTCAGAATCACCCTTGCTTCCCCAGCCATGAGTAGCTGACTTGTGAAAAGAGTAGATCCAGAACTGCACAAGCAAAATAGCTTTCCTGAACGATTCGGTGGAGAATTCAAAGGTGTGACTGGAATTAATCATACTGTAATCCTATTTCTGTAATTAAAAAATACGTATCACTATAAATATACACACACAGGAATAGATCCAGAAGATACAGATAAAAATATTAAATATTAACTGTGGTCTTCTCTGGCTGTTGAAATTTGGGCACTAATGCCCCTTTCTTTTTCTAATATGTTCTTATTAGACTTTTTAGAAATAAAAGTGTATTACTAGCATAACATATTTAAGGTGAGGGGAGCAGCTCTTCCCTCTAGAACCTTGGCTTATGCTGGTATAAATCTACAAGTCTCTCAAAAAAACTAAAAACAGAACTACCCAGCAATTCTACTCCTGGGTATATACCCCAAAAGATACATGCACCCCAATGTTCATAGCAGCATTATTTACAGTTGCCAAGATACGGAAGCAACCTAAGTGTCCATCAACAGATGAATAGATAAAGAAGACGTGGAATGGAATGGAATACTACTCAGCCATAAAAAGAAAAAAGGAATAAAATTTTGCCATTTGCAGCAACACGGATAGACTCGGAGGGCATTATGCTAAGTGAAAATAAGCCAGACAAAGACAAACACTATATGGTATCACTTACATGTGGAATCTAAAAAATATAACCAACTAATGCATATAATGAAAAAGAAGCAGACTCACAGATATAGAGAACACACTAGTGGTTACCAGTGGGGAGAGGTGATATGGTAGGGAGGTACAAACTATTGGGTGTAAGATAGGCTACAAAAATGTAGCCTATCTACAACACGGGAAATATAGCCAACATTCTGTGATAACTCTAAATGGACTGTAACCTTTAAAACTTGTACAAAAATTTTAAAAATAACAAATTTTTTAAAATATAAATAAATCTCCAAGTCAACTTCAGAACTGCAGGCAGGCCTCGCTTTGCACAAGAGCGCAGGACTATAAAAATAATTTAGCAAGGAGATCTTAATAAACATTGGGGAAAACTGCAATAATTCTGTGACATTTAAAACTGTCCGTAAAAACATGAAGAAATCTCTTACTGTTACAATGTATAGGAAAATGAAAAACCAGTTAAACTAGTATTTATTTAGTACACTGTCATTTAGAACATTAGAAACATAGAAATTTAAAGCAGTTTTTTCTTTGTTAAAAGCGTATGTACCGAGAGTAGTTAGAACAGTGCTTGCCTTCTTCTCAACATATATCTTACAGCATGCAGTGAGCATATTTTCCACACCTTGGCAAACTGTCATACTCCTTTCTAAGCTTCTACCATTTTATCCTTTGTGCTTTCAATGTTGCAAAGTATCTCCAAGAGCTCCTCTCATGTGAAGTGCTTTCTGGTGTCACTCCCTTTGAGACATCTGCAGTCTTCTCATCACAACCACTTTCATTATTCACATCGGTAAGTTCACCTTCACTAACTTCCTCTGGCTGCACATCTAGAAGCTCATGAATGCCTGCAACGTCAACATTATTTACTAACTCACGTTAACTGGAATTTGTGTATGTTGGAACCATGCAAAGCAAGAGCTGCCTGGCTCTGCAAATTAGATGCAAAATTACCTTGTGAATTACATTCTACCTATGGTTTGGCCACCATACTTCGCTTCTGCAAGTTCCAGACAGAACAAATAAATGGAGGATTCTATTCTAGAAGAGAACCATTCAAAACCTGGAACTAGAAAGAGTGCTAGAGGTAATTTAATCCAGGGGCCTCATTTTATACATGGGGTGCTCAAAGTCACCCACTGACATGAGGTCATCTGTCCAGCATGTAAACCAGCTTGAAAATTTGAAAGCAAAGAAATAAAAAACGCTCGGCCTCTAAATTCCTCCAACCCACATCATGGTATCACTTTACTGAAGCAAAAACTGTTCTTGGACTGAGATCATCCTTTTGAATATGCTTTGTCATGAATATAACTTTTGTCATGGGTTTAGCTTGGGCAGTGAAGAACCAACACTGCCTCAAACTCTGCCAAAACAGGGTTGACCACACAGTCTGAAACAGAATCCCAACACCTCCATACAAGATGACCAGAAATATTTTAACTGCTCTCCAAAAGTCTTTAAATAGTTTTCTTTGTGTAAGTTTTTAGTTAAGGAACAGATATGAATCAGGCTTTTTTTCTTGTTGGGTGTATGTGTTTTGTGCTCCAATTTGAACTTCATCACATCAGAAAGAAAAAGAACTCACAGTTCTGAAAACTAAAAGGGCAGAATATTTAACTCCTATTCTAATACTGCATCTCTCCTAAAGCATATGAATATCTACAGCTGAAATTCTAACACAAAAAGCTGCCAGCATTGTTAGAAGCACAGCAAGAGATGTGCTAATATGTCATTTTTTTCAAAGGACAAGGATAATATAATAAGGTACCAGAGTATCAAATGAGAAAATGGTATGTGGAATAATTTATATGTGGATAGTGCTTCTGTTTATAAAGTGCTTCTATATGTCAAATCCCATTTAATCCTCCAGGAACCCTGTGAGGTAGCCGGACAGAGAAAACTTCCATTTATAGAGGAAGAATCTGTAGACTGTGGGGGGCAAAGGACTTGAGAGCAAACATCTGCCAAGCAGTGGTGCTGGACTAGAAACTGAGGGCATCTCCCTCCTACGCCAGCACTGCTCCCACTACACACAGCACCTGAGTGTGCACACGATTATATGCAACCAACACACAATTTAACTCACAGTGTAATAAAACATGGTATAAGATACTTATGAATAACAGGGCCTTATCAAAATATCACAAAGCAATTACCCCAGATACCTTTGATCAAAACTGGGAAACCAGCCAACGTGTCGCGAATTCTTCAGTCTCTTTAGAAGTGAAACGACACAATTCTCTAATTTTAAAGCTGCTTCCAACTGTACCAGCTCATGTCTTTACTGTCCTAGTCACTAACTTAGTTAAACCCACATAGATAGTTCCTATACTATGAGGGGAAAAATCTTCCTCCTAAATATTCATTAACCATATGTCAGAGTCATATAGTCCATTATGTAACTCATTTATGCTCTAGGGTTGGCAAAGGTAATTTTGGCAAACTCCTTATAATTTATATAGTGTCTGATATCATGCTCATCCTAAAGTTGTCTCTTGTCTTCCTGATACATCCCACAAACTATAGGTTTCAATGTATATGAGTATATACATATATACAATGTATATAGATTTCAATGTATATCTGGTTTTTTCTGCTCCATACTCTGACCCTCTCAGTCCCTAAGTGACTTACTCTCTTTTTTTATAAGTTGATAATCCAAAATTTTTAATTTTCCTAAGAGTTACTGGAAACACAAATTTCAAATCAAGTGGTCCTAATAACTTTCTTTAAACATTTCCTCTGTAAGCTAAGAAACCACTCACCAAAAGCTGTGCTTCATAGAAATCACAAAAGCTTTAGTCTACCGATGAAACCGTTTAGTTTAAAAGTCACTGTGTAAGCTTTAAAGTTATCTACTTAACTCCCTGGTTTAATCATATTAAATGATAGAAGTTAAGCTACTTAACTTGTTGGAAATAATATCAGAATATCATCTTTCATATTTACTCGTCGAATGACATCACTCAAAGACTACAAAGAGAAATTGATCTCAGAAACTCAAGATTTTCCTATACTCCAGCTTAATCAAATAAAAACAATTTGCTAACTCATATTTCTGAATATGTATGGTTCTCCAAGTATAAAAAAAAATACTGTGGAATACTGCTCTATTCTGTGGTAGGAAACAGTAGAAAAGCCTACTACTTCACCTTTAAGTAGTAAACCAGAAGTTCATTCAGAGCAGGATCAGCGTTGAGATTAACGAGGAAACATTTATCATCCCCAACTTTAATTCCAGAAGATTGAAGAGATATTCCAAGACTCTCAAGCTGTTTCTGCCGCTCCTGTAAAGGCATTAGAGAAGTATTAATTCCACAGCTATTGAGGCAGCAAGATATAAAAAGTCATATATTATAGTAATTATTAAATAACTTTATAACTCAAATATGTTACTTAGGACATGGTGTTATATAGGTTACTGCATTTGTTCTCTTTCTAAACTATAATGTTGCTTTGTTAGGTAAAATTTTTTAATTTCAAAAATAAAGCCATGCGGGCTTCCCTTGTGGCGCAGTGGTTGAGAATCTGTCTGCTAATGCAGGGGACACGGGTTCAAGCCATGGTCTGGGAAGATCCCACATGCCGCGGAGCAACTAAGCCCGTGCGCCACAACTACTGAGCCTGCGCATCTGGAGCCTGTGCTCCGCAACGAGAGGCCGCGATAGCGAGAGGCCCACGCACCGTGATCAAGAGTGGCCCCCGCACGCCGCAACTAGAGAAAGCCCTCGCACAGAAACGAAGACCCGACACAGCCATAAATAAATAAATTTTTTTAAATAAATAAAATAAAGCCATTACAAACAGCAACCAAATATACTAAGTTCTCATTTTTCATTCTTGAAAATATCTAACATCCTGAATTCACCTTTCACGTTTAATTCTGTATATGTGAGCAAATATAAGTGTGTTTTACTCAACTGTGATCTTTCTGAAAAGCCAAGTATTTAATACACTCTGCTGCTTGATATCCTCAGTGGGTCTCCAGCAGGGATAAAGGCCAAACTCCCTCAACCAAGCCCACAAGGCCCTTCAATCTGGCCCATTTACTCACCATCATCACATCTTGTCACCCCTACTCTCAAAGCCTGTACGCAGTTAGTGGAACATCTTCCAGGGCCCTCAAAGTCTAAGAATGCTCTCTCTAGCTTAAGAGTTTTACACCTATTCCTCCTATCTGGAGCACACCTGTTCTCAAACTTGGTAACTTTTTACTCGACCGTTTCTCTGTGAGGGCAGGGACCCTATCTCTCCACTGTGTATTCCTAGCACCTAGCACAGTGCATAACACAGAAGAGCACTCAAATCGTCGCTGTCGTGAATTTATCAAAATAAAATCAGCATATTCAGTAAAGCCCTATTTTCATAAGAACATGAAACTTTCCTTTTCGTGCCTACCGATCTGTGAGTACATGCAACATACACACACGTGCACCTAGGGAGATACGCATGAATCCTGCAACCGAATCGGGGCAGAGCAGGGTGTCTTTAACTATGTATAAATAGCGAATAGTGATGAGTCATCAAGAACCTCTGATTCTGAGGAAAGACAACACAAACTAAGTCACTTAACTAGGGCCACACAGTAAGTCTGCAGTATAGTTAAATTGCAGCCTTAGAATTTTGCTATTTCTAGGCACACATCCTAATTTATACAGCCACTGCAACCCAGTCAATCACCCCTAGAATGATACTATTACAAACATACTGAAGGGGATATTTTGGTTCTGGGCCTTTGAATTGAGTCTCTTCTCTAACAAACATTACTGGGTTCTTTCAGAAGTGCTGAGTGGTTTAGCACTAGCCGTTAGTTTTCAGCACTCAATTCTAAGTAATGATTATCCTTGATAAAGAACCATGTTCCTAAAATGAAGAAAGCAATTCTAATATATCTTGTATGGTCCCTTACTGAGGGAAAGGTCTTTTACAAAGGGATATTGGTGTAATTAAAGAATTATTCCAATAATGAGAAGAAACATTTCTCTGTAAAAATGTCTTTTTTTTGTAAACTACGAATGAAGTGGGTAGATGTTCATGAACTAATATTAAATTTAAAATGTAGGGTATAACTAGTATATTAATCTGTGCACTGGGAAAACGTGGAAGAAACCACAGAGATATTAACAGTAGTTTTCTTTGGATGACTGGATCTGTTCAATTAAATTTTCTTCATAATAATCTTTCTGTATTTTCTATAAGTAAATACTACTTTTGTAATACAATAGTTTCTTCTACTTATATTCTTATTAGGACTCTAGTAATTTTCACTATGGAAATAATTAAAAGATTTAGAAGAAGTTTGGTTACTGTCATCTAGTGGCAAAATTTTAATTCATACAGAGGCAAAGGCAAGCCTGAAAAAGACTATATGACTTAACAAAGGTAAAGCCACTCAGAGTAAGGGAGAAGACAGGATCTAAATGAGATAATGTATATAAAACAGCCAGGATATACTTACATAGTACATAGCATATAGTAAATGTTTTAACAGATAAATCAAAATCTTTCTAGCTCCTACTGCTGAAATCTAAGAATTTTAGTTTGACATTCAAAGCCCTATAATGAATGGCCAGACTGACTGACTTCCAACCATCCCCACACTCTCCAATAATAACTCTCTGACTTTTGCTCAATATTGATAATTGAATATGGAATGAATGTCACTGAATATAGGTTTGCCCAAGGTCATTGAGCAAATCTATGCCAGAGAAAGGAACATAAATGAATAATTGTCTAAGTTAGCAGTTAGAGTAAACTACTGTTTTATCCTACTTCCTTAAGCGTTTTCCTGTCGTTTGAGATTTTATAATGGTAGAAATACCACAAAATTTTTGTTTAAACCAAAGGGCACAGCGTTGAAAAACTGTCAATTCGTTGCTACATCTGCCGCCAAAAATTTTGAAGTTTTAATCATTAAAAAACAACAAAAGTTTGCAACATCTAGGAATCAGTTCAAAGAATAAACAAGTATTGTATGATAAAATATAGTTACATTTACTAAATATTGCTTCTGATATCAGAGATTAGTTAACTTTTTCTATAAAATGTCAAACAGTAAATATTTTAGTCATCTGGGTCCTATGGTCTCTGTCACAGCTATTCAACTGTGAAGCCATAAATAATACAAAAACATATGAGCATGGCACATTCCAATAAAACCATGAAAAGAAGTGGCAGGCCGGGTTTTTGCCCAAGGGCTTAGTTTGCTAACGCTTGATCTATCTCACGTAAGTGTACATTTCTTTACTGAGAACATAAAAGATGAAAATAAGAGAATTTGGTATCAAAGATATGCCACTGGGCTGAGAAATTAGTCAACTTGAGTTCTGACTGTTTACTCAAAAATACTACTGAGCACATAGTTTCAAAAATTAAGAGATACAGCCTTTTTTCTTGAGAACTTTACAAACTCATTAGGTAATAAAAGTACACACAAAAAACTGAATAGTAAATAAAGTACTCATGATTTAAGGGTCAAAAGGGTACAGACAGCTTCCACAGGGTTCACTGGCAGGGACAATCTCTGGGGGCGGGCATACTAGAGGAAGATGCCACAGAACCCAGAGGACTTTGAGAGTCTGGCTGACTTAGAACAGACTCCCAAAGAGCTCTTCAAAAAAGAAATCCATTTGGCTGAGTTCACCTAGGTTTCCTCAAAGTTATCTGATCATGAACCATTTTTTTCCCTTATTAACAGTCTGTGGCTATTAACAGTCTGTTAAGACTTATTAACAGTCTGTGGCTATACTGCCAGGAATACATTTTAGGAAATGCCAGTCTGTACTGCAAAGAGGTCAATGACCAATAGACCAGCGAGAGAGGAGAAGAAAGCTCAGCAGCACTGAAGCCTGGGGGCTTGGAAAGATAAGGTGTTAAATGAGGTGTTGGATAAAATCAGGCTGTCCTCAAAAGGGGCATATGACCAAGACAGAGGACAGTTAGGTGAGGAAAGATGCTACAGATAAGCTGCATCAGCACTACACTCTCACTTAGACCTACCCTGCTTCGTATCAGAGCAAAGCAACCCAAGTACAATAGCACTTCAAAGTCAATGTTTTATTTTCAGAGTAGCCCAAAAATGCTCACATAAATTAGTTCCAAATTGAATGATAATTAGAATTAATTCTATTAAATAATAATTTAATTTATGAAAAACAGCAAGTGTAATATGTAATGAGAAGTAAAGTTTATATATTGGTGTATTCTCTTCTCTGTAATCTGAGGGACATGCTTTAAAATAACCCAGTGCAGGGATACAGATAAAACAAGACTGGTCTTATGTTGGTCTTTAATGAAATTGGGTAATGGGTACGTGTGGATTTATGACACTCATATTTTTATTTATTTTGAAAAGGACTGTAATAAAAATGTTTAAAAATCAACTTAAATCCTAGTCTGCACTAATATAAATCTAACATCCACCTTATGCTACATAATAATAGTACTGTCCTACAACATCTGATGCATCGATTGATTCTGGACAGCACATTGAAAGATGGAATCTACTGGGTAACAAAAGAAGTAGCAAGTTCTATTTTGTTAATACACAGAACAGTTGAAAACACAAGAAATTTTTAATTTTAGAAAAGGAGGGGAAGAGGTAGAGGTGACTTTCAATATCTGGGTGATAACAGATCCTATCTTGCAGGGCTATTGGGAGGATTAAATAAAATGCTGTATATTTAGATGTGCTTAGCATAGGACCCAATATGTACATGTACCCAATAAGTATTGGTTATTACTGTTATTATTAGTTACTACATACAAGTGGGACACTTATTCTCTTAGCCTTGGAAGAACAAACTAAGGCCAATGAACAGAAATGGAAGAATAAAAGATTTCAGTTCAATCTACCATCAGAGTTATCCAATCATGAGAAGATTGCTCAGTGTGGTACTGACCTCCACATTACCATATATATTTCTAAAACAGAGGCTGAATAAGCATCTAAGAGGAAAGTCACAGAGTAAACCCTTTACTAGGCACACAGTTGGACATTTTAGGATTTTTTCCAAATGCTAATGCACCCACTGGAAGATTTCACTACTTTATATTTAATGGTCTAAAAATAAGAGACAGTCACCTCAGATTTAGGTATTTCATATTACTTTTACTGAGTTGTCATATGGAAGCAAGACGCTCATAGCCTAAATATCTACTACTAATAATTTTGAAGTTGGGTAAGTTCCTTATGTTTGCAAAGCACTTAACAGAACTGGGTGTTCAGAGCCAATGGCTAGTTATATCATTTAAAAAATTTTATGACACTAAAAATATATTTCTTACATAATGAACAATTAATTGTAATTATGTCTTTATCCTTCAAATGAACTTTGTAAAGTACAGACTCCTGGATTTAGATCTTATTTAAATCTTAATCTGCTAGATTTGCCATCTTCAAAGCTAAAAATCAAAAAGAAATCAGAAACAGGCTCCGAGTTGCACTGCGCAAACTACCACGACGTTTCTCTCTCCTTAAGCAGGAAGCACAAACCTGGGCAATCTCCTCGGTTTTCCTTAATTTCTCCTCCCAGGTCACAGTCATTTCCTGGATTAGCTTCTCTGATTCTTCCAGCCGGTCTTTCAGCTCTGGAGATTTCATTGCCTACAAGCAAAATGTTTATTTCATGAAACGTCTGTACAATGCCCTGAAAAAAGAATTCGCTAAATCCAGGAGGACAAGAGGAACCACCTGACTCTTCTTAGCTCTACAGCTCACTGGGGTCCCTGACCTGCCTAAGACACAAGGACTGTCACTGACCCACAGCATCCAGACTGTGTGGGTCCCACAGACTCACCTAGTTATCCAGTGGGTTTGAAAGAAGACTTAACCTTTTCATTTTTCTCTAACCTGTTGTTACTATGAGATCTAATTACATTTAGGGAGATAAAAAGTTCAAGCTACCAAGGGCTTATTTTTTTAAATCTCAATAGGTCTAGACTCATATGTGTGACTCATTCTACTCTTAATTGATGACTTTGGGTATTTCTTCAAGTATATGCAGACTAAATTTGCACATGTTGAAAACTGGACGGTGTTATTGATACCAGGAAGACAGAAACAAACTTTCAAAGAATCTTGATGAACTGTAAAATTATTCCTGTAAAAACAGGATAGGATTCAACAGGCAAAAATACAATCAAGATAATTGTTTTGACCATGTAATTTACTGTTGTACTACCAGAAAACAGGTCATGAGAAGAGGGCTACGGCCTCAGGCCCAAGAAAGAATCGCACAGTGCCTGGAAATAATGGGAACAGAAATGCTAGTTAAAGTAGGGATCTTGAATCTGACATTTCATCCCACTTTTGATAAAAGGATAAGCATTTGAAAATATTACGTATAGAATGGATAAACAAAAAGGTCCTACTGAATAACACAGGGAACTATATTCGATATCCTGTAATAAACCATAATGGAAAAGAATATGAAAAAGAATATGTATACAACTGAATCACTGTGCTGCACAGCAGAAATTGACACAACACTGTAAATCAACTATACTTCAATAAAATAAATTTTTTAAAATAAATCTTTAAAAATTAATAAAAAAGATTTTTGGTTAGAATTGTGTAGGTTTTAAATTCAGTAATGGAACATAAACATCATACACTATAGAATGTACAAAGGATAGTGAAACAGGGCAGTTTTAAACAGATGGCTACTTCTGCTATATTTTTTCCTATGAACATAATTAACCCATAACATGGAAAAACTAGCTTATTATGGTGTGCAAGACCTCCTTAGGATTTCTGTTTGGACTTCAACCTGTGAACATCTGATACAACACAAATCTGTTTGATTCCTCTTCTAATTAGCCTATGCACGTTCACCACCATTTGCTGCACTAGTATTAAGTTGTATCTATTTTTGTTTCAAGCATCTCTCTTTCTCTACCCTATTCTACTGTACCTCTTTTCTCGTCGGCTGCCTATACTGTGGAAAGAAACATTTTCTCAATTCCCCTTATTCTCTCCTATTCAATCCTTTAACACCTGTAAAAACTATCTAAATTTCAACTATGACAACTTATCTGTCCTCCTTTATTACTCATCTCAAATTTCTCTTCCTATAGGAAATTCAAAAACTCTACTCATCACTTATGGCCCTGGGGGAAGAAAAGTCAAGTTCTAGCTTTACTGGATTTTCCTAGACCCATAATGCTGCTCGGCTGTGCCTCATACCTCTGCTTTGGTTAGCTGCTCTCGGAGTTTTTCTACTTCTTCTCGGAGGTCCCGGATAATCCGTGCATTGGGATCCTCGTTCACCACAGCGTGGTTCACGATGTTCTTGGCACGATCTGCATACCGCAGGGTTGAAAGGGTTTCGTCATAGTTGTCAGCGGCCGGACTCACAGTAGCTACCATGGCTGTCTTGCTGTTACCCCCAAGACTGTCCTGGAGAAGAAAAGAACGTGAATACCATTTTAAAGTTGGAAGAAAACATCATATGGGAACGCTGAAGCCCCATATGATGAGATAATGTCCCAAGGTCAAACACAGATTGAAGGACAAAGCCAGGACTTAAGTACAGGTATACTGGCTCCCAGTCCCATGCTCTTTCTTCGCTGGCAAAAGCTACTTTTCTGCAAAAGGGAGCTTTGGTTTTTGAGAAAGAACTGGGAAATACAATGAAGCCCACACTTATTTCAGTTTAATAAAAATTAATTCTAAGTCAATTTGTCCTCTTTTAACAGGCAACGTGATACCATAAGTCAGCAGACTGCTCAGAATAAAAAAGGATGCTTTCTTAAGTGCCTACAAAATCTCCCTGAGAAGACTGAACAGTCGTAACAGTATTTGATCAAAGAGTGATTACCTACAATCTACTCCATAACGCCATGTACCTGGAGTCTCTGTGAAGCCTGAATAATAGCTCAGAAAGTGGTGCTGTTATAATGCTATCAAGCACCTTGTAAATTTTTAAAACATAAGGTACAATTATGGTCTTAGAAAACAAAAGATACATTGAAGGTACTTCATCGTATTCCATCTGACAGCACTTCAAAAACTACTGAAACAGGCTTCAAGTTCTATACAACCGCTTCTAGAGTTCAGATAAGGGTGATGAAAAAAAGACATTCATCTCCATTAGAGAAAACCGCTAAAGGGACTTTAGGATGGGCTTCAACAAATTCAAAAAACGACTTCCCCTTGAGAACATTAAAAAATAACTAGATATAACTCAGGATTACAAAACAGGACTTGGGAAGTCAAGTCTACCCCACGCCGCTTCGCCACACAAAGGCTGCATGAAATCCAGCTGCGCAGGCGGCCTCTGAGACGGCCCCCAGAGATCTACGCCTCCTGGAATTCACACCACCATGTCTTCCCCTTCCCTGAGTGTGGGCGGGACTTTCTGATCTGCCTCTAAGGAAGAGAACACAGAACTGATGGCTTGCCACATCTGAGATTAGATTATAAAAGACTGGCTTCTGTTGTGGGTGTTTTCTCTCACTCAGGGAAACCACTGCCATGAGATGAGGCAGCCCGAGGAAGAGACCTCAGGAGTGAGTTTGGAAACACATCTTCTGACGCCTGCCCACAAGCACTCAGGTGAGCAGATCCAACCTCAGCAGCCCGGCAAGGACTGCAGCCCCAGATGACGCCTGCACTGCAGCCACGGGAGAGACCCCACCCAGAACACTCAGGCTGCACCTGGAATCCTGACCCAGAGAAACTCTGAGGTAACAAATGATGGCTGCTCCCAGCTACTGAGTTTTCAGGGTAATCTGCTGCACAGCCATAGATAACTCCCACTACTCTATCTCAGGATGAGAGTTACCCAGAAGACTAGACTCAATGCCCCCTTTCAGTAGTAAAGTATCACTGAATTATAGACTCACAATATTAGAGAGAACACTCAGGCTGGCCACTAATGAGGAATTCATTAGATCACAAGAAAGCCAACTCTATCTTTGGGCTGCATTAACCAATACAAAATTCTTACTTTTGAAGATAGAAATGTTTTCCGTTATCAATATTTCTAAAATTTGCTTGAACCACCCGTGATTTATACACCTTTGTGCAGAGATTATTCAGTCCTCAGCCTTTTGTGAATTAGAGTATTAGTATCCCCATTTTACTGATGAAAAACCAGAGGTTTGTTCTGACAAAGGAGGTTAAATACCTTGCCTACAGATCCAGAACTAGTGAAGTGAAAACATTCCTGCCCAGTTGTATTCTACCTTCCAGTCCAATATGATTTCCACTCCCTCACAGCTACCCACGATAGCACAGTAACAAAATAACACCTGGCAACAGAGAGAGTTCAGACCTGAAGCCTTTCCAAATAGTTCTGTCCTAGTGCCAGAAACAAAATTGTTCCCTAGGTGTTGCTAACAGTCCAATATAATCACAAACAGTACGTCCCCTTATTCATCCATTACTAAAATTTTGGTTTTCCACAGAAAACACAGCTAAGATAATTATATCATTGAAGGAAATAACTCTTCGATGCATGAAAAGGGAGGAAATGAAAGTAATCTGGGCTTTAGGAAGCAAAGGCAATTTCTGCAAAGTCTGGATGACTGCTTGCTTCACTCTACTTCCAGACACTGATCTCACATTGCTGGTGCCCAGCTTTGGCAACTTCCAGAAAGATGTCAAGAAGAATCCCATGCACGTTAATGGAATTCAAATGTCATATATCAAGATCACAGGAATTACATCTCAGGCTGGAATTCAGTTCACAAGCAGTGCCGTGGTGCACTGCTGCCCTTCCAGAACCACTGCATTCTCTTAGCCCACAGGAAGAGCAAATGCGGTTGGGTAGAAGGGGATTCGTAACAATAACTACCACAGGAGAAAAGCATGCATACTGTGCTTCAATTTGTGCTGAGAAAAGGAAACCTGGCAAACAACAAATACTTGAAATTTTTTTTTTAATACTTGACATTTTAAAAGCCCTTGTGCATGAGCAACAATATGCTCATATTCAAAAATGGCCTCATGCCATCAGCAAAAAGGAAACAGCAACGAAAGAACTGGCACTCATTCAAGGAGAAAGTATACTGCTTCTTGTTTACTCTTTAATTGTTTAATTAGGCAAATCAGATGAGCTTTGTTTCAAACGCAGAAACTGCAAATTAAATGGACATGAGAAAGAATTTTGGAAGTCGGAATCTTTTAAAGCTGAAAGAACTCTTTGAAGTCACCTAATCAAATTATTTCATTTTACAGATGAGAAAATGAGACCCAGGAAGATTGACAGGCTTACCAAAGGTCATAATGCTAGTGCAGAGCAGAGCTGAAATTATTCATTCATTCAACTTTTCACGGAGTTTACCATCTAGAGGGCAATGCTGGTGAGCAAATACTATATGCTAAGAACTAAAGTAGAGGTAAATACAATATGGTCTGGGAAAACAGAGAAAAAGCAGAAAGCCCAGTCTTGAAAGGTTAGAAAAGACTCCCAGAGAAAGTGACATTTGACACCTAAAGATGAATAAGCATCACCTAGGTAAAGGGGATGGGAGAGGGAAGTAGGAAGAGGGATTGAAGAGAGGAGGAAGACTGTTCCCAGCAGAGTAAGAGCAAAGTCCTAGAAGTAAAAGTATTCATCACTCAGCTAGAACTGATAATGTCAAGAAGCAAAAGCTGAACACTGACAAGTAGGGAAGGGCCTAGTAAACCGCAAGTCTTTAAATAACTTGGACTTTATCATAAGTGCCCCTGGAGAGTTACTGAAGACATTTAAGTTTAAGAAGAGTATTAATTTAGAAAGACAGCAACCTAACTGTAAAGAACGGAATGAACTAGGAAAGCCCAGGAAAGAAGTTTCAATCACCCAGGCGAGAGAAGAAAGCTTTCATTATTCATTAAGTAACTGGCAGTAAGGATGCAAAAAAGTAGATGAATTCCAAAGATATTCATTATTGGAGCAGTCATTACAGGAAGTTACTTGATGTTAAGACCTATATTTAGAAAGTCACAGAGAGAAGAAAACATAATCTTAATATGAAACAGTTCTCCACTGACCACTTACCAAATGAGTAAGCGCTCAACCCTGCCTGAGAGAAGAGCAGTCACATCCATCCCCATCCCCCCACGTCACACCCCCACCTGCCAAATCACCAAGTGTGAGCAGTTTCTCTGACTCTAAGAGCACTACATAATTATAATGTGAACACAATGCAAAAAAAAAACTTTAAAAAGAAACTGCAAATCTTATAAAGGATGAGCAAGTTTATGAGTTGGATGAAAGTCACAGTGGAGAATACTAGCATCATACCAAGTCAAACAAGGATCAGGAAGAATTAGACTAATTGAGAATTAAAGAAGGACATAAAAGACACCTGAAGGGAGAATGATTTGTGTAGCAATGGATTCCAAAAGGCTTTGGGGAAAACTGTTTAAACCCCAGCATAGGTTTTACAAAAATGCCCCTACTTATGATCTTGTACAAAAGTCAAACATCGTAAAGAAGGTCATGTAGTTTTTCAGGAAAAATATGACAAAGATCAAGGAAACTATTCATTTTTTTAGCCTAAGAATTAACACATAGAAGTTACAATCATAGCCTAGTTTTATTAAACAGAAGATAAAGAGAGCTTTTTAAAAAAGTGTTTAGTTTTGTTCTTCAAGTTCAATTATATTCAACAGTTTCTATCACATTTGGTAAAAGTAAGGTGCTTCTCTTTCTAGTGAAAAGAAACCTTTGGTAAGAAGAGCACAGCCTAGGCAACAGAAGATGGGCAGCAAGGTCAGCCCTGGATTCCAATCTTGGTTCTGTCACTTGCAGGTTCTGTGTCCGTTGTCGCATCTGTAAAATGGGACCACCACCATCTGCCTTCCAAGGAATAAATGAGATAATGTATGTGAAGCACTTTGCACAGTACCTGATTCTCCTGACCCAAGCTCTCCTGGCCTCCAGCCTATGCGATGGACACTCAATGATTAACCTAGGCCATTTTAACTACGCCAACTTAACAAAGTATTTCTTATTGTTGGGTTAAATGGACTGAAGCAGCAACACTGGAACGACAGGACAATGAATATTCTTTTAAATCAAGCACATCCAGAAATCATCAGGAATGATCAGGAGATGTTTCTATGGAAAGTGTGAGGAAGAAGTATCATATTGAGATTTCTTCTGGAAATTAAACAAATGAGACTTCAAGGTTAATTACTGACACTTGAGACAATTATTTCCTTGGTAATTAAACGTTTTATAATATGTATCCCTTTAATTCAAGAGTTATTTACAAGTGGTTTTTTTTTTTTTTTTTTGCGGTACGTGGGCCTCTCACCGCTGTGGCCTCTCCCGCTGCAGAGCACAGGCCCTGGACGCGCAGGCCCAGCGGCCACGGCTCACTGGCCCAGCCGCTCCACAGCATGCAGGATCCTTCCGGACTGGGGCATGAACCCGTGTCCCCTGCATCGGCAGGCGGACTCCCAACCACTGCGCCACCAGGGAAGCCCTACAAGTGGTTTTTAATCATCAAATTTTGTTTATCTTTTTGTTTTGTTTTGTTTTATTTATTTATTTTTGGCAGTGCTGGGTCTTTGTTGCTGCACGCGGGCTCCTCATTGCGGTGGCCTCTCTTGTCGTGGAGCATGGGCTCTAGGCGAGCGGGCTCAGTAGTTGTGGCTCACAGGCTTTAGAGCGCAGGCTCAGTAGCTGTGGCGCACAGGCTCAGTTGCTCCGCAGCATGTGGGATCTTCCCGGACCAGGGCTCGAACCCGTTTCTCTGCATTGGCAGGCGGATTCTTAACCTCTGCACCACCAGGGAAGTCCCTATCCTTTTGTTTTAAATTTCTACTTTTATTGCACTTTGGCCAAAGGAAGTAATCTACCTGATTTTCTACTGTGGCAAATTTCACTTAATAAAGCATGCTCAAACACTGTGTAGAGTTTTAGAAAGTAAAGTTGAATACTAGTAAAGCCTTTGAGAGGGTGTAGAAACTAGAAGAAAACCCTACTCCCTTTACAAACATGGTTCTCTAAACATGTCAAAAGCTGTGTTCTCTACTTAGCTGCCTGCGCTTAACTCATCTTTATATGCTCAACGACTAGCACAGTGAGTAACAGGTATTCAATAAATTCTTGATCACTGAGAAAATAAGCCATCACACAACTAAACAGGGCTCACAAAATTATTTTTCCATTTTAAAAACATTTTTTAAAAGAGCATTAGGTAAAATATTTTATTCCGGGTTGGCAACTTTATAAGGAGTTAAATTGTCACTAGATTTGATATCCTCTAACTTCCAGTCCAATACCTAATCCACCACACCAGCTCTATCAAGACCAAAGGGAATCTTGAAAGACTAGAAGAAACCTGGAAATAGTCTCTCTCTTCACCAAACTCCGATTACATGCCATTTTCTTCTCTCTCATGGAATCACCCACTTGTGTTACAGTATTCTGTGTACACAACTTCTCTCCCTTACTGGACTGAGTGATTACAGGGCAAGGAGAATCTAGCGTTTCCTTACATCCTCCTCACAGCGCTTCATACAGGCTTTTTCTTCCTCATTTCCATTTCTCTCATTCAGGCTGAATCAATTAACCAGTGAATGACTGTGTGCTCTACTCTATCTTTTAACAACAGCTTTAAGCAGCTGAAAGCAAATTAAAATGATCATGAGTAGTCTGGAAGTTAAACAGAAAAAGAAGATCCAAAATGTCCATCAAACAAAAGGAGTCTGTGAGAAGGAAGGAGCAGTCCAGCTGGGTCTGGAACACAGTGGAAACCCCTTTCCTATGACGCGCTCAGCTATCAGATCAGCACTAGGTCCTGTTCTAGTCCCCAAATCTCAGAGGCGACTGTGCGATTTGGTGTGCCGCAAACCCCCCTGCTTCCGGGTCCTGGTGAATCAGAAAGAAACCCATGCTTAATCCATTAAAATTAGGACTATCATGTAAGAGTCTAATGATTATAAATTTGAACACTGATGTAGGAAATTATAATTGGGAGAAATCAATAATCTACTCTTTATTCTTCCTTTTCACCAACCACCAAGACCATCCCAGAAAGGGGGGAAAAAAACTTACTTTGAGCAGCCAAGTGAGAACTGAGTCACGATATGGAACAAATTTATTCTTGTTTTTGCCAGCACCCTGATCTGCTAGGGCTGAGATAACCAGACCGAGGGTTGTGAGGGACCTGCATGGTGCAACAAACCGTAATAATCGTAAAAACCTGAGTGTATCAAATGTCACATTTTAGCACAAAGACTGAACATCAAGATGCCTTTGTACCAGCACGAGAACAGCACTGTTGTCAGCATTTTGCTGCTCAGGTTAAGAACACATAAACTCTAAATGCTGATATCCCTCTAATACTACTGTAAGCTATAAAATTGCTTAGTTCAATTTTTTTTTTCATTTTTGTAAAAAAAAAATGTAAGCTGTAAACCATTAGGTCAAGATAATGACACAAATACGACATATCTTTAAGAAAGGATGCCACAAACACAATACGATTAACTAAAACATAGTACAAGGCAAGAACATTCATATATATATAAATAAATAATAGCGTAGCATCTGGATGATGGTATTCTATGATCGCCAGCTGGTTACTGATGACTGTCTCACTAAGTGTCCTTCTGGGAGCCACAAGGATGGAAAAGATTCCTGCCCCCAAGGGGCTAACAATATAGCTTAAGGTAAGAAAATGTATAACCATATGAAGGACTTGGTGCACAAAATATTACTTTGTAAAGTAAAACCTTGGTATAAATAAGCACCACAGCTGTCATAAAAAGCAAAGCCCGATGTAGCCAGTACACGTTATTGTTTGTTCAGACAGTGACACCCACGCCAAGATCCACAGCTGGACTCTGATACTCCGATTATCTTTGTTTGTTTCTATAGCCTTGACCAGTGGCTCTCAACTGGAGGGTGACTATGTCCCCACAGGGGGCAGCTGGCCATATCTGGAGATAATCTATGTTGTCACAACTCGGGCTGGGGAGAGAGATGGCAAGTACTGCCGCCACCTAGTGGGTAGAGGTCAGGGATGCCACTAAACATCCTAAGAGGCATAGGACCACTCCCTGGGACAAAGAACTCCCTGGCGCCGAACCTCAATAGGGCTGCCCTTGGGAAACCTTGGACTTGACTGAGGTTGTGCTCCTCAGCCCCAGAAGGCCTCTCAAAAAAACATAAAACAGGCTCGGGCCCTTAAAAAATATCTCTGAAAAAAAATTCTACACTATAGCCTCAGTCATTCCGGAATCCTATTCTTTCAGTAACTACAGAAGTTCCCCCTTTTGGCTACTAAGTCACTGAAGCAACAGAGGCAGGCTTCTGGACAACTTACTTGTTGATGTTGCTGCCCTCCTTTAGCCTGTCACCTGCCGCTCCCGTTTTCGTCGCTCGCTCGCTGCCGGCTAAATCAACCAAGCTCAGCTTGCCCACTTTCTCTCCAGATGTCTAGGAAGCAAATCGACAAATACTAACAAACAGTTACAGAATACAGAAAGTGATACATCTCTACCGAATGAGTTTATTATCTAAATCCTTTATTAAAGCGTATCTGTTGTAATTTTAAAGTTAATTTGTGCTGCTACATAACAGTGTAAGAAAACTACACAGTCTAGTAGTAGATACACACAAAATTATACACAACTACGAATCCAGACAGAAAACTATCTCAAAACAAAACAGTGCCCCCCAATATGGTACATTTTGAAGGGAACCCAACAAAATCTTCTTAGAGAAGTATACAAAAGCACTATTCATAAGGTATAAATTTTAATATGTGAAACCACGCTTAAAATTTCATATATATTTACCAATAATCCTGAGAGAAAGTATTTGAATTTCTTATGATACAAAAAAATCTGACTTTTATACAACAGAAGGATCCCTCAAAGACCCAATGCTTTCTAAAATTTTTCATATTATTCATATAATAATTCCCTTGTTTCATAATTTCAGGTATTAAATTTACATATTTTTCTAGTTATTATACATACTGACATTTTCCTTTATCAAAAATGTTCAAAACAGATAGTTCAAAACAGATAGTTCAAAACAGATAGTTCAAAAACAGATAGTTTATACTTCTGCAGCAATGTAAGAAATGCGGGAAAGCAATGCCAAAAGCTATAGACTGGATCACTTTTTAAAACTTTCCTTTAAAGTATACATTCATACTTACTTCCATAAATAAACATGTTGCTAACAAAAGGGTATTAAGCTTCCCAAATCAAAAGTACTTTTGGTTTAAAAAAAAAAAAAGTCAGTATGTTTTTTGTTTTATGCTGAAAAGGAAATAGAAAACAAAGAACTTTTTGTCGTTGCACTAATCTTGCTGTGATGGTAAAAGAAGAAAAATATGCTCTCAGCAAATGAAAATCTTGCCAAAATACAGCACTTTGCCAGGGTGATCATTTTAGCTTCTGGTATTTGAAATTGATTCGCTGGAGGGTAGTAATAAAATATGCAAAAGTTCACATAAAAAGTAAGAGGGAAAACACAAATGTATGAGCCAACACAGAAGTTTTCAGTGTGATAGAAGCATACACATCTCTGGCTCTGTTACTTTTCATAAGCTTCAAGTCCAAATGCTCAAAAAATTATTCCACAAATCTAGAATCTTATAGTACAAGTTCTCCAGTATAACTTACTCCTTCTAACACTTTGCTGTTTAGCAGAAGGTAACACTTCAAAAGAAACTCCACTAAATCAGCTAGAGTATTATTAGCTTATACAGTTTGCCATCAGAGTTGAAAGCTCAAAAAATGCTATGGCAGAGACTATGGGCCATCAGCTTGTATAACTTCTGTTCCAACTTCCTTTATTTGGAGAGGGTGGAGAGCTAAAACCTACATTTCTCAGACTCCCTTGCAGCCAAGGCTCAGGATGTGGCTTAGGTTCTGTCAATCACATATTCTTGCTTAAGATTTAGAAGGCAGAAACAAAGTAGAGGTCATCCCCCTCACCCATTTTGGCTTATTTTCTGCTGGCAAGCAGGAGTGTGGATATATGAGTTTTCCTAAAAAGGCGTCCCAGCTCACATTCTCCAACTACCAGGGCTCTAAGAAGGTGGCCTCACTGACTCCTGTATCTTGGATCACAGCTCTGGGGTGTGCCTGGAACTCACAGGTCTGGGGGTGGCCTCAGGGGTAGTACCATCCTCACTGGATGAGATCTGTGCTCTTCTGGAGGTTATTCCTAGAGATTTAGTCTAGAAATCACTCCTCAGAAGGTGTACCAACAACTTTGTAATCATCCAATTCCCTCTTAAATCCCTTTCCGTTTACCTAGAGTGGCTTCTGTTTCTTGTCCTGAGTCCTAATTGATACACATGCCTGGCTAGGACTTTAAGTCATCTAACACCTGAAGGGAATAAGATAAACCATGATCCACTTTAGAAATTAAAAAAAAAAAAAAAAGGTCATGTATCTGAACACCTACCCCGGACTTCACATCATATAAAGTGTGTGTGAGGGTGATTTTGAAGACTGCATGTGATCGGCTGCTCTCCTCATTCATGTTGGTTGCAGCAACTGTACGAGATTTGTTACCTTCAGACATCAAAGATTCAATATCCTAAGTGGAAACAAGTCATAGACACACATTTCATTATCTAATAAACATTAAAACTCTGCTATACTACGAAATGCATTCCAAGTTTCACTACTTAGTCAACCACATTTGGAGTTTACATTCTGTTTCTCGATGAACATTATGCCCCACAGAGTACAATACCCAGCACTATCTCTGAAAACTCAAATAAAACACATTATTTACTGTAGGTGCAGAATAAAGCAGCAGCTCTGACCAAGAATTAGAAAAGTTTAGAAGCTACATGTTGAAGTCCCACAAGATGGACAAACATGCCATGCCAATCCTCATCTCATCTAGAAATCTGAAAAACTTTAGCTTCTTTAATTATAGTAATAGAAGTTAATTGGTAAATCCAATTAGATTGTATAAATAAACAGCAAACAAAAATAATTTGTAACCCCTTCACACAGGCAAAGCATTACATCACCGCATTGGTGTATATCTTACCAGACCTGTTTTTAAAAATGAAGACATCAAGAGACTAATTTTCTGCACAGATTCACTACTTCATTGCCATTGTAACTAAAACAGAGACAGCATAATACACTCGAAAGATCATGGGATCTTTGGGGTTTTTTTTTTTTTAATGTTATAAGCTCTAAAACAGTTACTTAAGCAGTCTGAAATCTAGTTTCATAAATAACAATACAGCTATGACATCATCTACCTTACAAGGATTTTAATGAGGAACAAGAAACATACTGTACTTGTGAGAGAGTGTACTAGTTGCCTTCCTTTATCCAGCCTCCTCTTGTTTCCAGTAAAGGAACCCCATCTTTAGCTGAGCACACTGCAGCGGAACTAAGAGACTGCACTTCCCAGATGCCCTTGCAACTCAGCCTGGTGATATGACTAACTTTTAGCGGATGAGACAAAAAGTCACCTGGGAATTCACCTTAAAGGGAATAGGCACACTATCACATGCTGGTTCTGAGCCATCCTGAACTATGAGAACAAGGGCATTACTAAAGACCTGGCTCTATGTGGAAAGCTGGAAGGAATCTAGATCCTAACAGCAGCTTTGGAGTCGCCATACCAGCCCTCTCACCATTCATTCATTTGTTCACTCTAATAAATACACAAAGCACCTACTACAAGCCAGGTACATTTTAAGATACTGAGGATACATAGGGACAAAACAGATAATAATTCATATTCCAAAGCACTTAAGTCCTGTTATATTATTTTCAGTTATATGCAGCCAAACATAATCCTAACTGACACATATATATGAAAAACTTTGAAAATAATAAGATTCTATTTTCCTATATAAATGAAAAAGAATAACATTTAAGGACAAATTCAACATGATACATAACAAGCCTCAAAGTAAAAATACTGCAAAAAGAGGTAGAAGTTGGCACCAGAATGGAAAAACAACAAAATGTAAAATTTACAATTTTCTAGATGTTCCAAATCCATTTTAGATCCATTAAATCTTACAATCCTGACACTTAATGAAAAAGCTTTATTCTATTTAGCCTACATTTTTTAAAACTAAATGTTTCTGGTTTTTTGTTTGTTCTTTTAATTAATTAATTTATTTATTTATGGCTGCATTGAGTCTTCATTGCTGTGTGCGGGCTTTCTCTAGTTGCGGTGAGCGGGGGCTACTCTTCGTTGAGGTGCACGGGTTTCTCACTGGGGTGTCTTCTCTTGTTGCGGAGCTTGGGCTCTAGTAGTTGTGGCGTGCGGGCTCAGTAGTTGCGGCATGCCGGCTCAGTAGTTGCGGCATGCAGGCTCAGTAGTTGTGGCTCGCCGGCTCTAGAGCGCGGGCTCAGTAGTTGTGGTGTATGGGCTTAGTTGCTCTGCGGCATGTGGGATCCTCCCAGATCAGGGCTTGAACCCGTGTCCCCTGCATTGGCAGGCAGATTCTTAACCACTGAGCCACCACGGAAGTCCCTAGCCTACATTTATTCATTGGTCTCTAATCATCTAGACATTCATTGATTTTTAATCTGTTGTCTCCTACATAAAGCTCTTTATTGAATCTTTTAATTTTTTGAATAAAATGTCTTTTTATACTTTCCAATCTCTCTGAGCTCTCAAAAAAATCTTGATCTCTCTTCACTGTTGCAGAAATAAGCTCTCAAATATCATTATTAAAACAACAATACCTAACATTTATATGATACTGTAGAGTTTTCTAAGACTTTTCACATGCACTATCTCATTTGATCTCCTCCAGGAAGCTTTCCTGGATACCGCCCTCCCTGGACACCTACATATCCACTGAAGGCAGGTATTCCTCCTCCAAACTACCATGAACCCTGAACAATGCATCTCTCACTGCACTTAAAATCATGTTGTTTTATAATACCTTTATAACATCTGCAAGCATCTTGAGGGAATGGACCACCTCATTCATTTTTTTTTATTTCTTCAGCACTTAGCACAATGCCTGGCATATAACAGGTATTCAATAAATGTTTACTAAATGAAGTAAATAGTGTTTACTAAATGAAGTATCATTGACCAAATGATAGAATGTGATTGATGAACAAAGGAACTAATGAATCTACCTCAAAAGATAGTCAAGACAATAAAACTAATTTCCATTCTAAAAATTAGGACAAAGAGGCTTGGTGAGATAGAGGAAACAATCCAGAGTCATATAGGAGTCATATGAGAAGACTGTCACCATCAACAGTCTCTGACTCTTAATTCAATGGATATTACATCACAGCTCACCCTACCCCCATTTTCCCAACGAAGAAAGCCTAACGGATTCACACAAAGCATAACTGTGAAGTTTGAAAATGAAGAGAACTAGTAACTAAAGGTAAAAGAGTGATTCTCTCAAATTAGAAACAGGCTTTGAATTCCAACTACTCAACTCATATTTTATTTCATTAAATCAACAAAATCATAAGCAACATCATTATTTTATGTACTACTACAGAAGAAAAAATACTGCCATTTATCATTTTAAGATAGAATCGTAAGGAATATCACAATTTTAGAGCTCATATAAATGGAAAAAATGTGTCTCACAATAGATGAATAGGTATGCCTTGCAAATATGTATACCTTCTCTCAAAATTAAACTGACCCAAAGCTTTTTAATAAAGGTTTTTGTAACTTTTTTACAAACTTTTTTGTGACTTATTAAGTGATGCTACCATAATTTTTTTTTCAGCAAAAGATCACAAATTCAACAACAAAAAAATTTGCTACAGTGAATTTTAGTAGTTCACATAAAGGATGTTGTTACCTTGTAGCCTGTGACAGCCAGTTTAGAAAGTCCATCGACATAGGGTCCCAACACACTGTGCTCTCTGACTTTTAACGTTTGACGGCTTCTGTTCAGTAAAAACAAAAGAATCAATTTTTAAACAATTAATCTGTTTAAAAGGACTCGGCCATGCGCAATAAAAATACATACTGAATTCAACAAAGATCCCACAAACAGACTTGATCCCAGAAGAATTTAAACCAAAACTTAAGATCTTGACTAGTAAGAAAAACTTTGTAATGTGGTAAAATTTCACATCACTCAAAAGGGTACACTGTGGGATGTCTACTACCACAAAGAATGCAGAGTCAAATAAATACAAACAATCTACTTGTCAGATCACAGAATGTGGCACAAAGAGCAGAAACTCAATAAATGTTAACTGTGCAAAAGAAAGAAAACTACAGACAAAACTCAGTCATGAATAAAGACAAACAAATATAAACGGACAAAAATAAAGACAACAGGCTGAATCTAACAGTGATTTAAAAACATAAAGTTGGACTGTCCCAGGGCTGCTAGGTTGTTTTAACACTGAACAAAGATTCATGCTCTTTACCACAATGATAGACTAAAGAGGAAAAAAATATACACGATCATTTCAATAAATGATTTCAATAAACTGAAAAATGATTCAATAAAATTAAATACTCATTCATGGTTAAAAAAATAAACCTCTTACAAACAAGGAACTAATAAAACCAGTAGAGGGCACCTGTCAGAAACCTAGAGCATACAGCATACTTAATGATATCAACCAAAAAATATAAAGAATATTTGATGACTGATTCTATGTCAAAAAAGCTCTTCAAAAAATCTAAACATTACAATTCTTTTTTTTGGTTGCACCGTGCAGCTTACAGGATCTTAGTTCCCTGCCCAGGGATTGAACCCGGACCACAGCAGTGAAAGTGCCATGTCCTAACCACTGGACCACCAGGGAATTCCCTAAACATTACAATTTTTAAAAAGAATATTTATTGATGGTAAGATTACAAGTGATTCTTGTTTTATGTAACTTATTATTTTCTAATGATTTGGAATCTTACAGTACCCTAGGATCAACCACCAAAACTTTACTTACTACTATAAAACTGTATATAAAATACATATAGAGGGCTTCCCTGGTGGTGCAGTGGTTGAGAATCTGCCTGCTAATGCAGGGGACATGGGTTCGAGCCCTGGTCTGGGAAGATCCCACATGCCGCGGAGCAACTAGGCCCGTGAGCCACAACTACTGAGCCTGTGCGTCTGGAGCCTGTGCTCCGCGACAAGAGAGGCCATGATAGTGAGAGGCCCGCGCACCGCGATGAAGAGTGGCCCCCGCTTGCCACAACTAGAGAAAGCCCTCGCACAGAAACGAAGACCCAACACAGCAAAAATAAATAAATTAATTAATAAACTCCTACCCCCAACCTCTAAAAATAATAATAATAATACATATAGAATATCTGACTTAGAATATATCCAAAGATCAGAACTATTACAACTTTTTTCCTTTCATATTTCTCTTTTTCTTAAAGATAGTGTACACTGCATTATCTCTTGAGTAAAACAATTCTATTACTACACAAAGTAGGCAGTGAATTAATAAAATCAGTACTTGAATAAAATAACTAGGTTCTCTCAAATAATCTTTCGCTGAAAAGGAATCACCTTCAGAGTTTTTAATCCATTCACTTTGGCTCTTCAGAAACACTACAAAAATCCTCGAGAAACTTTCATGGAGACAACAACAGCTAACACTTATTGAGCACTTACTATGTGCCAGTAAATGTTCTAAGACCTCAGGTCTATCAACCCAGTCTATCTTCACAGCAGCCCTCTGAGATATTATGTAACGTTATAATCCCTTCTGTACAAATGAGGCCTAGAAAGCATAAGGAACTTGCCTTGCCCAATAGGTAACAAGTAGAGGACCTAGATCCAGAGCCAGGTGATTCCAAAGCCCATGCTGTCAATTACTAAACTGTACACAAGACAAACATATAAGATATTACTAAAGACTATTAGCAAATCGTAGATAGTAAAGTTCAAGCTATTCACATAAGCACTGTGGAATATAAAACATGAAAATGAAGTCAGCTAAGAATTTCTGGAAAGAGTAGGAATTTCTGGGATCTCAAAGAAAGTGATGCTTTTCACAGAAATGAAGGTGCAAGAAAAAGGATTCAAGGCAGAGCCAGAAAAAGTAGAGGGGCACAATTTTTAGCAAGATGTGGCTACCTAGGCCACAACCTTCCTCCCTCTGGACTTCCTTTGGTTCCCTGTTTCAACATCTGTGCATACTGCCCTTTAGCCCCATTGGACAGCTGAGTCACTTTCCAAACCTCTGATTTCTCCACACCTCCATGCTCTGGCACAGGCTGTCCCCATGCCTGAATCGTTCCCACCCTGCTTCTCAGTGGACAAACTCCTACTCAGTACAAATTTATCAAGCACTCTCTGTAGAATCTTCCCTTCTCCTCCGGGCAAAGGCAGTCACTCCCTCTTTGCTCTCACCTATTTTGTGCGAGCCTCCTTCACAATTTAAAAGCATTATTGCATTGATTCATAAATATTTGTTTCCAAAACTCCCATTCTGTCCACACTGAGCTCTTCATCTATGACTGCAAAGTGCCTGGCATACAGTGATCACTCGATAAATGTTAAGTAAAGTTCTGTATAAAAACACTAAGTGCCGGGGGCTTCCCCAGTGGTGCAGTGGTTAAGAATCCGCCTGCCAATGCAGGGGATGTGGGTTCGATCCCTGGTCCGGGAAGATCCCACATGCCGCGGAGCAACTAAGCCTGTGTGCCACAACTACTGAGCCTGTGCTCTAGAGCCCATGAGCCACAACTACTGAGCCCATGCACCTAGAACCCGCGCTCCCCAACAGGAGAAGCCACCATAATGAGAGGCCCGCGCGCTGCAATGAAGAGTAGCCCCCGCTCGCCACAACTAGAGAAAGCCTGCACACAGAAACAAAGACCCAACACAGCCAAAAACAAAACAAACAAACAAACAAACACTAAGTGCCGGGAATTCCCTGGCAGTCCAGGGGCCCGGGTTAGATCCCCGGTCAGGGAACTAAGACCCCACAAGCTGCGCGGCACAGCCAAAAAAAAAGGGAAGAAATACTAAGCGTCAATTCAGCCTCATATGAAAGGCCTGCAGATCATTATCTTTGCTAAAGAAAACAGATGCCAGTGAGGAGCTGACAGGTTTAGTTTTCTCTTGATTGAGGGCCACTGTGACCCACTGCTTCTGAGACCAGCTTTCCTTGATCGTCCTCTTCATCCCAAAATAACTAGACGCGCCCTCGCCGTCCTCCGCGCTTTCTATAAGCTTCAGCTCACGTGGCTCTTTGACCTTCCAAATACTGCTCTTACCAGCAATAAGCCACAGGCTGTGGTTTTTATGTTTTTCTCTCCATTGTTGCAGTTCCTTAAAATCTGAACTCGGAGAACCCTGTGCAATGCACAAATTTCCTCAGATACCCCTTATCTTCCTCATTAGCCTCAGTTATGACTGCAGACTGAGGCAGCATTCTTGAAGGCTTTCTAATACTTTTAAGCCACTTCTCTTTCAAAGCCTACGCCATAAAATTGGACACTTTTTCCCCTTGAGAATCATGAAAATGAACTATCTTGAAGTCCAGGTTTCACTATTTCTGATTATGTCACAGCCTGCAAACAGATGAATTCCATTAGAAATTTCTTGGTTTAAAACAAACAAAAAACACTCTACTTGATTAAGGATACCAGTTATACTGATATCAGTAACTTAACTATCAATACGTATTTCTTGTTTGTGCTTTTGGATATATCTGAGAGAGACGGTATAACCCAAATACATGCTGCTCAACCATGCTTCCCTGCCCCATCTCAGCCCTAGTTCAAAAGCCCAGAACTGGCTACAGGAAACCTCTTAATATAACTAAAAACTAGAAAAATAACTCTTTACTCAAGTTCAGTATAAAACGTGTCACTTGGGGCTTCCCTGGTGGTGCAGTGGTTGGGAGTCCGCCTGCCGATGCAGGGAACACGGGTTCGTGCCCCGGTCTGGGAAGATCCCACATGCCGCGGAGCAGCTGGGCCTGTGAGCCATGGCTGCTGAGCCTGCGCGTCCGGAACCTGTGCTCCGCAATGGGAGAGGCCACAACAGTGAGAGGTCCGCGTACCGCAAAAAAAAAAAAAAAAAAAAAAAAAAAAAAATTTCACTTAAGCCAATTTATTAAGTCTGTTTTAGTCCATGATACCACAACATTAAAGTCTCAAAGTCATTTACCCTTTGGGATCAAGAAGGTCTCTAACTTTTTCATTGTAAATTTCCATATAGGACACTTCTACTTTAAAACTCTGCTCTTCGTTTTCCTCTTTCTGGGTTCGTTCAAAGAGTCCACTGCAAAGTCTTGGGATTAATCCAGGTTGGTCAGCTGTGCCCATCATGGTGTAAGATTTTCCAGATCCTAAAAAATGGAAATCATAGTTATTACTGTCTCCTTGAGAAGTTTAAATACACAGCCCTCTTTCCATTGCTCATAATAAAATCCTAGCACTTAGCAAAATGTCCCAAATAAGGAATACACCCAAATATAATGATGACACTAGTAAGTAGAGAAGCTTTCCAATTATACATGTAGAAGTACACATCCTTTAGGAAGAAAACAAAAACCTTCTTTAACTATCATCATACGTAAAAAACAGAAAAAAAAGACCTAAAATGACTGAAAAATTGTGAGGTAGGAATAGTTTCCTAAAATTGAACTGGAAAGATCCATATGATGAATACTACGTGCCTGCTTCCAACCACTAATCATAGCATAAAAAATGTACGTTATCCCTACAGGCCCCAGAGCAAATTAACTTACTACCACTACCCTTTGGCAACAGTGTAGAAATCAGAGTCATCTTATTTTTCTACTACAAAATTATTTTCTATGTACCAAAAACACATATTCATTAAAGAAAATTTAGAAAGCATAGGAAAATAGAGGAAAAAATTAAATCACTCATAGTCCTAACAAGTCTTGAAAATATCATAACCATTTTTCCATGAAGAATAGTTTTCAATTGGACAAGTTATACGATATACCCTTATAAAAGTGACTCCTTCACTTTAAATAGATTTCTTTCCTGTTGACCACAGAGGTATAGAAGTCAAAACACTCCTTTATCAATCACAACTGATAAGATGCTAGCAATATGTATTCTTTTTGGTGTTTTTTTTGTTAGGATCTTTAAAGTTTAAAAATAAAACAGATTATTTAACAATTACCAGTCTGTCCATAGGCAAAGATACATGCATTGTAGCCATCAAAAGCATTCTGAAGGATATTCTCCCCAAGGCACTTGAAAACATCATCTTGACCTGAAAGAATGACAGAGAAAAAGGTAGGACGTTTTAAGCCAAAACTACATATGAACAATTAAAAAAACGAAAAACAAACATAACTCTCAAAAATGCACTTTTTTCTCAGCTTGTTTATCTACCAAACAAGATTTTTAAACTTGATGAGTGCTTCCAAAGGCTTATGTCTTTCAGAAATATCTAGTTATTAGCACATAACAGAAAATGAGTGAAAAGTTCCTGATAATATGAACTTGAATCAACACCGGCCAAAAAAAACCAATGAACTGCTAATTTTATAAACAATGATTATAAATATCTGAAATGTATACTTGGGACCTAGGTGGATCTGAATTTAACTATGTACCACTCAGCCAATGCTTTATTCAGTGTGTACTAAAGTTCAAAATAATCATATATATCAATTCCCTCTCCTTTTCCTCAACGATAATGTTTAATTACAGGGTCTACAATACATACCAGCTGGGAGAGGGAGGAAGGTCTGGGACATTTCTTCTAGCTTTCAACCATGGACATAAATAGTAGGGTCCAATTCCCCTCCACAGGCTAAATTAAATATGTCAATAACCAAACGTGGCCTTGACAAGTTATTCAACCTCTTTGGGCCCTGAATATAATATGAAAGAACTGGATGCTGTTATGCTTGTTACATTTTGAACGCTATAAACAGCATTCCATTAGGCCTCACTTTCTAGCTCATTTACAAGATCCATTCATCCTCATCACACTTGTGATTCTGAAGCAATCCTCAGAGTCATCACTGGGCCAGCCAGCCCAAATTAACCTTAACTTTTGGAAACAGCTGTAGTACTACTGTTTTTCATGATAAAGGCCAATACAATATTTAAAAAATTGCTTAGAAATGGGTGTCATAAGCAGTTAGGAATAAAGGAAATATATGGTTATCATTGTAGTCTTTTTTTTTTAGATTTTTTTTTTTTTAATTTGGCTGTCACTGTAGTCTTTTTTTTTTTTTTTTTTGCGGTACGCTGGCCTCTCACCGCTGTGGCCTCTCCCGTTGCGGAGCACAGGCTCCGGACGCGCAGGCTCAGCGGCCATGGCTTATGGGCCCAGCCGCTCTGCGGCATGTGGGATCTTCCCAGACCAGGGCACGAACCCGTGTCCCCTGCATCGGCAGGTGGATTCTCAACCACTGTGCCACCAGGGAAGCCCCTGTCGCTGTAGTCTTAAACTTGTAGTGAAAAGGGGCTTGAGACAGTCATCATTGAGGAGAATAAAAGAATAGACTCCCAGAGCAAATTTAGAGAGGATATGGCATATTCCTCTCCATTAAAGAGGGAAAAGGGGGACTTCCCTGGTGATCCAGTGGTTAAGAATCCACCTTCCAATGCAAGGGATGCAAGTTCGATCCCTGGTCGGGGAACTAAGATCCCACGTGCCGCGGAGCAACTGAGGCCTAATGCCTCAACTACTGAGCCCGTGTGCCTCACTTAGAGAGAAGCCCACGTGCCACAACAAAGAGCCTGCTTGCTCTGGAGCCGAGCACCACAACTAGAGAGAAGCCCACGCACCACAAGGAAGAGCCTGCGTGCCGCAATGAAAGATCCCACATGCCACAACAAAGATCCTGCAACTAAGACCCACCTCAGCCAAAAATAAAATTTAAAAAAAAAAAAAAGAGTGAAAAGGGACACTGAAAGCCTAAGTGATTTACTGAAAGTCAGAGACAGGAGTGGAGCTTGGATTAAGCTCAAGGTTTCCTTTCCTCCTTGGCTAGAGTTCTTTCATTACACCAAGCTGCCTCTCTAGACCATATTACAAACATCTAAGGGAATCTACGTAGCTACTGCATGCCATGGTCGTGTGTAAGGCCCAGGGATGCGTGTAAGACAACCTCAACTGTGTACGCTGTTAATCTAACTTTATCATCTTATACCGACAACAGTATACCATGAATCTCCCATTTCCCAATCAATGTTAAAACTCTAATAGCAAAGACTGGAGGAAGTTCTCTATGTAGTTTCTAAAATTACACAAAATACTACTATGATAGTTTATAGGAAAAATACTAAAACATCTTTCTATATTATCAGTAGTTAATAGGATGCTGGACTCTTACCTGCATACTTTTCTCTGATAGATTCATCCATAGACCAGAAACAATGATCATATGCAAATACCTGTTGAAAAACAAAAATAATAAAGTTTGCATTAAGAACAAAACTGTAACATACTTATAATGTTATAACAATGTCATGACACTGATAACATTGTTCATAACACTGAAATAAAAACAACTTCCCGTCTTACAATGGAGGTTAGTTATTTATGGTACAGTCTTACAATAGGCAAGTAAGCACCCTATAGATGATATAGATCTTTATTTCACATGGAAAACTTTTCACAATGTTAAGTGAAAAGGGAGGAGGTTACAAAGCAATATGTATAATATGATGGCTATTAGACACACACACAGTTACATATATAAAAGCTTATTACTGCACGATAAGATTAGTGATATCTTTGTTTTCTTCTTTATGCTTTTATGTATTCTCTACATTCTCTTCTCATCAGAGAAAACAAAGATTTTTTTTTAAACAAAATGTAAAGATGATTACTACAGCATGTTGAGAACGCATATTCTTTAAATAAACTATAACATGCCCATGGTCGATGCTGTGTAGCTTCAAGAGCATAGAAGACTAAGATTCATATATTAATGAAAAAGCTATGAAAGTCTGGACCATGATCTCATATCTGTACAAAAATCGACATACATAAAAAGTAGGAAGAATATACATTGGAAATACTAGTAATACATATTGCTACTTCGTGGGATATCACAAACGATTTGTTTCGATCTTTTATTTTACTACTTTTTAAAATACTTTTTTTTTTTTTTACTTTCAAAAGTCTTTTTCACCGATTATATTTTTAATTTTTTGGATTTCACGTTTTACAATTTAGTCTTTTTAAGGATTTTAAGTGTTTTTAAATTCATTTCAGTTTGCATTTCAAACTCCCACTTTTGGACTTTGTTGCCTCACTTCCTGATGACAGGTTTCCTCTTGTGCTTTATATGTTAGTTTGCAAGTACATCTGAATTGGGAGTTTGCATTTTATGGTTTACATGATTGCCTGTTTTTTTCCTCCCCCTTTGGCCCCCCTTTACATGAATAGTTACACTGCCACTCCCAGCTACTGAAGCCCAGATTTGGGTCCTTCCAAAGCCCAATGTCTCTACTCCCTCCTACTTAACACAGAAATTGGCTCAATGTTGGTGGCCAGAAATCCTTTTTTCTTTTAATATATATAATTTTTTTTCTTAAATTTATTTATTTATTTATTTTTGGCTGCATTGGGTCTTCGTTGCTGTGCACGGGCTTTCTCTAGTTGCGGCAAGTGGGGGCTACTCTTCGTTGTGATGCATGGGCTTCTCACTGTCACGGCTTCTCTTGTTACGGAGCACAGGCTCTAGGCGCGTGGGCTTCAGTAGTTGTGGCACTTGGGCTCAGTAGTTGTGACTCGCGGGCTCTAGAGCACAGGCTCAGTAGTTGTGGCGCATGGGCTTAGTTGCTCCACGGCATGTGGGATCTTTCCGGACCAGGGCTCAAACCCATGTCTTCTGCATTGGCAGGCGGGTTCTTAACCACTGCCCCACCAGGGAAGCCCCAAAAATCTTTTTTTAAGCCTTCTTTCCTGATGGAGCCTCACCCAAATCAGTTTTCTCATGGTGAGCTTCTCTGGTCCTCAACCTATACATAGGATCCTCTCTAGTCTGCAAGGGTTGAACCTCCAATCCTCCGAAAACCTGTGTCTGATCTCAAGGCCCAGTAAATACGCTACTTCAGCCCCAGCCTGCTGCTGGTCCCTGCAGTGACATATGTTGTTTTTGAATATAATGACATGATTTTAATATTTTAAAATGTCTTATCTGTCCCTGCTATGAGTTTGGAGTTGGCAGAAGAATGTTTCTGTGTGAACTCACAAGGCTATCATGTGGACCAGAGGTCTAAGAGTTACATTTTTTTAAAGAGGAAATTAGATTAGGATGGTAAATTAAGTATGCATGCCTATATCCACCTCTACTTGAAATTAACACAAAATGATGGAGAGAGGGAGGGAAAGAGCCTAAAAGGGAAAGAAGCAGGGAAAGGAGAGCAAGTTTTTGAAATCAAGATTGCTCGCTTATACCTGGACCAGAAACTGAGAAGCCCTGAAAAACAGCTGCAATGAGACTGGTGCAGTGTGAGATGGGGACCACAGGGAGAGCACAGGCCAAATCACGGCAGGAGGAGATGGCTGCAAAGCTAAGAGCAATTCCAGGAGTACAGTAGGAAAACAGCTCAGTGAGTGGCTAGGGGCCCTGGGGGCAACCGAAAGGGCAACTGGCTAGAAACACCTTTAGAGCAAGGAAGGATCAGAACACCCACATCTTTGTGCAAAACAGTGGCACGAGGCATTTGTTCCCTGGGGTGGGGCAGTGATGGGGAAGCAAGGCCAAAAAGGTAGGCAGAAGCCCAATGACGGACAACACCCCGGAGGCGGTGGGAACCCTGGAGCCCAGAAGCCATCCACCCAGCCTCAGCACTATGTGGTACATTACTAATCCTCAACATTTTTCCAGAGCTAAACATGTGTCTGTCAACAGTGGTGGCTCCCTATGTTAGCAATTCTCCAACAGAAAGGGGAGGAAAAGAAGAAGGAAGATAGAAGGTGGTCCCAAAGGACTGTGGACCAAAACCTCCAATGGGGGCAGCTTTTCCAGCTACACTAGTCAGCAGGGAGAGATTAAATAAGATGTGAAGCTCAAATTAAGTTTCTTCTGTTCTAACGTTCAGCTCTCATCTCTCAGCACTTTATTTGATTCTGCTCTTACCAAGCTTAAGTGGACACCATCCTGATTCTTTGCTTGTATGCTTAGCTCACACTTGAACAGTCCATCTGTGTGAACATCTTAGAGATCAGGCTCTAAATGGCACTCCTCTCCCTACGACTGTGGGTTTTTCCTTTCTTTTCTTTCTTTTTTAAATTCAGGGAGTTGGGCTTCCCTGGTGGCGCACTGGTTGAGAATCTGCCTGCTAATGCAGGGGACACGGGTTCGAGACCTGGTCTGGGAAGATCCCACATGCCGCGGAGCAACTAGGCCCGTGAGCCACAACTACTGAGCCTGCGCGTCTGGAGCCTGTGCTCTGCAACAAGAGAGGCCACGATAGTGAGAGGCCCGCGTACCGCGATGAAGAGTGGCCCCCGCTCGCCGCAACTAGGGAAAGCCCTCGCACAGAAACGAAGACCCAACACAGCCAAAATAAATAAATTAATTAATAAACTTCTACCCCCAACATCTTCTTAAATTCAGGGAGTTCTTTCACAATTCTTGTTCTCAATTCCAGTAGAGAAGCTACCATTAAAGTAACCGCAACAACAGCTGATACTACACGGGAGGCCCTGGGGTACAAGGAAGTCAAGAAGCTGGTGACCTGCAGGTGGGGAGCTGGGAGCTGAACCCAGCCTTTGAGCACTCTGTCTGCTCCCCACCAGGCCCTTCACCACAGGCTGGATTCGCTCTCTTCCCCAGTTACAGGAAGATGCCACAGCCTGGTACAAAGTTGGGAACTAGGAATGCTTAGTTCTTGTTTACTAACAACACTGAACGGTCCTCTTTAAGTTTCAGGAAGTTTGTAAATTATTACAGGTATCTTCCAGCCACAGATTTCCTAAAGCAGACAAGCCCTTTTCTTTCTAAATAAACATTTTTCCTTTAAAATTTAAAAAAAAAACTTTTTCTAAGTAACAGAGAAGAAACACACATTCATTATAACAAGTCAAATAACACCAAAACATAAGGAATAAAGGTCTCCCATTCACCGAGCATTTTCTCCTTAGAGGGAACCACCATGTTAATAGTGTGGTGTTGGCCCTTCCATATTTTTTACGTCAACACATTTTCTCTAAACGTTAAGATACAGTTGAATTAAATAAAACATGAATAGTTTTTAAATAGTCATGTAATGTTTCCTCACATTTTTACTGCAATCTCCAGCCTCTGTTCCATCAAAAATTAAGAAAACAAAAATAATCTGGCATCTTTTCACAGAAAAGATAAAACTAATGAAATTAGTTCTACATATATAAAGAAGTCAGTGCCATATTAAACTTCTTTTTTTTAATCATTCAGAGTCCCAAGTGACAAGTCTATACATACTTTAGCAACAATAACAGAAAATGGAATTACAGTTCAACCATGGACTCTTAAACCAAACTCCAAGAATGTAGATAAAAATCTAAATTTCCTGGAAAATTCCAGAGAATGATCAATTCAATAATACAGTCCTTGTGCCTACTTCGGCACAACTACATTTCCTAAGAGATGCAGGAACTGACCCACCCCACCGAAGTTTCTTTAGAATCTGGGCTCAAATCTCAGATGAAAGCATATTCCCTTGAGGAAGCTGTGGGCCAGGGCAGGTTTCTGTTGGCCTGAGAATGTGTCCCCAGCTGTCCCAGGAGCAACATGGATGAGTCTGCCTGCTATGGTTCTGACCACAGTATGGGACGAGCAGTTTCGAGCCAATCCACGGCGAACAGCAGGGCACAAAAGGAATCTGTGTTGTAGTTGCCAGGAGACTGGACAGAATTGGTCAAAGTACAAATACAGCTTTTCTATAAACCTCTTACACCAATAAATGGCTTTGGATTTATGAACAGGCTGACAGCTTGCATTACTTCTTTTTTTTTTTTATAAAAATGCCAGAGAAAGTTTTTATTTTTGAGAAGAAAATTACCAGTACTTCAAAAATATGCCCATAAGACCTTTACAAGCATCGCATAATAAACCAAATCGCTTACCTTTGGCTGGCTTCTGAGTTCCCAAAAGAGATGTCATCAATGACATGAAAGAAAAGAGAAAGGGTTTAAAATTTTTTTTTTTAGTTAGAAGATGCTTTTTGAAGGGTAAAACAATAAACATCATGTAAATCTTTATTAAGAATATAAAATATTAACTTTGAAATCATATAGCAATTTGAAATAAAGGATAAATTAATATCTATTAGCTAGTAGGATAGAATATTAATTATAGAAAACTAATGTATCTCTCAGGTAGAAGAAAGATTATCTGAGCACCGGATAATTTTTGAAGTCCTAATATTTCTGCTTTCTACCGTTTACTTATCCTTGTATACAACTTGTAAATATTTTTTAAAAATTCTTTACTTTTTAGCATCTGATTTTACTTCCAAGCAGTCTCCTCTGCCTTGATAAAGCAGCAGCTCACTCTCTATCTATATAGGACCTTCTGCCAAAAACTTCTGTTCTAAGAAGAAAAGGTTAAAGGAACAATTAATTTTTTTAAATTTTTATTTATTTATTTTGGCTGTGCTGGGTCTTCATTTCTGTGCCAGGGCTTTCTCTAGTTGCGTCAAGCGGGGGCCACTCTTCATCGCGGTGCGCGGGCCTCTCACTATCGGGGTCTCCCTTGTTGCGGAGCACAAGCTCCAGACGCGCACGCTCAGTAGCTGTGGCTCACGGGCCTAGTTGCTCCACGGCATGTGGGATCTTCCCAGGCCAGGGCTCGAACCCGTGTCCCCTGCATTGGCAGGCAGATTCTCAACCACTGCACCACCAGGGAAGCCCAGGAACAATTAATGTTTTGCCAGTGAGTGACCAGTTACTCACTTACTACTTATTCCTCTATGCTAACCCAGGTGCCTCCAACCTCCCTCCCTCTGAAAATGCCACTGGCTTACATCTCCTCAGGGTACAGGAATATAACTCAATCCAGTATAATTTTAAGATAGTTTTAAATTTAGAAGCTGTAAGAGAAGCACACAGAGCTCCCTTTACGCAAACTCACCAATTGTTAATATTGCCACGGCTGCTATGTCATTCTTCCCCCCTCCCTCTCTCCCCTCTTCTACACACACACACACACACACACACACACATTATTTTCTCTTGATCATCTGAAGGTAAGTTACAGACATGCGCCTTCAGCCCTAAACACTTCCGTGTATAACTCATAAAAACAATGATGTTCACTCACACAACCATGGGAATAACTGGCCCTTCTCAGAGGATCCAAATGCCAAGTGAAACCTGAAACTTGAAAGGAAACTGTACATGGAAATACTTCAAATGTCTGGACATCTTGTGCCTTTGTCTCATAAAATTTTCTTCTAAATTTAATATTTATTTGTATCAAATGATTTCAGATAAGACGACTAAATTACCAAGGAAAGTAGCAAATGAGTGACACTTGTCTAACAGATTTTGGAGTAACAGCCAATGTGACTAACACATAAAATAAAATAATTTCTCTGGGATAGGAGATATGGGGAAACTTCCAAACAAAAAAGACCTGGGAAATACCAGTAGGGATGACTAACATATGCTATCATCGTTCTGTAGGTATTTATAAGCAAAGAAGAATCTCATCAGTTTCAGAAGGCACAGTTATAAGCCCAGCTGGAGGAAAGAACAGAGCCAGCATATATGAAATGCCCATATTAGGCCAGGTACATTGTATGCTACTTCATTTAACTTTCACAATAACTTTGAAAGGTGCTATTATCATTCCAGTTTTACAGATGAAAAAGTTAAGGCTCAACAGTTAAATGAGCTGTCCAAGACACAATAATAATCAGTGATGAATCTGGGATGCAAAAGTAGGTCTTCCGAATCCCAAGTCCATGTTTTCTTCCTCTCCCACACTGGTCAAAACAGTCTCGTCAAGTTTCTCCTAGACTTAAGAATCTTATGAGTCATACATTAACAACTGTGCTCCTGGTAACAGAAACATTTCCCAATGTATTAATTTCCTCCATTCTAATTATTACCCAATAAAAGGTCACCACTTGGTGCTTATGCCAGTGTAAGTTTACTTATTCATTATATTTATAAAAACTCCAGACTGTCTTTTCTGAGAGGAAAAATAAGATGTTTAGCATGATATTTTAAGTAAAACATTTTTATACAAAAATCAGCTCTTCCTAAAAGACAACCAACAAATATGAAATTCAACAATATATGATACACAGCAGAAGAATCCATGGGACTAACCTGAATGTAGAACATGATAATAAAAACAGAAACAAACCAGTAAATTAATTACAGAGCTAAGTTTCCAGCTAGGGATTCTGGTGGCTCTAACAGTAATGCTCAAATAACCTACAGAGCCATTGGAAACCCAAAGATGTAATTACAGCTCTGTACAAAAATAAATAAGTAAATTAATTAATTAAACAAAACCTTTCAACTTGTAGCTGCAATCCAATACGGCAATGCCTCACTATTCCAAAATCCCTTATTTAGAAACCTCAGCTATCCAGATCACAGTGGAGATTTAAGAAGCAGAGAAAACCAGCCCCTTGACCAATCAAAAGAGATGTCATAAAGTAGAAGCATGAGAGTCTGAATTTCTGAGTTTCTGTTGTTGTTGTTACTTAAGTTCATTTTGAATTTCCACACTTACAAAAAGTTCCAAAAACAGTACAAAGAACTCCCGTGTACCCTTCACCCAGCCTCTCAAAATGATAACATCTTATTAAAACCACAGTTACAATTATCAAAACCAGGAAATTAACCATCAACACAAGATTTATGAAATAATCTAGAGCCAACCTTACACAAATTTCTTCCCAACTGCCCCCTTGATGTCCTTTTTCAGGTCCAGGATCACACACTGCAGTTGTCACGCCTCCTCCAACTGGGGACGGTTTGTCTCTCATGACCCTGACACTTGGAGAGTCCTGGGCAGTTATTCTGTAAAATGTCCCTCAATCTGGGTTTGTCTAATGCTTCCCCATGACTAAATTCACGTTATGCATTTCGACAGGCACCAAAGAGGCAATGTTGTGCCCTTCTAAGTACATCAATACCAGAAGGCACATCACTATGGAGAACAGTATGGAGGTTCCTTAAAAAACTAAAAATAGGATTGCCATATGATCCAGCAATCCCACTCCTGGGCATATATCCAGAAAAGTCAAAAACTCTAATTTGAAAGATACACGCACACCAATGTTCACAGCAGCACTATTTAAATGGCCAAGACATGGAAGCAACCTAAATGTCCATCGACAGATGAATGGATAAAGAAGACGTGGTACATATATACAATAGAATATTACTCAGCCATAAAAAAGAATGAAATAATGCCATTTGCAGCAACATGGATGGACCGAGAGATTATCATACTAAGTGAACTCAGAAAGAGAAAGACAAATATCATATATCACTTACATGTGGAATCTTAAAGAATGACACTAATGAATGTATTTACAAAATAGACTCACAGACACAGAAAACAAACTATGGTTACCAAAAGGGAAGGGAGGGGAGGGATAAATGGGAATTGGGGATTAACGGATATACACTACTATGTACAAAAATAGATAAACAACAAGGTCCTACTGTATAGCACACAGAACTATACTCAATATCTTGTAACAGCCTATAATGGAAAAGAATCACTTTGCTGTACACCTAAAATACTGTAAATCAACTATACTTCAATAAAAAAAAAATACCAGAAGGTACATGATGTTGTCCAAATCTCACTGCTGATGATGGTAACTCTGGTCACTGGTTACAGTTGTATATACCAGGTCTCTCCACTGTAACATTACTAGTTTTCCCTCTGTACCCTTCTTGGGGCGGGGGCGGTGATATTTTAAGACCACGTAAGCACCCTTTCTCATCATACTTTCACCCATGAATTTTAGCATCCACTGATGAGTCTTGCCCACAACAATTACTGTTCCCCAAATTGTGATTGTCTAGTTACTGAGATGTTAACAGCCCAGGTGGATCAAGATGGGTAGATGTGCTTTTTAGGAAGATGATGTTTCAGAAGACAACAAATGATTTGATTACATATTTTGTAGTTTTATTTTATTTTATTTTAGGCCGTGCCATGCGGCTTGCAGAATCTTAGTTCCCTGACCAGGGATCGAAACCGGGCCCCCTGCGGTGGAAGTGTGGAGTCCCTAACCACTGGACCACCAGGTAATTCCCTGATTACATATTTTGGATAGAACTGTTTCTGTGAATAAGCTAGTCACCTCCTCCTTTTTACTCACCTGGTTTAGGAGCTTGTGCTCACTTCTCTTTGCAATAATAAATTACACTATAAAATTAAGTCAAATTAAAGTCCTAATCTTTAGAATGCCACAATATGAAGCAGAAATTTAGTAATTATTTTATATAAGTTAATGATCTTTGGGAATTTTTATCAATACTTCTGACCATGACAAAAATAAAATTGATATTGAGTCCAAACATAAACCACAAAGTACTGTATATGTGTAAAACAAAACTATATCAGAACTATGAGTTATAAATCAATTACTGCTGTCAACTACCAAAATCAAACGTTATATCCAAATATCATCACCTCTTTTAACCTTAAAGATTTAAGTTTCTGAAACGTTCACAATTAGAAATATCTGGAATCTCTGTTTTAACAAGATCCCACTCCAACCCGTTCTATAACAGATGTGTTAACATCACAAAGAGTTTATTCTAGTACAGCCATACTATATAAAGATACTGTTTCCTTTTCGGACTTAAGCTGGCAGTACCAGCAACCAAACAATCTGCGTGATGATCGTTATTTTTTCTTTGTCACCCCTCCCCCGATGTGCTTTTCCATATAAGGAATAAAGCTGACCTGAGTAAAAATTTAGACACTGACTAGACTCACAGAGGAGATTCATCAATCTTTGCTGATCTAGATAACTTGAAGAAGTACATATATCACTAAAAGCCCTGGTCACTGTCTCCCCAACATTTAGAATACTACATTCAATTTTGAAGAATAAATTTTAAAAGCATCACTGATAAAGCAGACTATCTTGGAGAATAGCATTCCAGATGTAGAGGGGTTTTAAAATGATACATGTAGCCTGGACCAGGGAAGACTAAAACAAGACATGATGCCATCTTTGGTAGGATCTACTAAAGAAAGTTAAAAGAAAAGGGATAGCTCTTTAATATAAGAATAGTTAGCACTGTGTTAAAGAGCCAGCTCACCATTAGTGGAATTATCTGAAGAGAGAACAGGAAAGCATTTGATGAGGATGTTGTAGAAGGAATGAGAAGTTACACTGGATTACTTGTATAGCTCTTTATTTACAATGAGAAAGCAAACAGTAAGCATTCAACAAGTTAGATTCAATATTTCTATCAGGGACACGTGCAGACCACTGGAACATCAGAGGTAACCCAAGCTACAGTTCGAGCATTACCTCCCACATCACACCCCTAGAAGAGTCCTCCTCTCCAGTGAGCTACTGTCCTTCCTGCATTCCACATGCCGACACTCAGATGATGCCATCCCTCTAACAACTCTGTTTGTTCAAGCCCTACTCATGTGGGGAAGAGCTCGGATCAAATTCTATCTCCCTCAAGAAGCCTTCCATAAGAACCCCACCCAAAAGTGAGTTCTCCTTCCCCCATTCCCCCTCTAAGTCAGAACTCTCTACTGCTCATGCATTACCCATCATTCTCACATTATATAAACTTTTTAATATAAATGGGTCATCTCCTCAACTAGACTACAAGCTTCTGAAGGACAGAGTGTGTCTTCTGGCATTTATCAGTGTCCAACACAAGGCTTTCTGATTCAGCTAATGCTGTTTAAGCTCTCTAGGTGACCGGGCCCCTCCCTCCATCTCAACCACATCTTGGACCATCTTCCTTTCACTCACTGGCCTTTTCTAATTGGCCCAGTGTACACAGTTTTCTAGTCTCGGGGCTCTCATTCATGATTTTCTTTCTGCCTTGAAATCTTGAGGCTAACTCCTACTCATTTGTCATTTCTCAGCTTAGGTATTATTTCTCTACATGTATCTTTCTTAAACATCCAATCTAAATTAAGTCATTTATGTTATTCTCAATCACAGTATTCCTGATAGAATAAAAACATTTCTACCACCATCTCTGCTCTCTAAAATCATCTCCAAAACAATAAAGCAAACAAGAAACAAATACAAATTGAATCTTCAATGAAACAAGGAGATAGCTATAAATGAAATATATGAAGACAGCAAATGCATCCACAGAATGCCAGAAAGGGTCAGAAATGAGTGGTGCTGAGTATCCCAGAAGATGCGGAGGAAGGGGGCCTAAAAAACAGTAAGAACATTCAGGTCACTACCTCTGATATATATCCTTGGAGAAACGTCTTTAAATCAAGACAAAAGACAATTCTCTCCAATTAAAATCTTCCACCCACACAAACTACAATTGGTTGAGAACAGAGGGACATCCGAAGAATACAGCCACTGAACCGCAACTGGCATATTTCACAATCAGAAAACGTTAGAAAGATGTTTAATAAATTCCATAATTTCAAGTTACCATATACTGAGAGAGCATCATTCAAAGAATACACTATTAACTCAATCAATCATTTGCGAATCATCTGTCAAACACACAAGCAGAGTAAGTTTTAATTCACTGTCCACTTTCACTACAAGGAAGTTTAAATCTGACCAAAGAATTAAATCAATATTGATTCATTTGTGTGGTTTTTTTAATAAAATATATTTCACATGATAGGTTAACAGAGTAATACACATTCATTTTAAAAATTACATGTTAAAATAACTTCAAGGCATGCACAGAGATTAGGATAGATTATTGAAATACTCAGATTTGGACTATTCTAACTTGGAATACTGGAGATACAAGCTTAGCATAGAGTTATTTTCATGGAATAATAACTGAGCACCAAGCACTACATTAAGTACTTTATATTCATCATAGTAATAACCCTATGAGATATCCTCATTTTACACCTGAGTCACTTAGCATTCTGAAATTAACACAGCTAGTGGAGGTGGAATTAAGATTCAAACTGGTGTGTGCCTGATCCAAAGCCTACATTCAAGCTGCTGGGGCCAAACACAAGGCACCCAGACAATCACTTCCCCATTTCAAGCTATGGCGAACATCACTAATGAATCACAACACTCCTGCTCTTCATTAAAAGAAACTTTATAATCTACGGCACCCTTGGAGGGAAGTGCTAAAAAGATCATTAAATACTAAAATAATGCTGGGACTTCCTTGGTGGTCCAGTGGGTAAGACTCCATGCTCCCAATGCAGGGGGCCTGGGTTCGATCACTGGTTGGGGAACTAGATCCCGCATGCATGCCACAACTAAGAAGTCCACATGCCCCAACTAAGAGTCCACATGCCGCAACTAAGAGTCCACATGCCGCAACTGAGACCCAGTGCAACATACATACATACTTACATAAATAAATAAATATTTTAAAAAATAAAAAATAGGGCTTCCCCAGTGGTGCAGTGGTTAAGAATCCGCCTGCCAATGCAGGGGACACCGGTTTGATGCCTGGTCTGGGAAGATCCCACATGCCACGGAGCAACTAAGCCCGTGTGCCACAACTACTGAGCCTGCGCTCTAGAGCCCGTGAGCCACAACTACTGATACCGTGAACCACAACTACTGAAGCCCATATGCCTAGAGCCTGTGCTCCGCAACAAGAGAAGCCACCGCAATGAAGAGCCCATGCACCGCAATGAAGAGTAGCCCCCGCTCACTGCAACTAGAGAAAGCCCATGCGCAGCAACAAAGACCCAAACGCAGCCATAAATAAATAAATAAATTTTTTTAAAGAAGAAATATAAAATAATGCTAAATATGTCAGAGAATAAAGCAATTAGAAATAAGATATTTGGAGATTACTTAGAAAATTTACAAAAATAAGTGTCACAAGATGAACAGAATATTTTCACTGTAAGCTTCCAAATCAAATTTGAAATTGTATTTTTAATCAATTTTAATTACACTATTAATATTAATCTCTTCTCCCAAAAACTAACTTGGATTTAACTGCTACATGTCACAGACCCAAATATTCTACCATTTTCCACTAAAAGTAAAACCTGAAATCTGAAAGGAAAAAAGACACCTATTCTTCACCATACATTATGGCAGCCTTTTTCTTCTTCTTCTTTTTTTTTTTTGTAAGCAGGGATTGTGTTTTACCTCATAACATTTCCCAAAAGAAAGGCGTTATGTCACCCAAAATAAACCATGCTTCCATCATTTCCATGTTTGTAAATGTTTATTTCAATAGGCAAAGGAATAACAGAGAAAGTAAAATAAACAAAAGCCTTGGTCATTTGTGGAATGAAGAAAAGAGTGAAGACATGGAAAGAGGAAAAGGATTAAGTTGAGGCCACTAGCAGGAAGTGGTAACATTTTACAGTCTAAGAAAAAAGCAGTAGAAATAGATATTTTGAGGAAGCAAATATGCCTGCAACAGCAAAACCAGAAATCCCGGTATTAGAAAGGATTCCTTAAACTACAAGCATCTGCACAGTCACCCCGGTTTCTTTATACTTTGTGTGAACTGACTAGCCAATTGGTTAACTGAAGGTAAAATTGACCACCAATTGGCTGCTGAAGGAAGACTGGAAGAGGAGTTGAGTACTAAATAAGCCACAGAGGACTGAGAGTTCAGTTAGACCTTGGCATTTTCTTAAAAGTTACCAATTCTGATGTCTTTAAAAAATCAATAGTTTTAAAGATATAAATAATCTAATATAGTCTAAATATCTGTTTATGTAGTTTTAACAATTTTATTGACATATAATTTATATACCATAAAATCATCCATTTTAAGTGAACAATTCAATGACTTTTAGGAAATGTATAGAATTGTGCACCCCCCGTCCCCCATGCAATCTAGTTTGAGAACATTTCCGTCACTCCAAAAAGTTCCCTCAAGCCTGACTGCACTCAATCCCAGGTCCTTCCCCCAGCCCCAAACAACCAGTGATCTGCTTTCTGTCCATCTTCTTTTGTGGACATTTCCTATAAATGGAATCATACAATATGTGGTCTTTTGCATCTGGTGTCTTTCACTGAGGCATGTTTTGAGGTTCATCCGTGCCGTAGCATGTTATCAGTTCTCTGTTCCTCTGTTCCTCTGTTCCGGGTGAATAGTACTTTGTTTATCCACTCAGTAGCTGATAGGCATTTAGACTGTTTCCAGTTTGGGGCTATTATGAATAGTGCTGCTATGAACATTCAAGAACAAGCCTTTATGTAGACACTTATTTTTATTTCTATATATCTATGCAAGTATAGATACCTAAGAGAAGAACTGTTGGGTCATAGGGTTAGTGTATATCTACCTTTATGGGAAACAATCAAACTGTTTTCCTAAATGTGTGTACCGGGTTACATGTCCACCATCAACATGTGAGAGTCACAGGTGCTCTGTACCTTCACCATCACTTAGCACTGTCTGCCTTACATATATATATAGCCATTCAAGTGGACGTGAAGGTGGCATCTCGCTGAGATTTTAACTTGCATCTCCATAATGACCAATGAGGTTTGAGAGCCTTTTAAGATGTGCTTATATTTCATTTTAAAGAACAGAAAAATTCTCACAATCTAGTTTCTATCCCTATTTTTAAAGTATTATAAGGACTGACAAACTCCTGATCAAATCCACGCTTTTTCCTTATTTTCATTCATATTTATTTCTCTGTATCATTTCTAACTATTACTTCATTCATTGCTTTTACCTCTTTAACCACTTCTGAATTTCTTCATGTTTTTTTGTGTAGACATTCATTTTTATCTCCGTTGGACACCTAAGAGTAAAACTTTTGGGTCTTACGGTCAGCATAAATTTAACTTCACATTTACTACTTGTTTTATGATCTGGATGTGCAAAACTACCCATTTGAAATTCAGGTCAATCTTTTTAGGACCAAGCTCAGTATGTTAGATTTTATTTTAGTAAATTTTATTTAATTACCAATGCCCACACTGGATGATTCAACACATACACTTGAGTCATTATGCCAAAGTCATTCTTATTGCTTTACGTCTTGAGTTTCTAACTATTCCAGGCCTATAATCAGATGGCACCATGAACTTAACAGTTGAAATCCCCAAGAAGCTTGCAATATAGTTGATAAGATAACAAATCATTAGATATTGAAGACGTCTTCATGGCACGATGCTGTAGGGAAAACTAGTCTACACTAGCAGTTAGAAACCCTTCACTCAGTTTCCCTTCTGCCTTGCTTTAGCTTTGTGATCCCAGGGGTCACTTAACCTCATCAAACCTCTCTGCTACTTCAGGAACCAGGCTACCACCTACATAATCTACTTCACACCACACAATATCCTATGTGGTAGGGAAAGAACGTGGCTTGGGAACTAGGCAGATGTGGGTTCAAATCTAGACTCGATACAGTTTGTGCTCTTACCAGGTCCACACTATGCATTCCATGTATTACTGTCTTGAATCCTCAAAACAACACTAAAGGATAGATCCTGTTATCATCCTCATTTTACAAGTGAGGAAACTGAGGCTCAGAAGATTAAGCAACTTGCTCAAGTCGATGATTAAATATTGGATTGAGGATTCAAACCAAGGCAGAAGCAATACTCTGCTGAAGGGACACCATCAAAAACACGTAGGTCAGGGGCTTCCCTGGTGGCGCAGTGGTTGAGAGTCCGCCTGCCGATGCAGGGGACATGGGTTCGTGCCCCGGTCCGGGAAGATCCCACATGCCGCGGAGCGGCTGGGCCCGTGAGCCATGGCCGCTGAGCCTGAGCGTCCGGAGCCTGTGCTCCGCAACGGGAGAGGCCACGGCAGTGAGAGGCCCACGTACCGAAAAACAAACAAACAAACATGTAGGTCTTGTGAGATCATCAATACTGAGTTTTCTTTCCAGGAGCAAGCTGCTAAAGTAAATTCTGTGTAGTGGCTCACCTTTCTCTGTATTAGTTTTTCGTGCTTCTGTTTCTGTCTTTCTCTCTTTCATAAAGTCTTGTTTCCTGAATAGGCAAACAAACCTCAAGGAAATATGCTCTAATCCCCAAGTAGACCAAGTGGTACATGGGGAAGGGGGACGCAGGTAGAAAAGACTTGTCGAGCCTACCTAACAAACAAGCAAAATACATCAAGTTTTGTGCAACATGGAGTGGGGGAGGGGATGACACTTGACCTGGGAAATGGCTTAGAGCAGAACAAAAAAGGCACCTACATCCTTTGGTTATTTCATATCCCAAGATACAACCAACTAACCCTTAAGAAGCAGTATGGCTTCAGAACTTAGGGCATTCTTCAACTAAACTAAAACGTTGTGAAGAAAGCAGCAGCAATCTTTTAAGGCATTAATTTGAAGGACAAAGAAAAAAGCACTGGAAGCTTTTGAATGCAAATTTAGACTCTTGGAAATATAAAAGTAAATGAAGATATGAACTCTTAAATTTAAAAAACAATCTGCATACAACATATAGGTAACAAATACTGCGTACAGGAGGTATACTTGCAAATTAGTTTTGCACACTCACCTTCGTACATGAGTGTGCCTGCAATAACCAAACAGTATACCCAAATATTAACCAGTATTACCATTTCCCAGTAGTGTAAAAGAGACTTGCCTAAGAAACTTGCTTGTATAAAACTGCTGAAATTATTTTTAAAGCATTCCACAAGTCTAAGTCTGTATTTTTTCATATCTTTATTACAAGAGAAGCTATCTTTTGTTACTGTGTGTCAATTACCTAGTACACTTTAGTTCTAAGCTTCACAACAAGCCCTACTGGTAGGTCCTACACTCTCTATTTTACAGAGTAATAGGGAAAGAATAGCACAGAGAAGTTAATTAATTTGGTCAGTGGCAAAGCTGGGATTCAAACCTAAGGTTCTCATTCTAAAACTATGCTCTTTCTACTGTGCCATTCTGCCTCCCTCTCTCCATGGCAAGCGATGTGGAAGAACAAATTCAAGTCAACTTTGAATGTTTCAGGAAACTTGAGGAAGGATGCTTATTTAAAATGATCTGATGGGGGGGGACGGGGGTTGTCTGTTGTTTTTTCCCTTGCCTTCAAACAAAGTAGGCAGCATATGAAAGTGGGCTCTAAATGAGGGAAACCTATGTAGATAAATAGATACAGCGGGACTTCCCTGGTGGCGCAGTGGTTAAGACTCCGCCTGCCAATGCAGGGGACACGGGTTCGAGCCCTGGTCCGGGAAGATCCCACATGCTGTGGAGCAACTAAGCCCGTGCGCCACAACTACTGAGCCTGTGCTCTAGAGCCCGCGAGCCACAACTACTGAAGCCCGCGCACCTAGAGCCCGTGCTCCGCAACAAGAGAAGCCCGCACACCACAACGAAGGGTAGCCCCCACTCGCGGCAACTAGAGAAAGCTCGCGCGCAGCAACAAAGACCCAACACAGGCAAAAATAAAAAATTAAATTAAAAAATATATATATATATATATACACTCACACAGTGACACAGAGCTGAAGCTATGTGACCCTCAGGTGCTTAGGTTAAATATTGTTTGGGGGAAGGCTGTCCTTTCTTCAGCTCTTGCCCAATCTACGCTAACTTCCCAAAAAAAGACCTGGTCTTAACTGAACCAAGAGTGCTAAGGAGAGAACATTTTACTCCTCATCCCTGTGTTTCCGTGTGGAAGAACTCCAAAGAACACTCCTGAGGCCTCTAAGCCACTCACTCTGTCCTCCTGAGAGGAAGGGTGAACGATCGAGTTAGCAGCGTTCAGGAGAAGGAACCAGTACGTGGGCTCTGCACGTCCACACCACAGGGGAGACCTGCAGTGGCCCGCTGGCCTGGCCAAGTCTGTAATGCACAGGGGAGGTATCAGGAGGCCCACTTGGCCAACAGTCCTAAAGTCCTTTTCTCCAAGAGCTCTCTCAGTATCAGAGGTGAAATGAGATGCAGGAAAACACAGTGGTAAGAGACTGGGCTCTGGAATCCAAGTGCCCGATTTTAAATCCCAGCTCCACCATTTACTGTGTGACTTGGGTAACTAACTTACCTAACCTAACCTCACCTCTCCATGCTCCAGTTTCCCTTATCTGTAAAATGTATATAATAAGAGAATCTATGTCATAGGGTTGCTGTGGAGATTAGAACAGGGCCTAACACATAATAAGTACCAGTTGTGTTTTATTTTTGATTTGTGTATTTCCTGTCTTTATCTTACTGATCCCCATGACTACTTCAGTTCAGAATTGAGGTGGCGGGGGGGAAGGGAGTATTGTGTATGGATTTCCTAAAATCTCAACAGAGAGAATCTCAAAAGTAAGAGAGAGCCTTTGGCTATGGAGGCAAGATGATGCAAATGTCTTATTCTACTCTTCGGTGAACTAGTCTGGAGAAAACTCCAGAATAAAGGCTGGTCCAGAGGAGATAAAGCACTAAGGTGCCCAGTTTAAGATCTCCACCAAAATTCATTTACAATAGTATGATTTTTTCCAGGGCAGAGGGCTGTCGAGACACATCCCCCAAGACGGTTCATTACTTTGCTGTATTATTTGGACCTACCACTCACTAATAATAAATGGTAAAGTTTGGTGGCTTTTTCTAATACCACCGCTCCCCTCTCCCTCTCTTTTATGGGTATCAACTGAATACCCCTTGACCTTCTTAAACTGTTTCCTATCTGAAACACCCCGTGCACCTTGGGACTTTATGAGCACAGTTACATCGTGCTTATCAGAAGGCATAAGAGAATTACAGCATTAAAGATGAAAACATAAGGTTCCCAGAATTCCTTGAACATGTTTCCTTATAACATGCACTACATTGTATCAACTGCTTACAGGTGCACTGGCAGCCGGCCCTCTCCACCCCAGCTTCTCCATCTGGGTATCTCAGCACCTAAATTTAGCCCTGTGCCCGCCAGATTGTAGGCATTCGATGAATGTTTACTGAAATGAGACACTAGGAGTTAGGTTAACCATGACTACATCCTGTTTAAAATCTCTCCTTCTAATCCTCTCCTCAGATCTCCAGATACCACTTTTCCTATGTATATTCTCTGTCAACATCTTGTCCTTCCTGTATTGTTACACATTAGACTCTAAACTACCAGTTTCCTTAAGAAACCATGATCTAAAAATGTAAAAGAGCCAGAAAACGTTAATTCTTCCTCCCTGAATTTCAGATAATAGTTATACAGGAGCAGGTCTGGAGAGCAACCACAAGACAGAAGGCTCTGAGACAGAGATCTTTGGAGAAAATTAACAGAATGGTATCCTAAGAATTTGAAAGAGAAAAATTTAAGAATATGCTAAAGACAATTAAAAAGTAAACAAAATTGCAGGAAAAATAAAAAACTATTCAAGTGAGTCACGGTCTAAAATGTGGTACAATCTGATGTAATCGATGGAATTTGAGAAGAGAATTTATTTAAACTTTATGCTAGAAGACACTCCATCAAATAGTCTATGGGTTGTGATAATGAACCCAGAGAAGGACAAGCAAACCTAACACACCGTTTGGTCTAGCACTGACACAGAGGGATAGACAGATAACTGGACGGATGGATAGATAGATGGATGGATGGATGGATACATAATATATATAAAATAATGTCAACTTATGAATAAAGCAAGTGGGTTACAAAAGGGCATAGAAAGGGGGAAGGGCATGGTCTCATCTTGGTAAAGAAGGAGTGAAGAGACAATGTTTAAAGCTGATTTAATAAGAAATACAGGTTTCAATATGTTCTGTAAAAATACCACAGAAATGACCAAAGAAGAAATTACAAAAATATAAAAAGCAAGCAGTAGGAGAAGAGGTAAAAAGCTTGTACATCTAAGCTAAAATCTTCATCAGGGAGTCAATGAATATATGCCTAAGATTAATCTAGGTATGAACATAGCTGGAGTAATCTTCAAGATTTTTTTGATCATGTACCCCCCAAAAACCGCCTCATACGTTTTTGTCATATAAAATTTTTCAAACATGAGTTTAGATAGCTGTAAAGAATATAATTCCTGAAATATTATATTTTAAAATAGAATTCCTTAAATATATTCATTAGAATCCAAGTACCATAAATTTTTGTAAATTTGGATACTCATATTTTATTGCTGATACAATCCACTATTTTGTTTTAAAGAAAAAACTCTCCTTCGGTAGTCAGTAATTTCATACCTTTACTTCTTTCCCATGAACTCACCCAGCGATGTGAGGTCATATGCCCAGCATCTAAACTGACTTGAGAATTTGAAGGCAAAGAAATTAAACAAAACAAAACAAAACACTCGGCCTCTAAATTCCATTCCACTTTCCGCAAAGTATTTTATCCTAATGTAAAGTCTTTTGTTAACCACTCTATCATTCTTTTCTGCAAAAATATCCATACAGATTAAAATTTTAAATTTCTCTGGTTACTCTTCTTCTGCATTGAGCTATCAATTATTAGCAGCACATGACTGATCAGAACAAAACAAATATATCACAAGTTTTGATAAACACAGCAAGTAAAAATTGCAAAGGAAAAGCATCTTATAATGAAACGAGTCCATGGGATGACTGTATCTTACTACTAAAATGAGTCGGCACTGAGTGTTAATTCTATTCCTATTTTCTTTTGTACAGAAGTAAAGCACTGAAAACCTTGCTCAAATATGTAAGAGGATTGGACTGGAAGGAGGTTTGTTATAGTAACATCACAAAAATCTTTGCACTCCTGCCATGGTACATGCCAAAAAAAACCAAATCACATAATAACCTAACATCAAATATTATATTTAAGGATCTATAAGTTAATGAATCAATTAGGTCTCCTGAAAGCAAAAATTGAAAAGTACCTGATTTGCAAAAGGAGTTGTGACCCAGGTCATAGAGTGCCTGCTCATTTTTTCAGTTTCTTGGCTAGATGCCAAAGACTTCAACATAACTTATCAAGTTAATCACACCTGCTATTGTTTCACTTACTGGAACTTTGCTTAACCTCTAAAAGTCAGAAAGGGTTGAGAAAATCAAATCTTTTTTTTTTTGAAAATCAAATCTTTTTAACTTCATTACACCTTTGACAAAAATACTATTTGATAAAATTATTTCATCTTATGATGTGCTTTAGATACATTTTCATCAAAACACTGAAGCTGCATATTTAGCTGATTCAATTTATGGAAAAGTCTGCCCTATAAACTAACTAGAATGTAGCTTTATTATCAAATCACTGTTTTACATATCTTATCAAATCTTTATTATCTTATTATCAAAATAATCAGGCAAATCAAACACATTTTCTGTACAAAATAACCTGACCTCATTTTTAAATTCAAATATAAGTTTTAACACTCATTTCAAGGAGGTCTCTTTTATAGAATACATTTTGTAAGATAGATTACTAAAAGTATTAAGCAAGGATTTAAATTACATACATCTAGTAATTTAAAATGGATAAAAGACAAGATGGATCAATATATTGTTTCTTATTAACTGACCTGTAATAATAAAATACAATGTGTAGCTAAAACTAGAAGCTATTTACAAAACAAGGAGTATGGTAAAGATATGGTATTCCTTGGGTTAACAAGTATATAAAATAGTATTTTGAGGGTTTTTTAATAATTAAATAAGAATGAGAAAAAAGTCCATTTACCTTTTTAAACATCAAGATTAGACTTTGCCCATGTATTTAAGAAACAGAAGAATACAGCCATCCTTCGGTACATGTGGGTTCCAGGATCCCCCCCAGATACCAAAATCCGAGGATGCTCAAGTCCCTTATATAAAATGGTATAGTACTTGCACATATACTTTAAATCATCTCTAGATTACTTATGATACCTTAATATTGGGTTGGCCAAAAGGTTCATTTGGTCTTTTCTGTAAGATGGCTCTAGTAGCACTTAATTGTCTTTAACTTCATTCGAAACAATTTTGTTAGATTGTATTGTGACAGCTGTCCTATCAGCATGATTTAAAAAAAACTTATCCAAATTGGTGAATTTCTGTGTAGCCATTTTAATATTGAAGATGGAAGGAAAAAAGGCAACATTTTCAGCATATTATGCTTTATTATTTCAAGAAAGGTAAAAACGCAACTGAAACGCAAAAAAAGATTTGTGTGGTGTATGGAGAAGGTTCTGTGACTGATGGAACGTGTCACAAGTGGTTTGCGAAGTTTCATGCTAGAGATTTCGCGCTGGACGATGATTCACGGTCGGGCAGCTGAAGTTGATAGCGATCTATTCGAGACATTAATTGAGAACATCAACGTTATACCATGCAGGAGATAGCCGACATACTCAAAATATCCAAATCAAGCGCTGAAAATCATTTGCACCAGCTTAGTTATGTTAATTGCTTTGATGTTTGGGTTCCACGTAAGTTAAGCGAAGAACACCTTCTTGACCTTATTTCCACATGCGATTCTCTATCTCTACTTAAACCTAATGAAAATGTTTCATTTTAAAAACAAATTGTGACGTGCGATGAAAAGTGGATCCTGTACAACAATGTGGAACGGAAGAGATCATGGGGCAAGCGAAATGAACCACCACCAACCACACCAAAGGCCAGTCTTCATCCAAAGAAGGTGATGTTGTGTATATGGTGGGACTGGAAGGGAGTCCTCTATTATGAGCTCCTTCCAGAAAACCAAACGATTAATTCCAAAAAGTACTGCTCCCAAGTAGACCAACTGAAAGCAGTACTCTACGAAAAGCATCCAGAATTAAGCAACAAAAACGCATAATCTTCCACCAGGATAACACAAGACCGCATGTTTCTCTGATGACCAGGCAAAAACTGTTGCAGCTCGGCTGGGAAGTTCTCATTCACCCGCCATATCAACCAGACATTGCACCTTCGCATTTCCACTTATTTTGGCCTTTACAAAAGAAAAAATGTCAGTTCCCTGCAAAACTGTAAAAGGCACCTGGAACAGTTCTTTGTTCAAAAAGATAAAAAGTGGGCTTCCCTGGTGGCGCAGTGGTTGAGAGTCCGCCTGCCGATGCAGGGGACACGGGTTCGTGCCCCGGTCCGGGAAGATCCCACATGCCGCGGAGCGGCTGGGCCCGTGAGCCATGGCCGCTGAGCCTGCGCGTCCGGAGCCTGTGCTCCGCAACGAGAGAGACCACAACAGTGAGAGGCCCGCGTACCGCAAAAAAAAAAAAAAAAAAAAAAGGCAGAAGGTAGTGGAACAAAAGGGTGAATACATTGTTCAGTAAAGTTCTTGGTGGGGCTTCCCTGGTGGCGCAGTGGTTAAGAATCCGTCTGCTAGTGCAGGGGACACAGGTTCAAGCCCTGGTCCAGGAATATCCCACATGCTGCAGAGCAACTAAGCCCATGCACCACAACTACCGGGCCTGTGTTCTAGAGCCCACAAGCCACAACTACTGAAGCCCACGAGCCTAGAGCCCATGCTCCGCAACAAGAGAAGCCACCGCAATGAGAAGCCTGTGCACCTCAACAAAGAGTAGGCCCCACTCGCCACAACTAGAGAAAGCCTGCGCACAACAACGAAGACCCAACACGGCCAAAATAAACAGATAAATAATAAAGTTCTTGGTGAGGACTTCCCTGGTGGTGCAGTGGTTAAGAATCCGCCTGCCAATGGGTTCAATCTCTGGTTGGGGAAGATCCCACATGCTGCGGGGCAACTAAACCCGTGCACCACAACTACTGAGCCTGCGCTCTAGAGTCCGTGAGTCACAACTACTGAGCCTGCGTGCCACAACTACTGCAGTCCTCACACCTAGAGCCTGTGCTCTACAACAAGAGAAGCCACCGCAATGAGAAGCCCGCACACTGAAACGAAGAGGACCCCCTGCTTGACGCAACTAGAGAAAGCCCGCGCACAGCAATGAAGACCCAACGCAGCCAAAACTGCAAAATCTAAAAAAATTTTAATATAAAATTTAAAAATAAATATAAATATAATAAATATAATATTATATAATATATATAAATATATATAATATAATAATAATATATAAATAAATATAATATTTAAAAAATAAATTTCTTGGTGAAAATGAAAAATGTGTCTTTTATTTTTACTTAAAAACCGAAGGCACTTTTTGGCCAACCCAATACAATGTAAATGCTATATAAATAGTTGCACAATGTAAGTGCTATGTAAATAGTGGCCTCACAGGAAATTCAAGTTTTGCTTTTGGAAACCTTCCGAAAATTTTTTTTCTTTGATCCACAGTTGTTCTTTGATCCGCAGAAGTGGAACCTGTGGATACGAAGGGCTGACTGTATACAGAACTGTAAACCATGCTAGCAGCTGACATAAAATGTTTCTGTTAACAGTTGGCAGAAAATATTAAATATTTTATAGCTTGAAATAAGATGAGGATTGACTACAACTGAAACAAATACTTCATGATATGATTTAATTAAAATAGGTCTCAGCTACCTTACTCAATCCTTATTGAATAAGGTACATCAAAAACCTGAAAGAAATGGCATAAAAATTTTATCTGCGCATTTAGCCAATGCATCCTGAAAGAACAATTCCTATTTTCCTGCTTTGGCTGTTTGAAAGTACTTTGCCTTGCAATTAATGCCTCATCCTAGGGATGAGTATTAAGAATAAAAAAGAATTGTTTCTATCTTCCAGCCTGGAAATCTACAATTTGGTAACTGCAACTCACAATTAAACAGAAGTTTTGTATTAAGAAACCGTAGTTTAAATCATACCATTAGCCTGTCAACGTGAAAGTGAAAAATGAAAATATGAAAGTGAAAAATGATAATGTAGAGAAGAACATATCTGAGTGACTGTGAGGTTGAAAATGTTAACATTTGGTCTTGATTGACCTGAAAATCCTCATTGCTTTACGGCAGATTAAAAACAAATCAACCGTATGCTAACATATGGAATCTAAAAAAAACGGTACTGATGAACCCAGGGGCAGGGCAGGAATAAAGACGCAGACATAGAATATGGACTTGAGCGCACAAGTGGCAGGAAGGGTAAACTGGGACGAAGTGAGAGAGTGGCACGGACATATATACACTGCCAAATGTAAAACAGATAGCTACTGGGAAGCAGCCGCATAGCACAGGGAGATCAGCTCGGTGCTTTGTGACCGACCACCTAGAGGGGTGGGATAAGGAGGGTGGGAGGGAGGCTCAAGAGGTAGGGGATATGGGGACATATGTATACATATAAGCTGATTCACTTTGTTATACAGCGGAAACTAACACAACATTGTAAGGCAATTATATTCCAATAAAGATATTTTTTTTAAAAATCAACGATACTTCTGACCAGAAATATCAGGGTGTCTGAGATAAAGAGGCATCTCTCTGGGGCCTGTGAAAGTGAAGAAAGGGCTAGAAGGATTGTGCGGGTGAGGGAAGCCCGCCCACAGGTTCCTAAGACACGTCTGTCAAATCGATGAGGCCACCAGCTGAATCTGGACTCAGCCAACAGAGAGCTTTGTGACCAGGAACCAACCGACTTAGTTTCTCTGTAAATGCAGAACGTGGATTAGGTATGTCTTATAAACTCCCATTTAGCTCTGATCATCTGTTAGGTAGAGAACTATGCACCCCGGTTATTTATCTACCAGGCAGTCACGTGAAGTTCACACTATTGAAGCTCTCTTGAATCCGTTTATTGGAGAACTCACTACACTGACAGAAAGCTCTTTTCCTGGGCCTAGGGAAGTCAGGACTGAGTGGGGTGTTTGCTGTATTTCACCTCAAAGATGAATCAATCCTACTCCAGACCCTGAACGTACCGTCAGTCTGCCCTTGACCTAAAGCTTTCCCTCCCACTTCTGAGTTTTCTCGAATTGACTGCTAGCAAATGGGCCAGATTCTGAATGCTTCCTTTGCTCCGACAAGGTGTAAGTACCTTTTACACCTGTAAGCTTAATCACCACACAACGTAACGTTTGCAAATCATTCCACTGGTGATCCTATCTGGACAAGTGGCTACGCGGGGTTCTCACGTAAACACTAACTGGTGATTACAATAAAATCCTGCCCATAATGAATATTCTACACTCAGGAGAGATACTTGTAACACAGGCATTCATCCAGCCATGTACAAAAACTGGCTGGTAAAAAATCTCTACTCAGAAACACTGCACTTTCATTTCCTATTTTGTGGGTGTTGTCTGACTTGAGAACATAAATGTGCAGATTTCCAAGCTGGAAAATTCTTTTCATCAGTTCTTTAACACACAGCGTTCAGGCCACCTTTACCATCTCGCCAGTATCATGTTAACAGTCTCTGACCTGGTTTTCCTATCTCCGGTCGTGCTCCCGCCTAATCTACCCTCCACACTGTCACCAGTGTAATCTTGTATGGAGTCATTTTGAGTCCAGCGGAGCCAGACAGGCCTAGTTTTGACTCTGACCAAGATACTTAATCTTGCCATGCCTGTTCCTCCATCTGCAAAAAGTGCAAATAATAATAAGACTGCTGTGAGGATTAAATAACATGTATACACTGCTTATAACCGTGACTGGACAATTATGTCACTCACATGCAGAAGAACCTTCCATGCTTTCCCACCCTCTACTCCTACTGTCATGCTATTCTCTATATCTGAAATATCTTTATTTCTAAGCCAGACAGAACAAAGCCCTAATCATATTTTTCTGTGATGTCTTTTTCAACCTTAAAGAATTATAGTAATTGAAACTTTCACTCCTTCTCCCCACTTTTTTCTAACACTATATCACTGCTTTCATGTCTATCTAGATCCTCTTATGATACCGTCCGTCTTTGTTTTAGACAAGACTCTCTTGTCTTTATTTGAAAATACTTCTGCATAATCCCATAGCACTTCATAGCTCTCTCCTATGGAACTTTTCATACACTCCATTTGTTATTTGCACAGTCTCATCAGCCCTACTAAATTATTGGGGAAAAAAAGAAAAGAAAAATAGCCATAAAGGCAAGTGTTAAGTTTTAATCCACGTGTGGGGCTAATTTCTTAACATTTGGTATCCTAATCACAAATATACACTCCAGGGTTAACATACAAAGGATTCTAATCAAGAATGCACACTCTAGGGAATTCCCTGGCGGTCCAGTGGTTAGGACTCTGAGCTTTCACTGCCAAGGGCCCGGGTTCAATCCCTGGTCAAGGAACTAAGATTCTGCAAGCCAAGCGGCCAAAAAAATTTTTTTAAAAATTAAAATAAGTTAGGCTACTTCTCTATTTAAAAAGAAAAAGAATGCGCACTCTAGTGTGGAGATTCTTAATCCCAATAGAATGAACAGGCATCTATGAAGATGGATGGGGGGAAAAGTTACACTTTTATTTTTCACTAACTTCTAACTGCAATTTACCAATTACCCTCAATTATTAATGTAGGCAATAAATTACAGTATTAGCAGTGACTTCGTCACCAATAGAAATCACAGCTTTTTTTTTTTTTTTTTTAATTTTTGGCTGCATTGGGTCTTCGTTGTTGCATGTGAGCTTTCTCTAGTTGTGTTGAGCGGGGGTTACTCTTTGTTGTGTTGAGCAGGGTTACTCTTCGTTGTGGTGCACAGGCTTCTCATTGTGGTGGCTTCTCTTGTTAAAGACCACGGGCTCTAGGCATGCGGGCTTCAGTAGTTGTGGCACGCGGGCTCAGTAGTTGTGACTCGCGGGCTCCAGAGCGCAAGCTCAGTAGTTGTGGCACACAGGCTTAGTTGCTCCGCGGCATGTGGGATCTTCCCAGACCAGGGCTCAAACCGGTGTCCCCTGCATTGGCAGGCGGATTCTTAATCACTGTACCACCAGGGAAGTCCACAGCTATCTTCTTATCACATTACAACTGCTGCAAATATGTTGTCTGTATATTCATCACAACTTTGAAATTAATTACTCCCAACACTAGATCTTATTAGTTAATACAATAATAAAGAAGCACATATTACTGTATCCCACATCTTTAAAAATATTTCTGGAACTATATTTCATTACATTTGGTTTCTTTTCTAAAATATTTATTTATTTATTCATTCATTCATTCACTTGGCTGCACCAGGTCCTAGTTGCGGCACACGGGATCTTTGTTGCAGCATGCAGGCTCTTAGTTGTGGCTTTCGGGATCTAGTTTCCTGACCAGGGATCAAACCCAGGCCCCCTGCATTGGGAGCGTGGAGTTCTTAGCCACTGGACCACCAGGGAAGTCCCTCATTATATTTGGTTTCTTTTGTTATCCTTTGCATTTTATGCTTTTGAAAGATTATTCTGAGAAGGGTCTACAGACTTTATCAGACTGCCAAAGGGGTTCATGCAAAAATAGGTTCAGCTGTCTTTCCTTCTGATCCACACTACACAGTTCACTATTCAGCACAAGGAATGTCAGAAATAATTTTTAACTGGTAAAATGCGTAGTGTTAAAACTATTCAGACTGACTAGAAATCTTACACAGGTACCTCCATTCTTGGGAGAACAAAGTCTAAGCCTTTAACAACCCTGGCATCCTGTGCCATTGGGGTAGGGTTCTTGGCCTAGGGCTCTAGCCAGACCTGAATTCAGGCTCTGCCACATAATTCTAAGCAGAGGGTACTGAATCCTGCTACCTTTGTCTCAAGGGAAACTTTCGGGCAAAGCGCCTGAGAGCTGTGACTTCATGGAGCTCACAGGAACAAGCTGTATGCTTAATGCTGTGCCTGCGCTAACAGATCTGAGGCAGAATTCGTCAGAACTTCGTGGTTGACCTACCCCATGGTAGTGTGGGATGAGGAAGAAGGCCTACAAGCTCTCACCTAGCTCTAATTTTAGGAGGTTACTAATGTCTGATTATAAGCGACCCAAATGCCTTAGACCCGTTCATAATAACCCTGATAGACTAAGCTCCATGAAGCCTGGGACCAAATTTTCTTTTGTTCATCATTGTTTTCTTAGGGTCAACACTATCCTGACACCCACAGAGGGCATTCAACAAATAGTTGTTGAGTGCGTTAACAAATGTAACGTACTTACACTCCCTAACTCCAGAATGTGATTCCTTAAAAGAAGAGCAAGTCATACTTATCCTTCCCTTATCAGGCACCTTGCCAGGGCTGCATATATTAGATACCAATCAATAATTGTTGGACTTCCCTGGTGGTGCAGTGGTTGAGAGTCCGCCTGCCGATGCAAGGGACACGGGTTCGTGCCCCAGTCTGGAAAGATCCCACACGCCGCGGAGCGGCTGGGCCCGTGAGCCATGGCCGCTGAGCCTGCGTGTCCAGAGCCTGTGCTCCGCAACAGGAGAGGCCACAACAGTGAGAGGCCCGCGTACCGCAAAAAAAAAAAAATAAATAAAATTGTTGAATGCCTACAGTTTTGCTCTAATCTCAATTTACCAATTGTATTTTTTATTTTCTTTTTTACTTTTTTTAAAAAAATCAATTATATGTTTTCAAATGTTTAAAGATCAAGAAGAAACTCTTCTGTGAAATCTTACAAGGCAGGGGACTTCTCTGGTGGTCCAGTGGCTAAGACTCTGTGCTCCCAATGCAGGGGGCCCAGGTTCGATCCCTGGTCAAGGAACTAGATCCCACATGCCACAGCTAAGAGTTCACATGCTGCAGCTAAAAGATCCCTCATGCCACAACTAAAGATCCCGCATGCGGAAACGAAGATCCCGTGTGCTGCAACTACGACCCAGAGCAGGCAAATAAATAAATATTTTTAAAAAAAAAGAAAGAAATCTTACAAGGCAATAAGAAGCAGTATATCTGGTGATACACGGAGGGTATCTGGCTTTGGAGACATGAGCTCACGCAAACCTGAGTTCAAACCCCAGCTCTGCCACTTACTAACTGTGATGTTGGGAAGTCATACAGCGCCTTCCTGCCTCACTCCTCTTCTGAAAATTCTAATATAATCGTGGTGCTTATATTTTCTATTCTAAGTACTTCTGTTGAACCTGTAGGTAAAACCCTTGCAAAGGATCCAACACACTATAAGAAATAATAATGCCTACAAACGCTATTTATCATCAATGAAAAGATCCAAAAACTAAATTCTCTGTTCGCTTCTCATATTTCCAGGAACACTGCCCTAGCTGTCTCTGCATTATTTACACCTTCCACGTGTTCAAAGACCTTGACCACAAGTTCCTTTGACTATAATAATAGCTCTTTGCTCAGAACAAGGAAACCAACTCTGGGCAATGTTATGCAAATTGATGTTCTTTAGAGGAAACCCACAATCCCTGAAATAAACATCTTGTACTTGCTATCTGGAGGGTTAGGAAACTACACTTAGAGCTATAGCTTGAGTCACCTAAGATTATTGCCAATTAAAAGCAAAAGGGCATGATTTGTTATTAGGAACATAGTATGATAGTTTACTACATGTCTAACCTAGCCAGTAAGTATTTACTGAGTATCTAGCATAGACCAGTGTTATTGGAAAAAAATTACTTAAAATATGACGTGTTTCAATGAATAAAATTTTTATGAAGAAAGTTGATCAGAATAAACGAATCAAGGAATAATAGCAGCTACCATCTACTAAGTACCTACCATGTACCAGGCATTTTACATAAATAACTCATTTATCCCAATAGCAATCTGACAAGATCTATATTATGGTGTTCTCACCTTGATTTTACAGAAAAGGAAACTGAAGCTCAGGGAAGTCACGTAAACTTTCCAAAGGCACACAGTTGGTAATGGTAGATCCAGAACTCAAACTCCATTCTGAGTCATACTTCTCCGATGCCCTTCAACCAACTCTTGCCTTTTCCTATCCTTATAAGCAATGATGATGGCTAAATTCCACTGGCAACACTCCAATCCTACATCCTATCTAATGCTTATGAGGTTGACAAAAGTAAAAACTAATCCACACAAGGGACTTCCCTGCTGGTACAGTGGTTAAGAATCCGCCTTCCAATGCACAGGACTCGGGTTTCATCTCTGGTTGGGGAGCTAAGATCCCACATGCCGTGGGGCAACTAAGCCCACGTGCTCTGGAGCCCACACGCCACAACTAGAGAGCCCACGTGCCACAACTACTGACCCCGCGAGCTCTACAGTCCATGCCGCAACTACAGAGAAGCCCACGTGCCACAACAGAGAGCCCGCACGCCGCAACAAAGCATCTCGCGTGCCGCAACGAGGATCCTGCATACCACAACTGGGACCTGATGCAGCCAAATAAATATTTTTTTAAATTAAAAAAAAATTAATCCACACTATGAAGAACAGACCTAACCTCTTCCTAATTTTTAAGTTCAGAGTCGGGTCAAAATATGTCAGACCAACTGTAATGTAATACATAAGCAAGAGAATCCATTTAGTATATAAACCAAGGGCATACAAAAAGGATGTTCTTAGCATGGATTCCTCAGAAAGCAAAGCCTAGGGCTTATCATGGATTACAGCCCCAGGGAAGAGCAGGGAGAGGAGCGAGGAATGAGGTGTCAGATTATGTCCACATCAAGTTGGTCAGGGTCCAGTTTGAGTTGGCAACAGCCAGGGGTGAAAAGTGATTAAAGGCTCTGGGGAGAGTGAGGCCAAGAAGACCTGAAGTGGGACAGAAGAGATGTCTAATACAGCGGTTAAAGATGAAGTCAGTGTCAGAAAACTTAAGTAAAGCTTATGGAAATGGCAAGGCACAAAGTCCTACTTTGGTGCCAAGGTATGACTCAATCTTGAACCAGTCTCTGTCCCAGTATCCTACTTTTAAGCATCCTTCCCGATGTGAGTGGATAAAGGCTAGCATACAGGTTCAGTCCTAATAAATCTAACTTTCAGAGAAAAGACATTCACGCAAATAGTACCAAACGTATATTCAATGTCTGGTTCCCCCTATTTTATGGCAGTTTCTGATTCCCGAAAGAACATGGCAGATTGCAAGGGCGGCTATGACTCACTAGCGGCTAAGTGGGAGTAATAACTGGACAAAGATCTTGCTTACATATGGGGTTTCTGTTGTGGTAACATTTGATGAGAATAAAAGCGAGCAAGGAAGTTTGTTACACATGACCAAAACATAGCTTACCCAGTTTTCTACACAGAGGAGTATGTTAAGTCTGACAAAATAATAAAAGTGCAATTATATGAGCAGTAGCTACTACTACAGATTCTTAAGATGGTTTTCATTTCATAGGGTAAAATTTATTTTTTAAAACACTTGAATGGATAAACAACAAGGTCCTTCTGTATAGCACAGGGAACTATATTCAATATCCTGTGAAAAAACATAGTGGAAAAGAATATGAAAAAGAATGTGTATATATGTATAACTGAGTCACTTTGCTGTACAGCAGTAACTAACACAACACTGTAATTCAACTATACTTCAATAAAAAAATTGATTAAAAAAACACTTTATAACCTTGCAAATGTTCATTCCATCTAAACAATAAAGAGGAAATGATCTGCTTTAATGCAGATTTAGATACATGTGTATAATTACACAAAACTGCTATAAAAATCCCAGTTTGCAAAACAAAAACCTCCAGTCAAAACTTGTTATGCATTACAGATTCAACTTCCAAAGACTTACCAGCTACATAAAACTGACAGGTATCCTGAAATTTGAATTACTTATGAGTAAAAATAAAAATAAAACTAGTCTTGCCATCCTTTTCTCCTTTACAGTGACTGCATTCTGCTGACATCTGAAATCTTGACAGTTATCTATCTTTTTTACTTAGGAATATTTTTAAATTTTATTAGGGACTTCCCTGGTGGCACAGTGGTTAAGAATCCGCCTGCCAATGCAGGGGACACAGGTTCGAGCCCTGGTCGGGGAAGAAACCACGTGCCGTGGAGCAACTAAGCCCATGCGCCACAACTACTGAGCCTGCGCTCTAGAGCCTGTGAGCCGCAACTACTGAAGCCCACGCGCCTAGAGCCTGTGCTCTGCAACAAGAGAAGCCACTGCAATGAGAAGCACGCACACCATAATGAAGAGTAGCCCCTGCTCACCGAAACTCGAGAAAGCCTGCACACAGCAGTGAAGACCCAACACAGCCAAAAAAAAAAAAAAAAAAAAAAATTATTAAAGTTTTTGATATACAAATTTATAATCAAATAATTCCACCTTGTAGACAGTAACCAGATTTTTTGTCATAGGTTTCTTGCTTGTTTCAGATCATTTTTTAAATTTTTTTGAAATATTGATTAACAATTAGTAGTTTCAGATGTGTTAGTAGTTTCATATGTACAGCAAAGTGATTCAGTTATACATCTATAAATATATATATTCTTTTTAATATATACTCTTTTCCTGCCTTTTCTGTCCCCTTTAAATATCCTGGTAGACACAGGAACATCACATAACCCACCCTACGGAGAACAGACCTATCCTGGGAGTCTTATGCCCAGAGGAGCTCCTTCTTGAAAGGCAGAGCAGAGACCAAGAGAGCCATCAGAACTAGCTCTCCTCAGGCAGTGGAAACTGTAGGCCAAAGCCCCTCCAATAATCAGTTAAACTATGGTTTAACTACAGTTAAAATCACATCTAATCTTATCTTCTCTGAATATACTCTTGCAAGACCTTCAGAGCCTCTCCCAGTTCTACACCATTTTATGAGACATATGCTAAGGACTTTCCAATCTCTTCTTAGGGCAACAGGACAATATACATGATGTTTTTCAATCTAAAAATACTGCTCGAGCACCTGTGAGCCTAACCCTCTGCTAGATCCTAACACATACAGATATTCTATACCTATAAATCCTTTGAACTATAAGGATAATTAGTTAGGATCCAATGCCTAACCCAAAGGGATTTTAAAAACAGTTGGAGAGACAAGACAGGTATTTGCAACTAGAGAATAAAGAGATGCGTGTGTCCTGGCTACACATACTGTTCTACCTGGACGGCTGCCCAACCAAACTGGTCCAGGAATCCCCCACCCTCATTATGGCTGCTGGGACTCTCTCTTCATCCTGCCTACCTCCCTTTCTATCTCACCAAGCAAAAGCAAAACAGTTCCTCTTCTCCACCCATATCTTGCTTTAACTGTTCTATTACTCCAGTGATGTAAGGTGAGGACTCTATAATGATGAGACAGAGTAAGCTGAAGTGGAGAGAGGAAGGAAAAAAGTTTCCCTCCCTGCTTTCGGGTGGGAGGTTGGGGGGAGGTAAGGGGTGGATGGACAGAAAGACAAAACTGGGAGAGGGAGAGAGCCTTCAGGAAACTGTGGCACAGCATCTGCTTTTCCAGGTTGTCTACCCACAAAGGGAAGCAGGTAGGATTATTTCATCCCCTTCTCGCCTCCAAGGAACCCCAGTTTTCTTCTCTACAACTGCTCATTCTCTCACCCCTCTAGCATCTGAATCTTGTTTAAAAGTCCCCCCCACCAAAATCTCAAATCACACCAAAATTCCATCTCAGTTCTTCAAATCCTCTCCCCACTATTTATGCAACAAACTCTCTCTACCAAGAGCAAGAGAACAATCAGAAAGGCTTAGAACCAGGGAATCCCTGGCCCCCTATCCCAAAAGGTAAAGGGTTAAATTTCTTGGCATTCTAAGTTAGAACTCCAAATTCACAGAATTATATGCCTAAATGTCTTAGTTAAATAATGTTATACACTTCAGAAACACCATGGATTCAATAAACTTTTGCAGGGACCTACTGTTGATTTACATGATATTGCTTACAAGGGAAAAAATGATTATGTTCTAAAATTTTGGTGAATACCTTAGACAATTCTGATTAACCTGGGCTAACACATTACCCTTTAGTATCAGAGATGCTCAAACTCTTTGGTATCAGGACTCCTTTACACTCTTAAACAACTGAGGACCCTAAAAAGCTTCATTTTACATGGGTTGTAGCCTACAGAAGTTTTTTTTGCATTAGAAATTAAAGCTGAGAAACATATTTAAGTTTAAAATGTTATTAATTCATTTAACATAGCAAGATTACATGTTAACATAAATAACATTTAAGAAAAACTAACACTATTCTCAAAAATATTTATATTTATATAAATATATATTTACTGAAGAGTAGCATTGTTTTACATTTTTGCAAATCAATAATGTGTTATGCTGAACACTTGATAATTTATAAAGTCATATCAACAATTATAGAAGTCACATGGCTAAACTTAATAAACTAAAGAAAAATTGAGAACATACCATCTTCACAGTGCAGAAGTTAAGAGTTTCAAAAAGAAATGTGAGCCCCAAACCCAGGGCCAAGGTCAGGAAAGGACATGTTTTGTGACCAAAGCCGTTAAGGATCTACACCAAGGGTTGGATGGAAAGGTCCACAGGGACCAGGCAAATAACATAAATGAGGGTGTCCACCAGCTGGGGACCTGAAGAGCTCATGACCTAGTCAAAGGAGGCAGAAAGCCCAGTGATGCCAGATTTTCAGGTTGTTTAGGAAAAACTGCAAATCTGAATTTTCTTATGAAACCCCCATATTTTTAAACATTGAAACTACAGGCCAAACAAACATCTATGGGTAAATGTAGCCTACGGCACCCCCGTTTGCAACATCTATATGTCACAAATTGTTTAATCTTCGGGAAATTCTTCCCAAGGAAATTTATCCTACAGTATGGTCCTAATATTAGATCACCAGGAAACAGCACACTTAAAATATCATCAATGAACATCACTGGAACAGAAGGTTGTTGTCAAAACAAGAAAAGCAAAACAAAAGCTATGGTGCCAAGAGAGTAAACAAGAGACCGGATCCAGTGGACAAGAATCTCTCTTTCTAGAAAACCGCACCCTATATGGTGGAGTGGATGGAAATGGCTCATCAGGCCCTACTATTGTCTTGAGAAATACTCTTCATCCTGGGACTTCCCTGGTGGTCCAGCGGTTAAGACTCCAAGCTCCCAATGCAGGGGGCCTGGGTACAATCCCTGGCCAGGTAACTAGATCCTGCATGCGGCAAATAAGACCCGACACAGCCAAATAAATAAATAAATAAATGCTTTAAAAAATAAAATAAAATAAAATCCAACTCCCAGACTCACAAATCACCTTTCCAACTACTAATTGGGGCAAATATGAGAACGGGGAGCTTTGGAGAACAAGCACTAACAGAACAGTTATAATCAATCAAGAGACATTTACAGAGCACCTTCTGCCTGCAAAGCACTGTACGAGGCACGAAGAATAAGAAGAGGTCCCGGATTTCAAGTAACCACAGTCTCAAAGGGGAGGGGGACTCAAAAGACATACGATAAAGCTAAACAGTACAAGCATTAGAAAACAGGGAGGCATGAACACATAAAAGATGTCACCCAGGCAGTGATATTTCTTAATTAGTAGAAACAATAAAGGCTCCAAATTGAAAAGACAGACTACAGGAAGCAGGAGCAGGCTTGAAGGAAGGTTCCAGAAACCAGTCAGAAGGCTAAATATAAGGCAATTATGGTACTAACTAGGGTAACGTCAGAGAGAATAGAAAGGAATGTCAGGATAAAAATATTCACAAGAAAAATCAAGATTTGGCAGCTGACTAAATAAGCACAGTACATCCTCTGTAATAAATTCACTTATTAACCCACCAACACAACGAATGACCCCATTTCTTCAACAGCCAAGGAACCAATAAAGTAAAAGACATATAACCCAATCGCCATGGATGCTCTTCAAAACAAACTCTGGGGAAAAAACTTCATGAAACAATTGGACATGTGAACACTGACTGAAACTTTGATGCTACTGCATAACTACTGTTAATTTTTAAGGTGTAATAATGGTATTTTGGTTATGTTAAAAATAATAAAGATATATTAAAAATACTTGTGGGTAAAATGGAATTTACTTCAAAATAATGTGGGAAAAAGGAAAGAGCTGAAGATGTGGATAGGACGGTATTAGCCACGGGTGAATGGCTTTGAGGGCTGGGCAACAGGCAGCCTATTATACTATTCTGTCTACTTTGGCATATCTTTTAATTCTCCATAACAAAGAGGTTTTTTTATTAAATGGCAAATACAACTTCTACCTACCCCATGATCTTTTGTAAATTCTTGTTTTCCTAAAAGTGGAACAAAAGCATTACTGATCTGTTTCATTTATGGGTCAATACGTGAAGGTAAAGATTATTACTACTCTTAATTATTACTCATTCTATAGAATTTTTTATTTAATATAAGTATACATAAATTAGGTTTGGTAAAAAGTGAAATTCACCATCACACAAGATAGTTCTTTAATGAATTCTAAGGAGGTAGGATAAAGGGCTCCAGAACTCTACACTATTAACTTGCAAAAGAAATAATTTTTCATTTTTAGCTAACTATCACTCTCATAAGAAAAGGCACAATGCTCAAAATTAAACAATAGAATCATTTCAAGTCTGAGCCTGCAAAAATGCAGACTTACAAAGTCCACAAGAGAATAATTCAACTTCCCTTTCTACTTTTCTGTTTTGCTTTGTTTTTTATTTTACTAGTATGTTTATAGATACTGTGTGCTAAAAATAATTTCACCACAATGTAATGGAACTAAGGATTAATAAAGATTATCCTAACTTTTAGCTTGGTACTTGGCAAAGGGTTGATGTTCAGCTGCTGAATGGATCAGAAAGATTCCTAAGATATTGTGACGCAGCAACTTTTTGGGTGGAATGGTTTCTCATGGCACATTTCCTCATAGAATACTGCTACCTCCATCTTTTTGTGTGTGGAGGGTTTTGGTTAGTTTTTTTTTGGCCGCGCCATGCGGCATGTGGGATCTTAGCTCCCCGACCAGGGATCGAACCTGTACCCTGTGCATTGGGAGCTGGGAGCGTGGAGTCTTAACCACTGGACCACGAGGGAAGTCCTGCTACCTCTATCTTTAAAATGTAAGTCTAGATCCTTATTCAACATTTTGTTTATATTAGCAACAACTCCTAAACTGGAGATTGAGACAAAGAGCCCTAAAAAAAAAGTATTGCCAAACAAACAACAAAGACAAATTTTAAAAACATCAATAGTGGGACTTGATAGTTTTACCTAAACTTTATTCGTAATTAGATGTCTTATCTAGTATATCATATGGCATCTGATAATTTTATGGTGAATCCAGAATTCTGGGGAAATTCAAAACATTTAATTCGTATTAGCTATAACTTAATCTAGTAACCAGCCACACATACACATAACCCTGCATCCTCATTATATCAAATGTTAGTATCCAAGCAGTATTTCAAGCACAGTGATAAAGACTCTTTTCTTGAATTAAGAAAAACAGCTTATTTCTTCTTATTGCTGTACCAATAAAAGCATAAACAAGATAGATACATACCCAATGACAATGCTAAGATTTCACAAATTCTACTAAAACAGTCTAATTTTGTTCAGACAGGTTTACTAATATTACAGCTATCAAACAGTTCATTTTAGCAACCTACTAGCTTTTGCTGGTAAAACTTTGAAAAATCTGTATTTATTGCTATTTGATTATGTGCTATTAACCATGAAATAACATGAATTCAACCATACATATTTTATTACCTTTTTAACTTTTAAGAGTCTTCCCGATTCATTTTCCCAGATACATTCAAAAGTAGTAAATGGTTTATACACTCAATGGCCACAGTACTTTTTAAAAAGATGGGGAGGAATTCTCTAAAATATCAGAGTACATAGGACACTGTTCTCCCCACTTTACTCTGACATAATCAGGGCTGACAGGCTTCCCGAGGAAGAGTCCCTTTATGAAATTAAAACATACCACATACTATTCTCCAGAGGAGTAAATTCTATTTGGGCAGAATTATTAGCCTCACTCAAGTCATTTCACAGCAGAGAGAATAAACCGATCTATTGTATATACCATAATTACACTTTGCATGACTTCCTTCAATTAAAATCTTTACTTAAAGTAGCATCCATATAACAGTACAAAAATTTTAAAAGTCATTATCTAATATGACCTAATGATGCCTTCTCCTAACAAGGAATTAGTCTGAAAATGACTTCATATATTTCAAAGCAATTATTGGCATTAGGCCCTCCCCTCAGCAGTATTACACAATACATTTGCAAGAGAAATGTATGTACATGGGTCAACATCACTTAATTCTGCATCTATCTGATATATATATATTCTGCATATATTCATTCATCTACCAAGAACAGAGTACTCTGAACCTCCAAACAAGGACTGGATATACTTTGCTCATATTAGAACTCATTAATTACCTAAGGATCTTGACTAAGATCTGATGTCTGGTAAGCAATTAGAAGGAATAAAAAGAGTTTTAATGACCTTTCTGACAAGTGCTGGTTAAGATCAACATCTCAGACATTCTTTGCACTAGACTGGCAGTTATAACCCTCACACTATCAATTTATTATTAGGTTAAACATAACCAAACAGGAAAGAGTGGAAAGCCCCATAGTTTTACAAGAAAACAAGAAAAATATCTGCATATTTGTGTCATCTACAGCTAACTCCATCCATCTTGGAAAGTCTCTCCCACATGTACTAAAGAACAGGCCATTTCACAAAATACCACAGAAATCAGTGTTCAGGTTCATTACGATTTTGAAGTCTAACCCTCCAAATGTTTTCTACTTCAGAAAATTCTGGTCTTAAAAATCTTACACTTGGGAAATTCCCTGGTGATCCAGTGGTTGGGACTGAGCGCTTTCATTGCCGTGGGTGCGGGTCCGATCCCTGGTCAGGGAACTGGGATCCCACAGGACACATGGCCAAATAATAAGAGTAATAATAATAATAACAGCTTACACTTGGTGGGGCAGGGTAATAAAGAATTATAAGAGAAACTCTAAGTTAGTATATTAACGGTTGTAGTGTTAATTATACACACACACACACACACGATAGAAAACAGAGGGCTAACGAAGAAAATGGATTAACTGACCAAGGGATTCTCAGTACAATTTATACTAAGAACTTCTTTTCCTTTCAGGTTTCAGTTCTGTTGTTTAAAGCAGCATCTCTGAACAGGCATAGCTCACTGATCCACAGTCTCTCAGACTTGGAGGTACAGTAAAACAATTTTCACTGCAACGCTTGTTTGGAATTCACTGCAAACAATAGATGAGAAGGGAAAAAAAGCTTTTTTTTTATTTTGGTTTTTTAAGAGGAAAAAAGGAGGAACAGCGTATTTGACAAAATATGAACAATTAGCTTTCCGCCCCAACATAAACTTGTGATATTATTTTTGGCTTCTCTTAATATAATTTTTTTTGCCTTTAAAAATCAGGCATTAGGGATTTCCCTGGTGGTGCAGTGGTTAAGAATCCGCCTGCCAGTGCAGGGGACGTGGGTTCGATCCCTGCTCTGGGAAGATCCCACATGCCACGGAGCAACTAAGCCCGTGCGCCACAACTACTGAGCCTGAGCTCTAGAGCCCGTAAGCCACAACTACTGAGCCCGCATGTCACAATTACTGAAGCCCGCGCACCTAGAGCCCATGCTCTACAACAAAGAGAAGGCACCACAATGAGAAGCCTGCGCACCGCAACAAAGAGTAGCCACCGCTCGCCACAACTAGAGAAAGCCCACACGCAGCAACGAAGACCCAACACAGCCAAAAATAAATAAAATAAATAAATTTATTTTCTTAAAAAATCAGGCATTATACTTTAGTAGTCAGTCTTTTTTGAGTCACATATCTCTCTGACCCTTTACTAGAAAAAGGCATTTGTGGACACATAGTATTGTACAAACAATTTCCAAACACACATAGTGAAAATGTAAAGAAATAGAAAGATAAAAAACCAAATTCTGGAAAAGTTGTTAACTGTGGTGGAGAAGAAAGGCATTAAAATTGGAGGCTGTTCACAATGGGCTTTAACTGTATTGGTAATGATTTATTAAACTGAGTGACAGGTGCCTAAGTGTTTTATTCTTTAAACCTTTTTATACACTATATTTTTTAAAACTTTGCTCAATTATTTTAATTGTAATCTGAATGCCTTCGGGCAGGGTATACACTCTCCAATTAGCCAGAGTCACCACCATTTTCCTTACAGTAAACGAGCGTTCTTTAAAAGCCAAAGAAACTGGAATCCTCATACACTGCTGGTGGAAATGTAAATCGGTGCAGCCGCTTTGGAAAACAGTCTGACAATTCCTCGAAATGTTAAGCACAGAGGTACCATATGACCCAGAAGTCCACTCCTGAACATCTATCTAAGAGAAACAGAAACATATGTCCACAGAAAGACCTGTATACAGATGTTCACAGCAGCATTATTCATAATAGCCAAAAAGTGGAAACAACCCAAATATCCATCAACTGATGAATGGATAAACAAAATAGAATATGATGAAATATTATTCCACCATAAAAAGGAATAAGTACCAATAAATGCTATAACATGGATAAACCTCAAAAACATTACGCTAAGAAGAAGCCAATCACAGAAGACCACAAATTGTATTTCATTTGTATGAAATGTCCAGAATAGGTAAATCTCAAACCTAGAGACAGAACATAGATTAACAGTGTGATAAAGATGTCATAAAATTAAATAATTGTGCTGGTAAATATAATAAAAACCATTGAAACTGTTCATTTTAAAGGTATGAATTATATGATATGTTTATTATATCTCAATAAAGTAGTTTAAAAATAAACCAAAGACATCCATTCAGTCTAACTTTGGCTCCCAAATTGTGGTCTGAGGACTCCTGAGAGTTTCCTAGAGCTTCTCAGTGGGTCTTGAGGTCAAAACTATTTTCATAAAATACTAAGACATTTGCCTTCTTCACTGTGTTGATATTTGCATTGATGGTGCAAAAACAACGGTGGATAAAACTGCTGGCACCTTTGGCACAGTGACGCCAAAGTATATTAGTTACTGATAGTCAATGCATTCTTTATCTCCATACACGCACAGCAAAAACAAACAAGCAAACTTTACCGTATGAGTTGTGGGCCAAACTAGTCACTCTTTTTAATAGAACAGCCTTTCTCCTAGAAACAACTGTCAATACCTATCGGAAAATGCATTCCCATTTCCAAACTCACAGAAACATAACTTTCATAACACAACTGTTTCATAAAGTGGAGGCTGCCACTCTCCATGAGAAATCACACCTCACTCCCTTTGAAAACATTTTAAGTATCTCAATTTTTTAGCCAGAGTGAGCAGCAAAGGCCTGTCTGGTGGGTAGAGGAGGGAATGAGGCAAAAGGCAGAAGATAAAACTTAGCCTAAGAAACTGTTTTGTCCTATCACGGTGACAAGCACTAGCATTAACATTTTATTATAAGATAAAATTTTAATGTTTTAAGACATAATTCAAACAAAATAAGGCTTAAAGATGTATTTAGCTATTTAAAAAGGGACTGTTCTACATCATGGTATTATTGTAACTAGTGATAAAAGGGACTTAAAGGGCTCCTAAATGTGAAGAATCACACACTGAGAATCACACTTGTAAAAATCTACTAAGAATAGATAATGAATTAGTCACTTATTAGCCCTAAAAGATGATTTGTAAATATAGTGCTGAAGATTTGGGAAAGCCCATGGACCAGTCTAGAAAACTAAATTGGTTTAGTGCAAAAGGGTAATTCGAAAAAGACATTTAACGTACTACTAGTATAAGCAGTATGGCTCTGCAAGAGAAAACAAATAGATCAAATCTGTCAATGTGTATCTAGTACTATATATAGAAGAAAAAGACCCAACTGGTGGATGCAAGTGTTTCAGTCTCTAGGGTGTTTCAGTAGAGTGCTGTGGAATAGAAAGAGTCTGTCCTTAATCTTCTCCATATTTAATAAAACGTCCCTTTGTTCTTACCCTATGTTCACAAGCAATGTTTTAACCTGGCTTCCCCAGTTGGTTGATACTACGGAGAAGCCCGGATGACAGGGATTAATATTTTGTTCACTGTAAACTTAAAATTAAGGGGCTATCTCTCTAACACATGGCATGTTAGTCCCTAAGAGCCCCACCAACTTTGGGCAAACTAGACAAAATAAAGTTTCTGACTTTGCAAAGCTGAAATTTTTCTAGAACTAGGTAATTTCTTGATAGGCATGTATACTCAAGTACTGAATATATTCTGGTTTAAAAAAATTTTAGGGGGCTTCCCTGGTGGCACAGTGGTTGAGAATCTGCCTGCTAATGCACGGGACACGGGTTCGAGACCTGGTCTGGGAGGATCCCACATGCCGCGGAGCAACTAGGCCCGTGAGCCACAACTACTGAGCCTGCGCGTCTGGAGCCTGTGCTCCGCAACAAGAGAGGCCGCGATAGTGAGAGGCCCGCGTACCGCGATGAAGAGTGGCCCCCGCTTGCCATAACTAGAGAAAGCCCTCGCACAGAAACGAAGACCCAACACAGCAAAAATAAATTAATAAACTAATAAACTCCTACCCTCAACATCTATTTTAAAAGAAAAAAAAATCCGCCTGCCAATGCAGGGGACGTGGGTTCGAGCCCTGGTCCGGAAAGATCCCACATGCCACAGAGCAGCTAAGCCCATGTGCCACAACTACTGAGCCTGTGCTCTAGACCCCGCGAGCCACAACTACTGAAGCCTGTGTGCCACAACTACTGAAGCCCGTGCACCTAGAGCCCATGCTCCACAATGAGAAGCCACTGCCATGAGAGGCCCATGCACCGCAACGAAGAGTAGCCCCTGCTCGCCGCAACTGGAGAAAGCCCTCGCGCAGCAACGAAGACCCAACGCAGTCAAAAATAATAAATAAAATAAATTTAAAAAAAAATTTTACTTCCTTTATGAAGTTATAGCTCACAAACATACCATGGACTACAACTTGAATACAGGCCATAATAACAGTAAGAGTCAAAGTAATAGCTAACTTTTTACATAAGGTTAACTGTACACCAGGCACTGCCACTTTACATATTTTAACTCACTTAATCCTCATAACAACCTATAGGCAGGTACTACTATAATCTCCACTTTACTGAGGCAGAGGACAATTACGTAACTTGCTCCACATCACACATTAAGTAGCAGAGCTGAGATTCAGTCCAGGATGTCTGACTCCAAAGTCAGCATTTCTTAATCTCGTTAGCCATGTACAATCAATTTTCTGAATTTTAAGCATCTTATTTTTCAAAACAGTTTTGAAATTCCACACATATAGCACAGCAAAAATGTTTCCCAAATTCCCATGATTAAGCTGTTAAGCTGAAAATGGTCTTCCTCCTCATTTAACCATGACTTTTATTAGCTTTAATAAGCATAAACATCAAACCATGAAACTTTCAGAAGTTAATGCAAAATTAACCAGAAAAATATACAAACTATTGTTATAAAATGTATACATGTTCACTTTCAAAGTATACTAACTTAGGTTGTAAGTATACATACAAAGCTAGTCATATTTTTATATTAATAGGATTGGATACTATTCTAAAAACAAGGATATTGTAGCTTTTAAAGGAAAAACATTAATTTGAGCCTTTCTGACTAGTGATTTAGACTGACCAAACCACTTTTTTTAATGTTAGTTTCAAATCCCTGGCTCTCTGCTATTGGGTTGGCCAAAAGGTTCGTTCGGTTTTTTCCTTAAGATGGCTCTAATAGCACTTAGTTGTCTTTAACTTCATTCGAAACAATTTTGTTAGACTGTATTGTGACAGCTGTCATATCAGTGTGCATTTAAAAAAGACAGTAAAATTGGTGAATTTTTGTGTAGCCATTTTAATATTGAAGATGGAAGGAAAGCAGCAACATTTTTGGCATATTATACTTTATTATTTCAAAAATGGTAAAAACACAACTGAAATGTCAAAAAAGATTTGTGCAGTGAATGGAGAAGGTGCTGTAACTGATCAAATGTGTCAAAAGTGGTTTGCAAGGATTCGTGCTGGAGAATCCTCGCTGGACGATGTTCTGTGGTTGGGTAGACCAGGTGAAGTTGACAGCAATCAAATTGAGACATTAATTGAGAACAGTCAGCGTTATACCACGCGGGAGATAGCCGACATACTCAAAATATCCAAATCAAGCGTTGAAAATCATTCACACCATATTGGTTATGTTAATTGCTTTGATGTTTGGGTTCCACATAAGTTAAGCAAGAAAAACCTTCTTGACCGTATTTCCACCTGCGATTCTGTACTTAAACGTACTGAAAATGTTCCGTTTTTAAAACAAATTGTGACGGGCGATGAAAGTGGATACTGTACAAGAATGGGGAATGGAAGAGACTGTGGGGCAAGTGAAATGAACCACCAACAACCACATCAAAGGCCGGTCTTCATCCAAAGAAGGTGATGTGTATATGGTGGGACTGGAAGGGAGTCCTCTATTACGAGTTCCTTCTGGAAAACCAAACGATTAATTCCAACAAGGACTGCTCCCAACTAGACCAACTGAAAGCAGCACTCAATGAAAAGCGTCCGGAATTAGTCAACAGAAAACACGTAATCCTCCATCAGGATAACTCAAGACTGCACGTTTCCTTGATGACCAGGCAAACACTGTTACAACTTGGCTGGGAAGTTCTGATTCATCTGCCGTATTCACCAGACATTGCATCTTCGGATTTCCATTCATTTCGGTCTTCACAAAATTCTCTTAATGGAAAAAATGTCAATTCCCTGGAGGACTGTAAAAGGCACCTTGAACAGTTCTTTGCTCAAAAAGATAAAAGGTTTTGAGAAGATGGAAATATGAAGTTGCCTGAAAAATGGCAGAAGGTAGTGGAACAAAAGGGTGACTATGTTGTTCAATAAGGTTCTTGGTGAAAATGAAAAATATGTCTTTTACTTTTACTTAAAAACTGAAGGCACTTTTTGGCCAACCCAATACAAGTATACCTCCTATAAAACCATAACTTGTTGTATGGATTAGTCATTCTACAAACTAGACGGTAATTAACCTTAACTTTGTAATTTGTGCTTTCCTCCTATTTTTTTCCTTTAATGGCCTCAACATATACCACTGAACTGCCACATCCCAAAATTTCTGTTTTCCCTTTTCACCCTGATATTACATTAAAAGAAAAAGTGCTTCTCATGAGATGGTCTTCTGTCACACTAGTAATGTTCTTGTTTTTAATCTGGGCGCCAGTTATAGGACTGTTCAACTTATGAAAATTCATCAAGCTATATATACTTTTCTGTGTGTATAGTATGTACTTCAATAAAGAGTTGTTTTTTAAGCAGCTGTGCTTCCTAACTTTACTTCACCAAAAGCCATTACATACCAACCTTATTGACAGTTGTCATTTCTAAAAGTTTTTTTATCAGACAGAACTCTGCAGCACTGAGTTAATATTCGATCTGTTTTCAGCACATGTAAAACAGAGTCATCCAAGATACTCTGTGGAGCCAAAAAGTGCTAGTTAATTCTTTCACAAATCCCTAAGATTTAAAGGTCTCTAAAGGAAAGAAAACATTTTTTAAAAAAGCTTCTACGCGCTCATTTTATTCTCACAATTACCTCATCAGGTACACACTTGTGGATGGAGCCACAACGATACATCTCCCACCCCAAATGCTTTCCTGATTTGACACTAACTTTCCTCCACCCTAAGACAGATGAGTCTATGTTTCCTCTTCTTGAAACTGTGTAGAGCTTTATACCAGACTTGAGCAAGAAAATGTGACAAAAATGACACTGTGTGACTTCCAAGGTTAGAATATCAAAGGCGATACTTCTTCTACCTGGCTTTCTTGTGCTCTCAGGATGCTTGCCTTTGGAACCTGCCACCAGACTGTGAGCAGGCGTTCTGCCCACAGCCCCAGAGACCTCTCCAGCCAACAGATGGCACCAACTGCCAGACCCAGGTGAGCCTTCAAGTCTTCCCAGTAGGCCCCAGACAGCATGAAGCAGAGCAAGCCGTGCCCGCTGCACCCTGTCTCAATTCCTGACCCACAAAAAACAGGAAATAATGCATAGTTATTGTCGTTTTAAACCACTAAGCTTTTGAGGTAATTTGTTACACAGCAACAGAAAATGAAAACACTTTACAAATAAAAAACACAGGTAGATAACCATGCCAGCGAGTGGCAGAGCCAGAATTTGAATCCATCAGCCTGTATAAAAAGCCCATATTCTTTGTACCAGAGGGTGTTGCCTCCAAGTTTGTTCAGAGTCGCCCACATTGCCAAAGAAAGCCATAGTCTTCAGATTGGAAGCTCTAAGAGCAATAAACAGCCCCCAAATTAATGTTTTCAATTAACACTCAGGACAACAGGTCATTCAGTCAGTAGGCTCAAAATCCCAGCACCTTTCTTGACACATCTATACCCTTCCCACCCTAATAATGGCATATCCCAGAGATGCTTAAGAAATATCTCTACATCAATAACAATAAACCTGAACATTTACAGAACACTTTACAAAGCACTTTAACAATCACTAATTTGATCTCATAGAGGTGTGAGACAGGTAAGGCACGTATCTTACAGATAAGGCTCAAAAAAGTTAAAAATATATACTCCAATAAAAAATAATTTTTAGGGCTTCCCTGGTGGCACAGTGGTTGAGAGTTTGCCTGCCAATGCAGGGGACATGGGTTCGTGTCCCGGTCCGGGGAGATCCCACATGCCGCGAAGTGGCTAGGCCCGTGAGCCGTGGCTGCTGAGCCTGCGCGTCCGGAGCCTGTGCTCCGCAACGGGAGAGGTCACAACAGTGAGGGGCCCGCGTACCACCAAAAAAAAAAAAAAAAACTAACTACAATAACATAAGTAGGGATTCTATTTCAGATTTTCTGACTCCAAGGCCAGTGCTCTTTTCAATGCAATTCAACTTGAAAGAACCTTTATGGAGTACCTTCCGGGTATGTTTCCATATACAGCACTGCTCTACAAGTACTCTGAAGCACCTACTTTGTGCAAGGCATCGTGGCGGGCACCATGTGTTCTCCACTTCCAGGATCGGCACAAAAACATCTCTGATAGAGCTGATCTCTGCAAACAGCCAGTCTTTTCCCCACTAACCTATTCTCTGCATTGCCATCCAACAGCTCTTCCGAATCCACCTCCTTAATCACAATAATTAAAAAACTGTCAAAGATGACATCCTACCCATAAAAATACAGGCCAAATCTCATCTGCTTTCAAGGTCTTCTGTAAACTGACTCCAACTTACGTGATTAAATTAATTTTCCCGCACTTGCTGAGAAAAACCAAATTAATCTCTTCCTTCCTCCCCACATTCAATTTCTTTACAACTTCTTGCCCTCTCTTTTCTTCATACTATCACCCAAATCCAGAACTGATGCTCAAGTATTCATCCCCAACCCCTGACAGAGAGTCTCTTCCCTCCAAGACCTTAAAATCTACTGTTAAGCTACAATTAATAATTCAAAACAATATATAATAATTAAATTAGGTAGTACAGATTATAGTTCATGAGGCCTTAAAAGAGAGGAATCACTAAGGGCTGCAAGAATGTCTTCAGGAAGAAAATAGCACTTGAAATGGGCTCTAAGTGACAGACAGGATGAGAATTGGCAGAAGTAAAAACAACACACACTGAGGAACAACCTAAAAGCCTTCCCTTTTACCCGACTTCTTCCTGTTCACATCTTACCTAAGCCTCCAGCCAGTACCACCTCCTCAAGAAGCCTTCCTCAGTTACTTCACAATCTAACCAACACTCTCTTCTCGGACCTTCCAATACCATTACCGCCTACAACACGCATTCTGGCACTCAGTCATTCCGTATTACAGGCCTCGTCTATATGGCAGCAATATGTCTCCACATAGTAAGCATTCAATATTTGTTCAACTGAATTCAGTTCAGCAGCCATTGTTGCTTTCCGCCATTTAAAAATCCGTTGATCGTAACACTGTTTAACTTACCGGGCATCTCCTTTGGAAAGATTGGTATTTACAGGATTGAGAATAACCTTGTTTGCATCTACATCCACCACACATTTGGTATGCAAGTCAATTTCTGCAGATTAAAAAAAAGAAAAAAAATTAGTCATTTTGAAGTAATTTATGTCAGAAAAAAGCTTTTGACAAAAAATCCAACACTCCTTCATGATAAAAACTCAACAAACTAGAAACAGAAGGGAACTTCCTCAACCTGATAAAGGGCATCTAAAATACCTGCAGCTAACGTCACACTTAACAGTAAAAGACTGAACGGCCTACCCTCTGGCATCAGAAATAAGACAAGGATGTCTACTACTGCAACTTCCGTTCAAAATTGGACTAGAATTTCTGGTCAGGGCAGTTAGGCAAGAAAAACTAATAAAAGGCATCCAGATTGGAAAGAAAAAATAAAACTACCTTTATTTGCACACTATATGATCTTACATATAGAAAATCTTAAAGAATCCACTAAAAACTACTAGAATAAACAACTTCTGCAAAGTTGTAGGATACAAGATTAATATACAAAAATCAGCTGTTTCTATACACCAGCAATAAAAAATCCAGAAATGAAGTTAATAAAACAATTTCATTTATAATAACATCAAAAAGATTCAAATACTTAGGTATAAATTTAAAAGAAGTACAAAATATATACACTGAAAATTCCAAGACATTGTTGAAAGAAATTAAACATTTAAACAAATAGAAAAACAACTTATGTTCATGAATTGAAAGACTTAATTCTATTAGGATAGCAATACTCCCCCAATTGGTCTATAAAAATTCAAGGCAATCCCTATTAAAATCCAAGTTAACTTTTTTCAAAAGTTAACAAGCTGATCCTAAAATCTATATGGAAATACACAAGACCTAGAACAGCCAAAAAATCTTGAAGAACAAAATACAAAGACGACAACTCAACAATTTCAAACTTACTAAACAGCTACAGTAATTGTGGTACTAATATAAGGATAGAAGGATAGACATATAGATCAATGGAACAGAGAGTACAGAATTATACTCTCATATTTATGGCCAAATGATTTTGATGACAGTGCCAAGAAATTCAATGGAGAAAGTATAGCCTTTTCAACAAATAGTGCTGGGACAACCTCATCAAAATGAAAAATTTTGTTCTTCAAAGGACACCATCAAGAGAGTAAAAAGACAATCCACACCAAAAAACAAACAACCCAATCAAAAAATGGGCAGAAGACCTAAATACACATTTCTCCAAAGAAGACATACAGATGGCCAAGAGGCAAATGAAAAGCTGCTCAACATTGCTAATTATTAGAGGAATGCAAATCAAAACTACAATGAGATATTACCTCACACCAGTCAAAACGGCCATCATCAAAACATCTACAAACATGCTGGAGAGGGTGTAGAGAAGAGAGAACCCTCTTACACTGTTGGTGGGAATGTAAATTGATACAGCCACTATGGACAGCAGTATGGAGGTTCCTTAAAAAAACTAAAAATAGGAGACTTCCCGACAGTCCAGTGGTTAAGACTCCATGCTTCCACTGCAGGGGGCACAGGTTTGATCCCTGGTCAGGGAACTAAGATCCCACATGCCATGCAATCAAAAAAAGAAAAAAAAAGAAAAAACTAAACATAGAGCTACCATATGATCCAGCAATCCCACTCCTGGGCATATATCTGGAGAAAAACGTGGTTCGAAAGGATACATGCACCCCAATGTTCACTGCAGCACTGTTTACAACAGCCAAGACATGGAAGCAACCTAAATGTCCATCAACAGATGAATGCATAAAGAAGATGTGGTATATATATACAATGAAATATTACTCAGCCATTGAAAAGAATGAAATAATGCCATTTGCAGAAACATGGATGGAGTTGGAGATTATCATACTAAGTGAAGTTACACAGAAAAAGACAAATAGCATATGATATCTCTGATATGCAGAATCTAAAAAAAATGATACAAATGAACTTATCTACAAAACAGAAACAGACTCACAGACTTAGAGAATGAATTTATGGTTACCAGGGGGAAGGGTGCGGGGGGGGAGGGATAGGTTAGGAGTTTGGGATTGACAAGTACAAACTGTTATATTTAAATCAGATAACCAACAAGGACCTACTGTAAAAAAAAAAAAAATACATAATTTTTTTAAAAAGAGAAAAAAAAGAATTCTTGGGGAAAAAACAATCCACAAAATTAACAAAATATTTGTGAATCATATATCAAATAAGGAACTTGCATCAGAAAATATAAAGAATTCCTACAACTCAATTTAAAAAATTTTAAATGAATTTTTAAAAATTCAATTTTAAAATGGGCAAAGAACTTGAACAGACATCTCTCCAAAAAAGATACAGAAATGGCTAATGAGCACAAGAAAAGATGCTCAACATCATTAGACAATGGGGAAATGCAAATCAAAACCACAATGAGATACCACTTCACACCCACTAGCATAGCTCTAACCAAAAAGATAACAACTTAAACTAATATAATATTGTAAGTCAATTATATTTCAATTAAAAAAGAAAAAATAATAAAGTGTAAATTGGATGTCAAAAAAAAGACAGGTAAGTATAGGTGAGGACATGGAAAAATTGGAACCTTCATACATTACTGGTGGGAAAGTAAAATGATGCAGTCATTTTGGAAAATAGTCTGGCAGTTCTTCAATGATTAAACACAGAATTAGTATATGACCCAGAAATTCCCACTCCTAGGCATATACCCAAGAGAAACCTATGTCCATACAAAAGTTTGTACATGAATGTTCATAGCAGTATTATTTGGCTACTCATAACAGCTAAAAAGTGGAAACAACCCAAATGTCCATCAACTAATGAATGGATAAATGTGGTATATCCATAAAATGGAACACTATTTGGCTATTAAAAGGAATAAGGTACTGACACACACTACAACATAGATGAAGCTTGTGCTAAGTAAAAGAAGGCAGTACAAAGGACCACATATTGTATGACTTTACTTATTTCTAATGTTCTGAACAGGCAAACAGAGACAGAAAATAGACCAGTTATTGCCCAGAGCTGAGAAGTGACTGCTAGTGGGTACAGGTTTCTATTGGGGGTGATGAAGATGCACTAAAATTGTGCTGATTGTTTTCACAACTGCATGAGCACAATAAAACAACTGAATTGGGGACTTCCCTGGTGGCGCAGTGGTTAAGAATCCGCCTGCCAATGCAGGAGACACGGGTTCAAGCCCAGGTCCGGGAAGATCCCACATGCTGCAGAGCAACTAAGCCCGTGCGCCACAACTACTGAGCCTGCGCTCTAGAGCCTGCGAGCCACAACTACTGAAGCCCACGTGCCACAACTACTGAAGCCCGTGTGCCTAGAGCCTGTGCTCTGCAACAAAGAGAAGCCACCGCAATGAGAAGCCCGCGCACCGCAACAAAGAGTAGCCCCCGCTCCCGCAACTAGAGAAAGCTCACATGCAGCAACGAAGACCCAACACAACCAATAAATAATTTTTTTTAAGTTTAAAAAATAAAAAAACACTGAATTGGTTGAATTATATCATACGTGAACTATATCTCAATAAAGAGAAACATGGCTACATCATGTTTATGTTCTTATATTCTTCAAAATTTCTGACCCAAAGTATGAAACTGTTTCTGTTTGCCTTATCTCTATTACCCAAAGATATGCTCTAAGGAAAGAAACTGCACTACACTGGAGTCATTTTGTATTTCCCTAAGAACCTCGGCCAAATGTCAATGTCAAACTCATTATAACTTTAGAGTATCTGCACTGCCAGGAAAGATGATTTCTTTTTTGTTTCCTTTAACTTATATAATTGAGACAAATGCAAACAAAAACAAAAATTTCCCTCCCGGTGCCTACCACTCAACCTTTCTCACATCAGTTATTCTACATTTGTTCTCAAAGATATAATCTAGAAGTACCAAAAATTTAGTGGTCTTTCTTTTAGCCAATACATTTTTCAGGCAAAGAGAAACTGAAAACATCAGACATATGTTTTACCCAGGTGTGGAAGACTAACCTGGAAAGGCAGATGTCTCACTGTGGTCAACTAGTAGGAAAGCCTATTTCTAATACTTTGTGTTTAAATCCACTCTATACTACCACACAAATGCTGCAGGAAAGCCTCAGCCACAATGCAAAACTTTTCAAACATGCATTTTTACTTCCTTCTTTCCTTAGGCCCAGAGCTCAAGAAAGTTTGCAAAGAGATATGGGAACATATGTATATGTATAACTGATTCACTTTGTTATAAAGCAGAAACTAACACACCATTGTAAAGCAATTATACTCCAATAAAGATGTTTAAAAAATTAAAAAATAAAAATAAAAACACTTCACACCCTAAAAAAATAAAGGTTTGCAATCATCGTACTTTGTTGATACTACCCCTTAATGACCTCTGACCATATTGTATTGGCTGACCCTGTGCAGTCAAATCTATATTATACACAAATGCTTTATCAAGGCTCCAGAAACCGTACTGACTCAGAATCTCCATCTCACCACCCACCACAAACTTAGATATTAGTTTCTTGCAAGAACCTTAGGTCTGAGCAAAGGAGCTGCATGTATAGTTCTGCACGCAAAAGTACTCATCTAGAATGCATGCCTGCAAAGCCGTAAATCAAATATCTCCCCCGCCCCCACTAGAGTTTTGCCTTCATTTCAGATGATCTGGAATTGAAAAAGGATTCAAACGTTTTCTTTCAATATTTGTAGGCTTTTTCCCTATACTCTTCACAGCTCCTCCATCCTGCCCCTCATGACTTCATCAGACACACTAACAGTTTGAAAGCATTAAATGGCATGATTCAGGAACCAATCCCTGGAAAATCCTATATAATTCAAAGAAGCATCTAATAACTAATATATCCAACCTAAACTCATTTTGTCCTAAAGAGTACAACACTTACAAACGTCCCTACATTTAACACCCAGTGGAGGTGGCCTTCAAAATATAAACAACTATCTTCACTTCTTTATTAGCTCAGTTTTTATTACCAAACAAAATTCCCACCCCAACGCTGTTAAAAGAAGGCTTTTCACAAGACTGTTTAGAATATGGGTGGAACATCTAGGACACACACTCAAGCAAATAAGAGCAGTGAGATTTGAGGAGAGTTTAAGGGTCAGATATATGAAAAGCACTTTATCACCAAATGCCACCAATGCTTGAATGAAACTATACTGCTACAAAACTCTAAATATGACACTTTCTCCATGGAAAACTTCTTGCTCTATACTGCTTAGAAAGCAAAGCTGTGATTAAATATTAATTGACTAAATAGCAATACCAAATTTAGGCCTTAAATTTAAGGTGAATTTAAAAAAGAAAAAAAATTTTTAACACCTACCAAAAATCCAAAACATAAACATCTTCCTCTTAGTTTGGAACAATACTTAGATTAAAAAGATTAATATCCAGCTGCTATGCACTACCTTTGCAAAAACAGCATTAAAGTACACCCATGTTCACAGCAGTATTCACAATAGCTAAAAGGTGGAAGTAACCCAACTTTCCATCAATGGATGAACGGATAAACAGAATGTGGTATATATATTCAATGGAAGATTATTCAACCTTAAAAAAAGAATGAAATTCTGCTAAAACATGGATGAACCTTGAAGACATTATGCTAAGTAAAATGAACCAGTCCCAAAGGGTAAGTTTTGTAGGATTCCACTTATATGAGACACCTAGAGTAGTCAAACTCATAGAGATAAAAAGTATAATGGTAGTTGCCAGGGGCTGGGCTAAAGGAGTTAGTACCTCATGGGCATGGAGTTTCAGTTCTGCAATATAAAAAAGTTCTAGAGATGGATGGTGGTGACGGTTGTACAACAATGTGAACGTACCTAATGCCACTGAGCTGTACCCTTAAAAATGGTTTAAGATGGTAAATTTTATGTTATATCTATCTTACCACAATAAAAAATAGCACTAAATACTCATTATTATAATAAGTAACATATGGACAACAGTTTATTCTCAGTGAAGCCTAAAATTATGAGATTGGGATTTAATTAGTACTATGTCTGAAAACCAATAAAAAACCAGAGTGATCTTCGAGTTAAGTAGTGCTATAAGTTTAGGTCATGACTAATCAAGCTTTATAGTACTCAGAACCATGAATTCTTTGATGTATTCATGAATCCTTTAAAAAAGAAAGAGAGGGACTTCCCTGGTGGTGCAGTGGTTGGGAATCCGCCTGACAATGCAGGAGACACAGGTTCTATCCCTAGTCCAGGAAGATCCCACATGTCGCAGAGCAACTAAGCCCGTGCACCACAACTACTGAGCCTGCACTCTGGGGCCTGCGAGCCACAACTACTGAAGCCCATGCGCCTAGAGCCCATGCCCCACAAGAGAAGCCACCACAATGAGAAGCCTGCGCACCAAAACGAAGAGTAGTTCCCGCTCGCCGCAACTAGAGAAAGCCCGTGCACAGCAACGAAGACCCAACAAAGACCCAATGCAGCCAAAAATAAATAAATAAATACTTTTTTTAAAAAAATAGAAAGAAAGAGAGGAAGAAAGAAAGAAAGAAAGGAGGAAGGAAAGAAAGTTAATTTAGTCCACTAACATTAAAGATCCCATATTATTTCCCAAACAGGATCTTTTTCTAGGTCAAGTTCCTCAAGGTGAATAAAATATCAACAGCTGATAATTCCGCTTACTCAGCCAGCAAATTAGTCACCTTGTAAAAGTGAACGATAATTTGAAACAAGTCTTTCTTCAATGCATAAATCAGCTATGGCTCTTTCTTCAATGACATCATAGTCAAAGATAGGTGGGGCGTGGGAGACTCCCTTTATATAACTCATATTCCATGTGGGGAAATGCATCATTCTCAGTGTGGACAAAATAATTCTGAGTTGCCCATTCAGTAACCTGCTTTTCTAATTCTCCAGAAAATTAATAGTAATTTTCAAACAAAATCTACTACTCAGAAATATAAATGAACCTCCCTTTACCTATGTCACATTCCTAAAAAGCTATAACTTACTGTTAAATTCACTAGGGTCCATTTTTAAAAGGAAGATAGTAAAGTATTTGTAAGAGTCACATTTTAATTAAATTGAAAATTTTGCATGCTATATATGGTTCTATTTTCAACTAAATTGTGTCATGTGCCTAATACTTTTACATGTCTATGCATGCTGATGATATTCATAACTCATATTTCATGTATGAAGCACTTGTTTTCCCAACTGGAATGTAGTGTTCTTACTTGCAGAATAGGGAATAAGACTTATAGTTCTTTACTACACTTACAAGTTGCTTGGGACCCACTGACCCAAGGAAAAAGAAAATTAGGTGATGCCACAGAGGTAAAAAACCAATTGGTAGTTTGCTTTCTAGTAAGAGAGATATAAAATATCCTATCACCTACTTTTATGTTTTTACCAGTGAACATGAGAATCTATTCAATAAACAAAAGATAAAATATAACCGAGTTCTAATACAGCTAAAGAAAAAACTGAGGAATGAAGGAAGATCCAAGACACGATGCCTGATGGGGTAATACCAAAATAATTGAAATAATCTTATGTGGCCCAAAACATAAAATGTGTATTTTCAAGAAACCAATCAACTTCAGAGGGTTAGAAAGCAGGTATTTAAAAACTTATAAGGCAAAACCAGAATAGCCAGACCAGTCTTGAAAAAGAAGAACAAAGTAGAAGGACTACACTCACCAATTTCAAACTTACTACAAAGCTACAGTAATCAAGACAGTGTGATACTAACCTAAGGACAGAAGTATAAATCATTGGAATAGGCTTGAGAATCCAGACGTATGCTGTCACATTTATGGTCAACTAATTTTCAACAAGGGTGCCAAGACAATCCAATGGGGAAAGTATAGTCATTTCAACAAATGGTGATGGGACAACTGGGTATTCACATGCAAAAAGACAAAATTGGACCTCTACCTCACGCCACATTCAAAAATTAACGCCAAACAGATCAAAGTCCTAAATAAGTATAAGAGCTAAAACTATAAAACTCTTAGAAGAAAACACAGGCATTAAATCCACATGACCTTGGGTTAGGCAATGGTTTCTTAGATATCAAATCAAAAGCACAAGCAACAAAAGAAAAAAACAGATAAATTGGACCACATCAAAATGAAAAACTTTTGTGCTTCAAAGGACTCCACTGAAAGAATGAAAAGGAAACCCACAAATTCAAGACAGTATCTGCAAATCATGTATCTGTTAAGGGACTGGTACTCAGAATATACAAAGAACTCTTAGAACTCAATAATAAAAAGACAACTCAATTTTAAAAATAAGAATAGGGTTTGAATAGGGATCTCCGAAAAGATATACAAATGGCTTAATTACATGAAAAGATGCTTAATTAACATCACTAGACATTGGGGACAAGCAAATCAAAAATCGTAATGAGATACCACTTCACACCCACTAGGATGACAGTAATCTGGAAACTTCATACATTGTTGGTGGAAATGTAAAATGGTGCAATAACTTTGGAAAACAATTTAGCGGTTTCTCAAAAGTTAGTTACTATATGACCCAGCGATTCCACTTCCATGTATACACATACTCAAGAGAAACGAAAATACACAATAACTTATATATAAATGTTCATTATTCATTAATAGCTAAAAAACGGAAACAAGCCAAATGCCCATGAACTGATGAATGGGCATCAAAATGCAGCATATCCATATCACAGAATATTATTCAGCTTTAAAAAGGAATGAAGTACTGATTCATGCTACAACGTGGATAAATCCTGAACACACTATGCCAAGGGAAAGCAGATACAAAAGTCCATATACTGTATGATCCCATTTACAGTAAATGTCCAGAAAAGGCAAATCCACAGAGACAAGAAGTAGATTAGTGGCTGCCAGGGGCTGTGGGGAAAGGGGAGGGTGTGGGTATGGATGGAGAGCGACTGCTAACGAGAGAGTCTCTCTTTGGGATGATGAAAATGTTCTGGAGTCGGACAGGGCTGATGGTTGCACAGCTCTGCAAACACACTAAAAGCCACTGAATTATACACTTTTGATACATGAACTACATCTCAAAAACAGCTGAGAAGGAATGGTCCCACTGCCCTCAATGGATATAAATTATGGTTCAAGTCCTTCAACCACACTTCTAGACACTCACTACTTTGAAGATCCCAGCCAACTCAATTCTTCTTACTCTCAATTAATAACCTCACATTCTACCTCATCTAGAAAATTAAGCACTCCAGGGCTTTCCCATTATATAATTATCCTCTTCCCCCTATACTTCAAAAACTTCCGTCTCTAGGGACTTCCCTGGTGGCACAGTGTTTAAGAATCCGCCTGCCAATGCAGGGGACATGGGTTCGATCCCTGGTCCGGGAAGATCCTACATGCAGTGGAGCAACTAAGCCCGTGCGCCACAGCTATTGAGCCTGCGCTCTAGAGCCTGCGAGCCACAACTACTGAAGCCTACGCGCCTAGAGCCCCTGCTCCACAAGAGAAGCCACCGCAATGAGAAGCCTGTGCACCGCAACGAAGAGTAACCCCCGCTCCCGCAACTAGAGAAAGCCCACGTGCAGCAACAAAGACCCAGTGCAGCCAAAAATTAATTAATTAATTTAAAAAAAATTTCCCTCTCTATTGGCTATTTCTATTTTTTTACAGGCTCCAGATGCGCAGGCTCAGCGCCCATGTCTCACAGGCCCAGCCGCTCCATGGCATGTGGAATCTTCCCGGACCGGGACACGAACCCACGTCCCCTGCATCCGCAGGCGAACTCTCAACCACTGCGCCACCAGGGAAGCCCAGCTTTTTTGTTTTAATTGAAGTATAGTTAATTTACAATGCTGTGTTAGTTTCAGGTGTACAGCACAGTGATTCAGCTATATATATACACACACACACATATATATTCTTCTTCAGATTCTTTTCCCTTATAGGTTATTACAAAATATTGAGTATCGTTCCCTGTGCCATACAGTAGGTCCTTGTTAGTTATCCATTTTATTTATAGTAGTGTGTGTATGTTAATCCCAAACTCCTAATTTATCCCTCCCCCCTTCCCCTTTGGTAACCATATGCTTGTTTTCTATGTCTGTGGGTTTATTTCTGTTTTGTAAATAAGTTCATCTGCATCTTTTTTTTTTAGATTCCGCATATAAGCAATATCCTATGATAGTTGTCTTTCCCTGTCTGGCTTACTTCACTTAGTATGATAATCTCTAGGTCCATCCATGTTGTTGCAAGTGGCATTATTTCATTCTTTTTATGACTGAATAATATTTCTATACGGAGCTTCTTAGAAGAATGCTCACGTATACACACTGCTTCCATATGGAAACACCCACTGATTTCTCAGCCCACTACCAACATGCCAACACCAATTCATTCATTCAGTAAAAATTATTCTTCTGCCATTTTTTGCCCTGGCCCTCCACATTACTTTCACCTGCTTCTCCTTATGCCTCTCTTCTTGGCCTCTGTGACCTCGTCCTTCACGCATGCCTTAATTTGATGTCCTATCTTCTAAATATAGTAACGACTCCCAAATCTACACGTATCTCTAGTCCCTTAGTTTCAGACTCCTGTACAACAGCTTTCTGCATCCATCCGCTTGGCTGCACTTCAGAACCTAAAACTCAACCAGTCTCTTGCGTTTCTTCCAGGCACGTACTACATCTTAGTTGTAGGTGCAGTGCATGGCACGTGATAAGCACTGACTAAATATTGTTGAATGTCCAAGAATGGAGCTCATAATTTCCCACACCTCCACCCTAAAACCTGCTTCTCCCACGTTTCTGATCTCAGTTAATGACACCAGCACTCGTTCACTCAGTTATCTAAACCAGAAGCTTTGCAGCCTTCCTATATTTCCCAAATCTCAGTTGCTTTCATACCACCTTGACAAGTTCTTGCTGGGTGTGTCTAGACTGCAAGGCCAGAAATGCTCTTTACCCCACCCACCTCTCAGGAATGTGTCTGCAGCCAGCAACCCTCAGGACAAAGAGCAAGCTTGCTTACCACGTAAAAGCAATCGAATCCCCCAGCTCAATGCTCCTCAGATGCAACCCAACCCACTGCCTGCACAGCATCCATCTGGACCCCTCCATGTCACCCCTGTGGGATTTGCAGGCAAAGGGAACCGCTCCTGCCACCTGCTGCGCCATAAATCCTCTGACCCAAAAGTCCTGTGTCTTCCTCCAGCATTCATGAAACAGAAACAAGCTAATGTATTAGCTTGTGAGCAAGATAGAGACACAGCTTAATTTACCTTCCTAAAGCATCACTTTAACAGTGCCACTGCTCTATTCAAAAACCTATACATTTGCGACAACACGCATGGACCTTGAGGGTATTGTGCTAGGCGAAGTAAATCAGACAAACACCACCGTATGATTTCACTTATATGTAGAATATAAAAAAAAAGAACAAACAAAACAAAACTTACAGACACAGAGGACAGACTGGTAGTTACAGTGCGGAGGGGGTTAGGGGTGGCAAATGGGTGAAGGGGGTTAATTGTTTGGTAACTGGACTTATTGTTATCGTGGTGATCACTTTTTACCTTGTACACCTGAAACTAATATACTGTTACATACCAATTTTACCTTAAAAAAAAAAAAAACCTACAGTGACTGTACTCCTCCAACCCTGCCCAAGACCCTTCTGAACCTGCCTGTACCTCACCCCTCTTCATACCCCTCTGCTGCCCACAAACCTCGTGACTTCAGTGAGGCCACCTTCCATCACTCTTCTCATGCCCCACTCCCTATATTCTTCCAGCTTTTCCAAGAAAGAACAGAATTTCAGGGCTGGGGCTCTGGAGCTGAACTGCCCAGGTTCCAATCCCCAGTTTCTCCACTTGATAGTTATGTGATTTGGGGCAGGTGGCTAAGCTTGTTCAAGTTCCCATTTTCTCATCTGTAAAATGAGTTATAAATTCTTCCTAGCATTTTTGTGAGGATTAACCTAAAATAATCTAGTTCAGTGCTTGGGACCATGTCGATGCACAGCAACCTCTCTTTAACTGTTAATTATACAGATACTGTCTCCTTCCTGCTGTCTGAATTTTTACAGCTAACTTCCTCACTGTTCTTGCTTAATTCCTGCATCCATGTTTTGCTAAGTCCAACAACTCATCTTGTGCACCCCACCTGCCATGCCTTCCTGTCAATTGCCTTCAACCCATGCCTCATCATTCTCAAGCCCCACCCCCATTTCTTTAATTCATAAGGCACTGCCATCATTGCTTTGTGTACTATACTCATAACTGATTCACCTGTGTATCTTACTACCAACAAGACAGTGAGCTCTTGTTGTCAAAGATCATGACTTATGCTTCTCATATATCCTGCACATCTTTGAAAATTACGCAAGCTCAGGAATGCAACGCCCCTCTAAAGATCATCATGTCTGATAGAGTAGTAAAAGCACAGGTTTTAATGGCAAAATAGGTGAAATTCGGGCTCCAAAATACTGGGTTTGTAATTCTGGGAAAGTTACTTAACCTCTCTGAGATTCTGTTAAAAAGAAATTCTATAACTACCTTTCAAAGTTTTGTTTGAAGAATAATGTACAAAAAGGAATGAACTGTGTAGCTCACAAACAGAAAGCTCTCAAAAAGTAGCTATTATTTTTTTCCTCAATCAACACATGTTAAATTGAATAGGCGAATTCATTACTACCAGCTTTTAAAGATACCTACAGCTTCTGAGAGCTAAAGCCCAGGACCAATTAAGTCATGGATTTCACGTCCCATACACCAGTTAGTTTCACACACTTCCCTAATGACTACACTGCTTCTCTCAGCCAAGCTTTTTTAAGAATATGCTTTGTTGAACACAAGGGGAAGCTGATCAGTAAGCATAGAGATCAATAACGAACCCATTTCCCTCACTGAACAGCTCAATCCATCTGCTTAACCAATATTTTTGCCAGTGGTTTCTTCCATCTTCAGAACTTAAGAAATGGAAAAGTTGATGTTAGTCATTGTTTTATGGGGGGGTGGGGGGTTAAAGTAATGCCAATTCAAACAAGTTTTGATTTGATAAACTTGTACTTTCGTCTCCAAAAGCCTCTGGCCCTATATGTATAAATCCCATTTTTCAGTCACGGAGTTGACAGCAGAAACAAAAGAATGTTGTGATAGATGTGTGTCTCATCCTCCATTAGCATCTCAAGCAGATGCTAATAAAACAAGCATCTTCTGTTTCAGAAAATATGTCAGAAATTTCCATCCAGTCATCCCTAATTCCAACACCAGTTATCTGAGAAGGCTTAAGAACCATCAGTGGGCTCAGGGTCAAAGACTCCTTCCTGTTTCAAACAGATTCTCCCACCCAACCCTGCACCTTGATTCCCAAGGATCACCTGTTTTCCTCACTGACGGGCCAGGGTCTTCCAAGCTTCCTCCTACTTCCTCAGTTTCACCTGTCTTTTGATTCACGACTGCTCACTTGGTTTTGACTGGTCTCCTTAATCTTCCTATTCACATGGCTTCATTTCCACCACACGCTTGTAAATGTTTTCTAGCTATACCCTGAATCAGTTACCTACCCAGGCTTTCAATCTTGCCCTGAGATCTGGCGATCTTTCTCCGTCATGCTTATGTCCAAGACCCACACGAAGTTCTCAAAAGCTAAACAGAGCACATGGACCAGCCACCCTGAAGCCAGATTTCTGGGCCCCCTGCAACTCCACCTGACCTTCCTAATCTCAGCCTTCTCCAGTTAACCTCACGGAGCACTCCTCCCTGTGTTAGCACACGCTAATCTCATCTCTGTGCCTAAACTTGCCTGGCTCATTCCTGTCCCCATGCCTTTGCTCTCAGGCCATACTTCCTTCTCAGAGAACCAACTCCCCACCCCTCCCACCAGGCACCATAAGCTTCCTCCCTCCGCAGAGAAAGAAGCCTCCCCTAATCACCAGGTTTCCAGGGATCCTTCACTCTAAATTCCTACATCTCCCTATCACTCACCTGGTACTTTTAATAACTAGCAATCTGCTGAAGGTGTTTACCTTTTAATCTTATCTTTTCATGTGACGGTCATTTCCTTATGAGCATAAACCATAAAGTGCACTTTTAAAAACTGAATACTATAATACTAGACAACACTAAGAGAAAGTTTTTAGGAAATAAAATTCCCCCAACAAGATCAGTCTCATTTTTTCATGTTGCTTTCTAGCCCTTGCCCATTCCTGTTTACATTTTTAACACAGTAATAATCATAATAGTAGATTCAACCATACAGTTACACATACTGTTTTACATTCTGCTTTTTCTAACATAAAAAAAGTCTTCCTTGTTAAATGGTTTTGATTTTCATTTTTAACGTCTATATCTTATCCACTGAGAAACTAGACTGTGATTCACTTAAGCACTGACTTCTTTTCCTAGTTAGACATTACATTATTCTTTGTGTCTTTCACTGTGTTGATTCTTCTCCGTGATTTTCACTGCATCAAGTACTGAAAAATTCAAAGCAAACCGTTGAGAAATACCTGTTAAAATAAATTTATTGTCCATGCTTCCTAACACCTGAAATAACCCATTTCACTGTTTTTTCTCTCTAGCTAAATTTCTAATGTAATTTCCGGTTTCATCACCTTAGGCTAGGTAGACAGCAAAGATATTTCCCAAACACTTTTTATATAGATTTATTTATTTTGATAGTTAATCTCATACATATTTAAACACTGGAAGCCCCTTGAGGGAAGGCAATAAGATCCCATACTAAGATAAGGTAGACACCTGGCAGGCGTTCAATAAATATTAAATATTTTTTAAGCCATCTAAAGTTATAAAACATCAAAGTCCTGAACAGGAGAGTGTCGCTGATCTATTGATCTATCATCAATTATGCTTGTAAAACTTTCGGCTCACTTAATAATTTCACTGGTTAATAATGTATGAATGGGTGTTCCTTACAGTTTACAGAACACAAAGAGGTTACCTGGTGAGCTGTACAGGTCTGAGAGATGACAAACAGAACTGCAAACAGAACTCCCAGATCTCATGACAAAACAAGCTTAACCTCTTTTACTTTAGCTGTTTAAGTTCATACTTCAAATGAAGAAAAACAAAAGTTGTAGTATTAAAACTACGTAAAATTACATATGCATGTAAGTACGACCTGGAATGAAAATAAGAAAATGAGTGTGAATTGTTAAGGTGAAAGAATGTCAGAGACATTTTCCTTTTTATTTTTTGTTTTCTTAGTATAATGTTAAAATGTATAACAAGAAAAACATTCCCGACAAAAGCATATTCATTAGTCATTACAATTCTTGCTATTATTGAAGTAGGGCCTAATGCTGAATGTTCAAATAACTAAGTTTCCCAAGCCCACATGTAATTTAGCAAAAAAGACTGAAACACTCTTAATTCCATGATAAATGTTAAATAATAAACCAATTATCTACCTTAACACCTAAGCACAGTCAGATACTGAATCACATGAAGGACTTAATGGTACACTAGAAGCTTCTTGCAAATTTCAGATTTTCCTCAACAAGTAGCTAACGTGATTCCAACTATCAGTCTTTAGAGTAAAACTACATTATCCCAGGAACCCATTCTCATCTCATTCTCATTTGTGAAGAGTGATTTCTGAGGTTGCTTCCTGCACTAACCTGCTACGGGAGAAACAATTATGACTAAAAGTTTACTATTCATCAGAATTGTATACTATTACTTAATCCATTAATTTTCCCGGAAGTAATAATTGGTCACAGTAATAATTTTTTTCAAAATTACCGGAAAGGGATATGACTTTGTTTTAGCCTTTTTAAGCAAACTCTACACAGCAGTATAAAAATCACTGGCTTTAGAATTCCACTCCATTGTATTCCACAAGAACCTCTAGATTTATGTAAATGCCTACTTTATGACAAAATAGAAATAGAACCACTTTTAATTATCTGTAGTAATCACTAAAAAAAAAAAGTCCATGTGCATTCAGGAAATGTGAGGCTAGGTAAGAGACAGAGCACTAAATGAATCAGAAGGCAGTATACCACAAACAACGGGCTTCTACTTACAGGGTAATGGATCTATGCATAAACCTTAATTTTAAAATGAGTTCAGCCAAAGGGACAACTAACATCTTTTCCAAAGCTAAAAGTATTATTCTAAGTACCCCTTGAACCTCTGATACTGACAATTATTACAATCTAATCAATGTCAATTTATAAGTAAAAAGGATAGTGCTTCCCCTGGAAAACTGAAACTCAAGGTCGGGGGAGGGGAAAGAGGAAAGAATTTTAATTATCCAAGATAGGTCTTTGGTGGTGGTGAGTTAGCTGCCTCTTTTTAGCACTGGCATTTCCCAAGTTTTTCGTGAATAGGAAATTTTTTGAATGTGCCGAAATCATCCTTTCAGAATCAAATCCCAGCTAAGTTGTGTTTTCTGCGGCTTGGTGTTTTGTTTTGTTTTTTTTTAATCACTGTGATGGTAATAAACTTGAAGTGAATTGAAATAAAGCTGCCTGAACACTCGAGGACTAGAAACTTTGGAAACTGTCAGAGTTCATCTAAGTTCTTTCATTTTGTCAGAGCATGGAATTAATGAGGCAAAGGTTGAAGACCCAAAACGTGAACTCGTTGAGAACTTAAAGTAATTAAGTTCTTAGGGAAAATTCTTGTGTCACCTTGACAGCCTTAAGCCAAGCAGGGACAGGAGGAATCACCAACTCCAAAAAAAAAAAAAAAACTTCCAAGAGGACAAACCTAGAAAGCATGTTATCCTGTTGAACTGTGTACCTCAATATATACCAAAGACAGCAAAGACAGCTAGAAAGCAACTCCATTTCTACACAGACTTAAACAACACAACTACAGGGTTTCCCTGGTGCCGCAGTGGTTAAGAATCTGCCTGTCAATGCAGGGGACACGGGTTCGAACCCTGCGCTCTAGAGCCCGCGAGCCACAACTATGGAAGCCCACGTGCCTAGAGCCTGTGCTCCACAACAAGAGAAGCCACCGCAATGAGAAGCCCGCGCAAGGCAACGAAGAGTAGTCCCTGCTCGCCGCAACTAAAGAAAGCCCGCTCGCGGCAACGAAGACCCAACGCAGCCAAAAATAAATATAATAAAATAAATAAATAAACAACAACTACAAAGAAAGAAGTTGCGAAAATGACTGAGAAAATGATTCTGGTACTTACACGAATGATTCGCATTAGTTAAGAGCCTTCTCAGCTGAAAAGTCATTTCCTGGGACTATAATGATCCCACTAGTATCACCTGGTATATATAGGAGGTGTTTCCAATATATCTCACTTAAAGTAACTTGCCCTGTCACGCTGCTAATTAAGCATTAAAGCCAAGGCCCGGCCCACCTCCTCTGACTTGAGTCAGGTTTTCTCCATTACATTTGACTGTCTAAAGAGGATTTAAAATATACTGTTTATCTGCTTTCTCTACCCTCCCTGCAGAATTGAGAGAATGTCTGAAAGATACAATTTCACAAGAATCTTGGCACCTAATCTATTTATTGTTGAGAGATGACAAAGATGACTTCAAGCAAAAACAAAACTTTCTTAACAGTCAAGAAAAAGTGGGGGGTCGGGGGAGGGCAACTCCTCTACCCAAGTTCAATCAAAGGATTTACAAGTCTTCATGACAATCCAGGTTAAAGGAATATAAAGTGAAAAGCCAAGAGGAAGGACTTTTGCACTAGACTGCTTTCTCAAAAGTAACCCCAACTCCCTGCCCTTCTTCCTGCCACGGGCCACAGGAGTGCGGGGTCGGGGCGCCTGGGCCACCGACGTGGGGCCTGGGGGTCCCCGGCTGTCCCGGGCCAGGCCGGGGGCCGCGCTGACAGCTGGCGGGCCGAGAGCGGGGGCGCGGCGAGGCGCGGGACCAGGGGCCGGGTGGGGAAGGAGGAAGCGAGCCAGGGGCGCGGGCGCCCTCCTAGAAGGGCAGGGAGACAGGAGGGCAAAAGGGCGGCGGGGCGGGCGCGCCGGCGGAAGGGGCAGCGGGCCGGGACATGGGGCCCGCGGCGCCCCGGGACGCGGTGCGGGCCAGGGGAGGGGCGTCCCGAGCAGGCGGGGCGGGCACGGGCGACGAGGTTTCGGGGTGCGCGGGCCGCCCCCCCACCCCACCCAGACACGGACTCCAGGGGCGGGACCGGCCGGACCCCACACGGCGGCCGCGGCCAAGGGAAGGGCGCGCCAGGCACCTGCCGCCTCCGCCGCGGCGGCCCCAGGCGCGCTCGGCTCTCACCTCTTCGGTTCATGGGTCGGATCCGGACGGCCACTTTCACTTTGGAGTCCCCCATCCTGCCGCCGCCGAGGCTCTCGCTCGGCTTCCGTCTGCCGCGGCCACCGGGCAACTCTTCGGGGCTGACCGGGCGGGAGGGGGCTACGGGCGAGAGGGGCGGGGCCGGGGCGGGGCCTGCGGAGGGGCGGGGCCGACTCGGGGCTCCCGGCGGCGCCCCCGCTGCATGACGGGACTTGTAGTCCCTATAGGTGGTCGGGGGCAGAGCTGCATAGGTCCGGTGCGCTTCCCTCTCTGGAGCTTGTAAATACCCCTCTGTTTCTACACAATTCTTACTTACCCTTACAGTTAGTACTGAGACGTAAGCTGTCGATGAGCTGATATCTCACCTGAAAACAAACAGTTGAATAGATGGCACTGGGGACCTTGCGACCTCTCTCAGACTCATTTCCTGCCAATCTTAGTGTTTTATCCCTGGCTCAAATTATTTCCTCTGCCTGGATTGCCCTCCCGGCCGTGTTTGCTGAAATCAGCCTTCAAGACAAGTCAAAAGTCACTTCTGGAGGTCTTCATAAATCCACAGGTTACCCTATACCAACCCACCCCCTGCCCCCCTTCCAGTCAAGACCTTGGGCTCTGGCATCAATCTGGGTTCAAACGCGCCCTTAGCACTTTCCAACTGTGTGATCAAGGCAAGTGATTTGACCACTGTATGCTTGTCTTTTCATATGTAAATGAAATACCTACTTTATGGGATTGTTGTGAGGTTTAGTGAGTTAATGTAGGTAAACCTCTTAAAACTCCCAGGCACAAAAGTGCGCAATAAAAGTCATTATTTTTGATCTGTTATAGCATTTATGCTGCAACTATTTATGTCTCTCCTATTTTGTTTTTTTTTGGGTTTTTTTGTTTTTTTTTTTGTTGCGGTACGCGGGCCTCTCAGTGTTGTGCCCTCTTCCATTGCGGAGCACAGGCTCGGGATGCGCAGGCTCAGCGGCCATGGCTCACGGGCCCAGCCCCTCCGCGGCATGTGGGATCTTCCCGGACCGGGGCACGAACCCGTGTCCCCTGCATCGGCAGGCGGACTCTCAATCACTGCGCCACCAGGGAAGCCCGTATTTTGTATTTTTAAAACCATATCTTACATGTGTAGCCTTGCCTGTAGTAGAGACCCAGTAAACATTTATTGCGTGAATGAATCAATGACGCAGTGAAGCCACACTAAAATGTGCTTTTTGTTAAGCCCTAGCAGAAATGCTAACTGGTGGCCTGTGGGCAAGATCTGACCTGCAATCATGTTCTATTTGGCCCAACGTTATTGGCCAATGCATGAAAACTGGGAGATTTTTACATGCAATGCTGGGCCTACATTACATATTGGGAATATCAATAGGAAATGAGTAGCAGTGGCCACCTTTATAAGAGGCAGTTCCGCTTCGATATGTTTAAATGACAGAATAGAACTCAGAACAATTTTACAGATGAGTAAATACAGAAAGCTGGCAAGACTTGCCCTTTTACCAACCATCCTATTGTTGAAATAGCTTCAATACAAGCAGAGTTGTCCAACAGGTTAAAAACACATTTAAGAGACTATATAGCACAGGGAACTATATTCAATATCCTGAGATAAACCATAATGGAAAAGAATATAAAAAAAGAATGTGTATATATGTATGTGTATATATATATATATATACACACACATATATATGTATGTATATATGTATAACTGAATCACTTTGCTGTACAGCAGAAATTAACAAGACATGAAATGATCCAGACACAAAAAAAGCAAGCCCTGTATGATTGCACTTATATGAGGTACCTAGAATAGTGAAATTCAGAGACAGAAGGTGGAATGATGGTTGCCAGGGGCTGGCAAGAAGGGGAATAGGGAGTTAGTGTTTAATGAATACAGAGTTTCTGTTTGGGAAAATTAGAAAAGTTCTGGTGATGGATGGTAGTGATAGTTGCACAACAATGTGAATGTACTTTATGCCACTGAACTGCACACCTGCAAATGGTTAAAATGGTACCTTTCAGGGCTTCCCTGGTGGTGCAGTGGTTGAGAGTCCGCCTGCCGATGCAGCGGACACGGGTTCGTGCCCCGGTCCGGGAAGATCCCACCTGCCGCCGAGCGGCTGGGCCCGTGAGCCATGGCTGCTGAGCCTGCGCGTCCAGAGCCTATACTCCGCAACGGCAGAAGCCACAACAGTGAGAGGCCCGCATAACACACACACACACACACACACACACAAAAGGTACCTTTTAAAATATAAATTTATTTATTTTTGGCTGCATTGGGTCTTTGTTGCTGCACACGGGCTTTCTCTAGTTGTAGTGGGCGGGGGCTACTCTTCGTTGCAGTGCATGGGCCTCTCATTGTGGTGACCTCTCTTGTTGCCGAGCACGGGCTCTAAGCACGCAGGCTTCAGTAGTTGTGGCTCGCGGGCTCTAGAGCGCAGGCTCGGTAGTTATGGCTCACGGGCTTAGTTGCTCTGCGGCATGTGGGATCTTCCCGGACCAGGGCTCAAACCTGTGTCTCCTGCATTGGCAGGTGGAATTCCAACCACTGCGCCACCTGGGAAGCCCTAAAATGGTACATTTATGTTGTGTATATTTTGCCACAACTAAAAAAAGGTAAAACATCATATCATTATGTTGTACACCTGAAACTAATATGTCAATTATACCTCAATTAAAAATTAAGTAAGAAAAAAAGGTTAAAAATAGAAAATGCAACCCCAGAAGGCCCTCCTTACAGGAAGGGAATTTCTTTCTTAGCCGCACCTCATCTGAGATTTCAAGGGGGCCTTCTCAGCTGGAGAAGCAGTAGGTTTCAGACAGTAAATCTTTTGATTTTCACAGCGCAATAAAGTGAACAAAATAAGGAGGACTAATTTAACATTGTCAGCTTTTTAATTTTACCAAGTAAATTCTTTAAAAACTAATGGATACAACAAATTGCTGTCTACTATCACTGTCATCCTTTAAAAAAAATAAAAGCCAGGTCGCAAAGAATATATTTTTATATTGAAATCATTTGCTGGATGAAAACCCTCACTCCTACCCTTTTGCTCTTATTTAGCATTGAAAAAACTTTTATCATGGCCCTTGGACTGATTACCAGAGTTGGGTATTCTAGGCTTAAACGGATTTCCTATTAACCGTCTCACCACACGCAGGTTATAACAAATGAGGGTTTGCAACGTGCCAAGGTTCCTGGGCATCCACTGTTCGCTTTATATCTCTTTTATAACCTGGTAAATTTTCTTTTTAAAAGGCCTGTTCTCATGACAGCTTGAATCTAGCTTAACAGAAACAAGGCAGGCAGAAAAAGAGAAGGCTACCAGTTTCTATGTGAACACTGTATTTCCATTTAAGCTCAAATTTCCGAGAGGAGAAAGCCCCTTAGGAGTCGGAGAGGTGGGGGGGGATACAATAGGGAAGAGGTGAGGACTTTCTCTAAAGTTTCAAAACCATTTAAGTGGTCCTGGAAACATCTGACTGGAAGAAAATGACAGGAGCATCCCAAGGGACGGTAGAGAAACACCCCTGTGGGCTACTCTCCCTTTGACCTCTTATTCACACTAATCTCCCCCTTTTGACTTCTGCAATAAAGGTGAGGAGAGGGGATTCTTAGAGGAAAGAGCCAGAGCCTAGGAATGGCTTTATCTTCCCGGGGAAAATCTCGCTGAGATAGTGAGAGAGAAAGGACTGAGAGGTGAGTTTCAACCTGCAGCCCAGGAGCCTGGGGACTTTCACACCAGGTAACTGGAGAGCTGCCCTGTCACCTGGCTGGGAGTGCTGGTTTGGACTCCAACAGAAGAGAGGGAAAGTCAGGGTTTCTCCCTTTTGAACTATTAGAGGAAAAAGAGAAAAAGAACTAGTAAATAAGGCACTCCCTTGGACCATTTTCTTGCAAAGCAAGGACTTAAATCCACCAATATTTACGGTGTAGATACTGCAGTCAAGACATTGTTGAATTTTAGCTGTGTTGATAAGAAGGTCCTCCTTTATTTTGCCCTGACCCTTTGCAGATCTACTCGTTCTAAAACCAATTTCTAGTTTACTTTTTTGTTGCTTTGATCCACAATTTCTGATGATCCCTGCAGAGGTTGAAGAAGACATTTTGCCTTATAATATCATCACTTAATAGAATAATGAGAACAAACATATTGAATAATCACTATGTACCAGACACTCCCCTAAGCATTTTATGTGTATTAACTCACCTAATCCTCACACTAACTCTATGAAGCAGTGACCATTACTCTCCTCACCTTACAGATGGGGAAACTGGACCTGACAAACTTACTGAAGGTGCCACGGTTGTGCTCTGACCCCCCTCTCCACAATCCTTCATGACGGGAAGTGTCTCCGCACAGACTGTTCAGCCCATAGGAATTTGAAAACATCTAATTTTCCGCTATTCTACTTTCCAGAATAGTTTCTGAAACCCTATTATTGTAAAAAAAAAAAAAGTGGGGACTGTACGCTAAGTTCTATATTTTTAAAAAGGGAGGGAATGAGCTAATCACTGCATCAGGGCAAAAGATATCTCTGCGGCGTCATTAAGGATTTACCTGGGTGCCTCAGGCTTAGCTTTGCCAGAGGTCTAAGTTTTCCCAGTTGTCTCTTTCTGTCTCCCCAGCTATACTGTGGGCGCAGGAGAGTGTCTTGTTCAAGTCTCTTTATCTCCAACACCCAGTATAATCCCTGGTACTCAGTAGGCAGGCACTTAATACATGTGAGAGAAGATATTAACAACCCAGCACCATGATTAACCACAGACAGGTGAAGTTACTTGCCTCCAATCTACACAGAGCTAGTAAGCTTCAGGGTTGGAATGCAAACACAAATTTGATTCTGAAAATCTAGGCTGTTTCCACAAAGAAGGCCATCCCTATGCATCCTCTTATGTATTTTTCATGTTAGTGTTCTCTTTCCTATGTTGTGAATTCCTAGTGGATGTCAGTCTCCAGAGTGGCCTTTATTTTATAGGTGTTATTTATCAAGTGCTTATTATGGGCCAGGCACTGTGCTCAGCACCCCCCCATACACGATCTCATTTAATTTTCACAACAATCCCGTGAAGCTTGGCGATATTATTACAGCCTTTGACAGATGGGCAACTGAGACTAAATGGGGCAAGTTAACTTGTACGCTAGCCTGAGTAAGAGGTTCCTAAATGCAAATTCTGGGTCCCTGCTCTGTGCTCTTGCCCAGGCCTTCAGACCTTTGCCACCACCCCACCCTGCTTCATGTAGCCTCTGGTGCCCTGCTGGGTCCCTCAGCCTCTTCTGACACTTCATCAGCCACGGACTGGCAGGGCCACACCTGGATCTTGCCATGATCTAAGATGGCTCCGCCTATGAAACTCAATAACTCTCATTCACAGCCTCAGTCTCATCCAACCTGACTCACTCCCCTACTGCCAGGTACCAATGCACAGTTTTTAAGCCTCCAGTTCCTCAACTTACCCCTTTCCTCACACTCAAGCTCCTTCAGGGGCTCATTTTCTTACATCTGTAGCTTAAACCTTCCTCTTGCCCATGTCATCACCACCACTCATGGCCCGTGAGTTCCTAAACTTAAGTCATTTCCCTTCCCTCCTTCTCCCATACTTGGTCAGTGCCATGTTGTGATTTACAAGAAATACATATTTGATCATTCAGAGGACCAAAATCTATGTCTCATATGTATTTGATCTTCATTCACAGTTGTTCTGATGGCTCATAGCTCCCCAAGCCCTTGGAATTTCCTAAGGGTTGAGAGTGATCAAGCTGTCCCTTGTTGTGTTAATGATGTGTCTTTTGGAAAACACCTAAGGCTGGGGGTTGATTGCCAATGGGACCAACCTGTGATTAGACCTCCAGGGAGGGGAGCCAGGCTGGAGTTGAAATCAACACCATTGGCCAATGATTTAGTCAATCATGTGTATGTAATAAAGCCTCCATAACACCCCTAAAAGGACAGCGCTGGGGCCCTTTCTTGGAGTTTCCACAGGAACCAGTTTCCATGTGGGCTCTGGGCCCCAACCCTCCACGAGGACAGAACCTCCTTTGTTTGGGACCTAGCCCTATGTATCTCTTCATCTGGCTGTTGATTCCTATCCTTTAATATCTTTTTATAACAAATCTAGTGAAATGTATTTTCCTAAGTTTTGGGAGTCATTCTAGCAAATTAATTGAACCCAAGGAGAGAGTCATGGGAACCTCCAATTTATAGCCTGATGGTCAGAAGTACAGGTAACACCCTGGACTTGCAGTTAGCATCCTGAGGTAGAGGGGGGTCAATGGAACTGCGAATTCATAGCCAGTCGTTCAGGAGCACAGGTGACACCTGGGCTTGGGACTGGCGTCTAAGGTGGAGGGCGGTCTTGTGGCCCTGAGCCCTTTACCTGTGGAATCTGATTCTATGTCTAGGTAGATAGTGTCAGAATTGAGTGGAATTTCCTTCACCCTGTTGGTGTCCAAGAATCGCTTGTTGGTGTGGGGAAGCCTACACACATACACACGTTGGAACTGGGCCCAGGAACCCTGCTGGAGGAAGTCACATACCCGTGCACCTTGGTGCCCTCACAGATCAGTTCTCTTTAGTCTCAGCGTGGCCCTCAGTGCCCTCCCCCATTCCTCCAGGGCCTTTACCATCTTTACCACTTCCCCTCAACCCTTAGTCCACCTCTAGTTACCTCTCTCTCTGCCTCTTCCACAGCCAAGCTTCCCCAGATAATTTACACTCACTGCCTTCCCTTCCTCACCTGTCATTAGTCAACGGACTATTAATTCTATCATGCTTTCGGCCACCTTCACCCCTCCAATAAAACCAGGCTGGCCAGGTGTATCATTGGTCCTTGATTTGCAAATCCAGTAGTGTGCCTTTCGGTCCTCATTTTACTTGATTTCTCTGTGGTATTTGGTGTTATGGACCATCCCCTTCTTGATGGTCTTACTTTCTATGACATCACTCTGTTCTCCTTGGGGGATTTTTTTTTTTTTTTTTGGCCACACTGCATAACATGAGGGATCCTAGTTCCCTGACAAGGGATTGAACCATACCCCCTGCAGTGGAAGGGCGGAGTCTTAACCACTGGACCACCAGGGAGGTCCCTGTTCTCCTTGTTTTAATTAATTTATTATTTTAATCAACAAACTTCCCCACCTTGTGCTTGGCATTATGGCATTAGGTACTTGGGATACAAAGATCAAAAAGAGGTGGTGACTGTCCTTAAGGGCTAAGAAGTTTGGTTAGATTTCTGGAAATTTTGTAACTTCTTCAAGTTGTTTTGCTGCCTCTTTGTTTCTCAGAATAGTGTGGGAACCCCCTTTAAGGATGGTGCACTGGGAAAAGAGAAGGCTCAGTAGACCTGGCTTGGGAGATCACAGGGAAGGCAAAGCCAAGGGTACTCCACCCAATTCCAAAGCTGGGGGGGAAAGAACAGCCAATAGATGGAGCGGCAGCTAAGCAGTAGAAGAACTAGGCACGAAAGAAAGGGGACAACGGAAAGAAACACTAGTATTCATCGAAGAGTAGCTGCTGGAGCCTAAAGTGCAAAAAGCTCATATGGGTTCCTTGCTGTCAAAATCCATGTCTCTTGTACCTGTTTGTTCTATTCGCATTGCCACCATCCTATCCTAAGCCTTCTACAGTTCTGGCTTTCAAAGCCTCTGCATGACCCCTCCACAAAAGATACCTCTGGCAGAAAGTATCCCTCCATCCTGTGCATGGGGTCATGCACTTTGGGGTCACAGAATTGGGTTTCTCCTGAAAGGGTAAAAGGCCACAACTGTGGGGCTCAGGAGACTGAATGGAATTGACTTGGATTTTTGAGAGATTTCGATGATTCGAAGAGTCCACTTGGGTGCTGGAGGTTAAAGATGTCCCCTGAAGTGTACTAGGTAAGGTGCACCCCTCTTTCCCTGGGATCTCATTTGGAATGAAGTAGGGTTTATGAGCCCCAGAGAGCGAGGTGTACCTCGTAAACGCGATTATTTATACATTAGTTTCTTTTTTCTCTCTTTGTGCTCAACTTTTCTTTTTTTTAATTTAATTTTTATTTTATATTGGAGTATAGTTGATTGACAATATTGTGTTAGTTTCAGGTGTACAGCTAAGTGCTCAGTTATACATATACATGTATCTATTCTTTTTCAGATTCTTTTCCCATATAGGTTATTACAGAATATTGAGTAGGATTCCCTGTGCTATACAGTAGGTCCTTGTTGATTATCTATTTTATATATAGTAGTGTGTATACGTTAATCCCAAATTCCTAATTTACCCCTCCCCCATTGGTAAACTTTTCTTAAATGTATGTGTATTTGACCTATGCTAGGGGGAAGCAGAGGAAGGGACTTTTGACAGAGCTTTAAAAGGGAAGAAGTCTACCTCTGAGGCCAATGTGGTGGAGGCAGTGGGGACGGGGGGAAAGACCACAACACGAGTCAAATCAGAAGTAAAGATCTAAGATCACTGGGCTCTTCATACTAACCTTACAGCCCTGGGTTTTACTTCATTTTAGAAGGCAGCATCCCCTTACTCGCCCCTCACTGCTGGACAGTCTCTCTTACCCAGTACTTTTGCTCTAGTTGCTCTCACTCACGTTGCTAACTTCCCTAGGATGTCCTCCCTCCCTCTGCCAATTAACACCTAACCACTCGAGCCCTGTTTTCTCCATAAACTCACCCTTCGCTCGTCCAACACACGTCAATGTTCCCTTTTGGAAGCTTCTAGCTCTGTACCGCACGAGCATTGGTGACAGGCCTACGTAAGCAACGTGTATAGGTCTCATCTTCTCCAATTAGGTGGAGAACTCAGTAGTGGAGATGCTGTCTTCTTGTCTTTGGTATTGCTCCAAGTGACAAGCACACAGCCGACCCCATCTATACTTGGAGACTGAACTATTCCAATTTAAAAGACACAGAGTGGAAGAGACAGGAGGCATGAGAAGGGCTTTACGTTCATTGTTTTGACTGATATTCTACAGTGACAAGAAATTCCAGGAATAACATAAGCACGGGTGGTGGCATGGAAGTTCTTTCAAACCGCATTTTGCCCTCTTTATTGAGGAAAGGTAAACTCCCTCCTCATCTCTGAAGATCCAGAGCGAAGAGTCCTCTCCAAACACACAGACTCCACACTAAACTCCCCCAGAGTGTCCACTATCTGTACGAACATAGTACTTCCCTCTCTGTTGAAAAGTGTCTGGAAAGAACAACCTCCATAATAAATCTCTGATGGGCCTAGTTCATCTCCATAAATCATTCAGGGATGGAGGTCAGGAGAGGGTATTCTTTTGGTATTATTCCAGGCAGATTGTACAGTTCAGGCCCCATTAGTGAGCACAAAAGGACATCTATAAAATATTCATAGGCTGTGGTACAAATACATTGACTGCTTGGGGGACCCACTGCCTAAGGCATGAGATTCGTCAGATCCGTGGTTGCAGCAGTCTGCTCCCTTCAGCTCAGAGGTTTCCACAGCCCATCAACAAATCTGATTTAGAATTTAAAGGGATTTTTTTGAAACCACAAGAGAAAGGGTGAGGTAAGTTGGAGGTGAACTATTTTGCCCAGGTCTCCCAGCCTGAGGAGAAGCAACTGGCTTCTCATGGGGAGGGCCATCTGGTGAAGCAGCAAAACCTCCTGGGAGAAATACTGGATAAAGTTAGCACGGGAAAAAGGAAGGAAGGAAGGAAGGAAGGAAGGAAGGAAGGAAGGAAAGGGAGAAAGAAAGAAAGGGAGAAAGAAAGGGAGAAAGAAAGGAAGGAAGGAAAGAAGGAAGGAAGGAAAGAAAGAAAGAAAGGGAGAAAGAAAGGAAGGAAGGAAGGAAGGAAAGAAAGAAAGAAAGAAAGAAAGAAAGAAAGAAAGAAAGGGAGAAAGAAAGGGAGAAAGAAAGGAAGGAAGGAAGGAAAGAAAGAAAGAAAGAAAGAAAGAAAGAAAGGGAGAAAGAAAGGAAGGAAGGAAGGAAGGAAGAAAGAAAGAAAGGGAGAAAGAAAAAAAGGAAGGAAAGAAAGGAAGGAAGGAAGAAAGAAAGAAAAGAAAGAAAGAAAGAAGGAAGGAAGGAAAGAAAGAAAGAAAGAAAAGAAAGAAAGAAAGAAAGAAAGAAAGAAAGAAAAAGAAATCTCCTAGAAAAATACCTGGGGAGGAATCCCTGCTGTGAAAGACACCCTCCCCCCTCTATTCATTATTGCTGTTTTCTATCACATACAATTCCATCTAATCCAAATTTGATAGCATATGCAATCAATGAAAGGTACTTCTCCGATAAGGAATCAAAAAGTGAGGATGACATACTTTACATTTCCAGTTTAGAATTTACTGGAAGAAAATGATGCTGTTCCAGTGGAAGAAAAAAATATCCATCAAATTCCTCCTTGGATACCGGCAGGTAAATGAGATCCTGTTTTCCCAGGGAAGTTGTCACATGTGGCAGCTGCAGGTGGCTGGGGTGGAGGCCTGAGCCTAGCTGGGGAGAGAGAAGGAACATTCTGAGCTACCCCAGATTCAGATCTAGGAGGTGTTACCTCTGCAGGAAGCATGAAGGCGGGTGGCAGTGAGGGGTGGGAGGGCGGAGTGCATCAAAATCCCGATACTGGAGGGAAGAGAAGGGCAGAGAAAATGGTTCAGGCTAGGATGGATGCCTCATGTGGTTTTAATCTTCTAGACACTGGGCATGAAGTGGTTAAAAAGAAACCCAAGGCAGCTGCAGCCCGGGGACTCTGTAATAGGAAGTAACATAGAGTTCATTTTTCTATGCCATCGAGGGAGACTTTGTTTTTCAGCTGGGACTCAATCTGGAAGCTGTTCTACCCCCTAGAAAGCCAGAGGCTATAAAACCCTGCCAGTGCCACAGCATGACTCAGGGGCAGCTGAACAAAGCCCAGGACAGAGCAGGGCAGCTGCAACTGTCTCGCACTTCGGCACCATCTATGGAGGAGAGCAAAACCACCTTAGAAACAGAGAACGATGTAGCCATCCTTCACCAATATAACTACCAGACACATTCAAGGCTTACCTGTAAAAACCTGAAAAACTAGAGAAAAATAAGAGCGAATATTTATCTGAGCTCAAGCAAAGAAAGAAGTCATCAGTAATAGTAAAAGTACTGAGAAACTTGTGCAAGGTCTGTAGGTGGAGCTGGGGTCTGTGCTACACCAGAGCCTTACTCTCAGCTCTGCACAGAAGTGCTTCTTCAAGGGGAAAAATAAAAACAGGTAGTTTGAAAAACGAATATTTCTAAAGTATACCCAAAGAACTCACCAAAACTGGAAAGAGTGAGCAACAAATTGGAAAGCTTTGGCAATATATGATAAACGTAAAGTTATAGTCCTGAAGAAGACATTTCAAAACAAAACAAAACAAAACAGCAAGAGACTAATAGAAGGTAACAGGCTATTTCTTAAGGAAGAAATGTGAACAATGCCTAAGATACACAAATGTAATACGTTTTAAAAGGAGAGTGAAAATACAATAGGACTAATTAAATAAATATTAACCTATATTTAAGAAGAAAGCACAAAGACATGTTTCTTTTTCTCCCACAAAGACATGTTTCTTTTTCTCCCAATATTCTCTCCAAAAATATCCCATAGGATATTTTTACTCTTTGTTTCCTTTTTACAATAACTTAGAGCATCCTTCTTTGCTTTCATGTGGTGACAGACTGAACATACTCAAATGCAAAATTCAGTTGATGCTTACCAAGCCCACATTATGCTAATTCCTGGTGTCAGCCTGATGTGATGACATCAAGCTAAATATTCCCTCAACAAAAGCATACTGTATGGAATAGTAGATTTTACTTACTAGTAATTGCAGGGTTTTAGACTTGTGGGACTTTGCTTCTAGCTTTCCAAAAATGTTCATCCGCTTTGTATCTACAAGCTTGTTTCGGTAGGTCAGCTGTTTGTCAATAACGTCCTTTACAGCTATAAATTCATCGTATGCACTATCTGTATGGAAAATGTCCATCATTTGTGAACACTCCAGAGCAGCTTGGATGATATCATGAGTTAAATTTCTCTCAGGGAAAATGATCTTAAAGCATGGATGTAATCTGAACTTGTGAAATCAAAATTTGATTCCAAGTAAATTATAGTTTTAGTAGAGAAATGAGAAAGTCCTGTTTAATTTGGTTGCCCTTTTTTGGTGACTTTTTGTTTTGTTTTGAGTTCTGAAGCAGTCTTATTTCCAAAAACTTCCTTATGAAACTTTTTGTTACAACCTACACATAACATCAAACAATTCAAGTGGGCTCAGTCCATCCTTAGCTAGGCTTCTTATGGCCTCTTCAAAGATCATCAAACACTTTTGGAGAAACAGCATACAAATTTCTGTTCTACAGTCGTTCTTTTTTCCATTCTTATCCTCATTGTATTTTCAAATTAGAGAAGGACAGTGTTCTTGTCCCTCATTTTGAAAATATAATTTTACAGGCAATATTTAATATCTTTTCTATGGCCAGCAGCAATGATAGACTATGTCTAAGACATATGTCCTATGTCAAACAAGGTGAGCTCCTTCCATTTCTATAAAGTCAAATATCTCATTAAGTGATTCTGCAGTTTTCAGAAAACTGAAAAGTGACTAAAACTTTCATAATGAAAACCTCAGCTTCACAGGTGAGCAAATCATATTCCTCTTCAGCAGTGTGGTGTATAAGATATGCAAAACATTCAGTAGGAGAGATGTTTTTTCATTGCCTTTGGTTAAAAAATGTATAGACTGAATCTGCCAAAATTTACATTTGGACCGTCTGCCAAATAGGCAGATAGATAAGCAAGGTCCAGTTGGCAGTCGGATAATATATCAACAATCTTTTATGTTTTCTGTAGTTTCATTTAAATCTTCATAGAAATCAAGAAGACAATTTGAGATTCCATTTTTCATATCAAAGTACCTAAGAAATAGAACATATTTTTTGTTGTTGGGGAGGAAAAAAACTTTTCCTCCACACTCTTAGATTCAGTATCTGAGGCCTGGGAATTAAACGGGCCAAAGACTGATTAACAGAAAAAAAGGCACAATTTTTATTTAATAGTTACAGACACAGGAATTCACAGAAAAGAAGTGAAACTCAAAGAAGCAGTTAGATTCAGGAGCTTATATACCATTTTATTTATTTATTTATCTTTGGCCATGGCTTGCGGCATGTGGGATCTTAGTTCCCCGACCAGGGATTGAACCTGCGCCCCCTGCGTTGGGAGCGTGGAGTCTTAACCACTGGACCACCAGGGAAGTCTCATATACCATTTTAACAAAGGAAAGGACGTTTGGGATTCAAGGGATGACAAATTGCAGGGAAGTAACTGGGAAATACATGGGGGGAATAGTTATTTTAATAAGGCCTGTTTGTGCAAATTCATCTCAGTGTCGACTCCCTATCTCTGGTGATAAGAGTGCTCTCCCTGGTACAAGGGGCTGGGGGTGGGAATGGAAGGTTAGCTTTCTCCAGGGGAAATTTATGCCTTGCTTTTAGGCATATGGGAGAGGGCAGAGAGTTCTTCCTGCATCTGCTGTTTCTCAAGTACCTTTAGTTCAAAATAATATGCCAAAGTGGCATATCCTCATCCCCTTCGTTATGACTAGCGTTGCTCTGATTTAACCCATCACTTGATACACTGTAGAAAGCATAATGGTTGGTAAGTTCTGCCAGAATCGGCCCTACATTTTTTTTTTTTTTTTTTTTTTTTGCGGTACGCGGGCCTCTCACTGTTGTGGCCTCTCCCATTGCGGAGCACAGGCTCCGGACTCGCAGCCCCAGCGGCCATGGCTCACGGGCCCAGCCGCTCCGCGGCATGTGGGATCTTCCCGGACCGGGTCACGAACCCGTGTCCCCTGCATTGGCAGGCGGACTCTCAACCACTGTGCCACCAGGGAAGCCCCGGCCCTACGTTTTAAGAGGCCAGTTTGGATCGATTTAGAAGGACTTGCCCATTTCATCCCGGACTTTTAAGATTCAGTCTCCATGTGTGTCTTTACCTCCCCTTCTGCACCATGCTCGATCCCAGTAGATTTTCTGCACCTGTGTAGCATGCTCAGTTTTGTTGCTTTACCTCCCTAATCATGTACCATGTCCTTCCATCTGTCATTAAAATGTCATGGTCCTTTAGCCTTCTTTTTTCAGTGATGTCTAGGTCACGCTGGTGTTTGTATTGTAATATGAACTCTTAGAAAACATGGTCACACTATTCACAATGTTAAAAAATTAAACTAGCATTCGGTACAAGCAAATTCTCAATACAAATACAGAACAAGAGTTAAACCACAGGCAGAGGCGAAGACAGACTGTTAAAGATGATAAGGCCCTTAAGTGGCACACCTAAGTAGTATCACACCCAGTGATGTAACAGTGGATGATCTGTTATGGAACTGAAAATCATGGTAGACAACATCAGCAGTCAGTGACCATGCAAGGTGGGTAATCTATCCACCATATCCATTTGACACTAAAAAGCGTGTTTCCTTTAGCCCCTAGGTTTTCCCACTATAACGAGTTTTGTACTTTCCCCCAAGCTTCCACACTCATGCCGAAAACCATGCTTTCTCATGTACAGTGGAGGGTTTCCTGGAATGTGGAACTTTCAGTGCTGAAACCACAGGGGGACAGTCCTTGTGAAAACAGTACTTTCAGATATTTCTGGTCAGAAGTATATATTGGTGCACCTTTTCTGGAGAGCACTTGCATGTGAATTTCAAGAGCCTTAAACATGTGTAACCAGTCATTCCATTTCTAGGAAATTTATCTTAAGGAAATAAGTAGAGGAGGTCATAAACATTTATGATTATGGATAGCCAATTGGATTTTACTTACTGTATTCAAAAATTAAAAACAGTTTAAAGTTTCAACAATAGGGAAATAGTTAAACTGTGATATTTTTTACAGTGAGATGCAGTAATTAAACACCATCATTAAAATTCATGTTTTGGGAGGATGTTTAATGGCGTGGAAAAGTACGTTCTAATGATAACTTTGAGGCAGTTTATAGTATATCATTTTCACCTAATGTATGCATTTATACACATGTACATAACAATATACAGTAAAAGGGAAAGAAAAACTAGAAATACCCCAGAATGGTACATTTGAGTGGGAGGATTATGGCTAATTTTAATTATTTATTATAATTTTCCCAATTTTCTGTAATCAAAATTTTTCCTTATGACTTTTTTGCTATTGTAACATTTAATTAATTTATTTTTTTCAATCACATATTTTAATGACAAAAATAGCATTATAAAAATAAGAAAACAAACGTCTCTGTACCATAACAAAATAGCGGTTTCAAGGTGTGACTGGATTTCTTGACTAGCCACTGTCGAGATGAAAAGGTTAAAAGAGAATTCTGATAGCCATCATCCAATGTAAAGTGAATACCAAAGGACCCAACCCAACAGATCACTTCATTTAGCTACTTGGGATACATTTGGCATGAAGTTAAAGCTGGTGTTCATTCAGAGGCTCCTCTCCTCCAACTTGGAGCCAGTGTCTCTTTCATGAATGAGGCAGACAATACAATTATCCTTCAGACCCTCTCTTGTAGATTTGCCTGATGATTTTTTTTTAAATAATCAGATAGAATGTTTTAATACTGTCTGAAAGTCGAGCAATTGCCAAGTATGAATATGAGTTTTCTGGAATTAGCAATAAGTTTCATAATGTAAGGAAATGACTTTTTTCTTGGACTAGTATGAGATGCTGATGATAAAATAAACCATGAAAAAATAGGAGACTCTAGAAAGAAATTTGTCTAAGCTTTCACCAAGATGTAGAGAAGAAATTAATATCAAAACACTACTCCAGGGACTTCCCTGGTGGCGCAGTGGTTAAGAATCCGCCTGCCAATGCAGGGGACAACGGGTTCAATCCCTGGTCCAGAAAGATCCCACATGCAGCAGAACAACTAAGCCCGTGTGCCACAACTACTGAGCCTGTGCTCTAGAGCCCACGAGCCACAACTAGTGAGCCCACGCACTGTAACTACTGAAGCTCGCAAGCTCTAGGGCCTGTGTGCCGCAATTATTGAGCCTGCATGCTGCAGCTACTGAAGCCCGTGCTCCACGAGCCCGTGCTCCACAAGAGAAGCCACCGCAATGAGCAGCCGGAGCACCCCAATGGAGAGCAGCCCCCGCTCGCCACAACTAGAGAAAGACTTCGTGCAGCAACAAAGACCCAACGCAGCCAAAAAATAAAAAATAAAATTAAAAAAACACTACTTCATATTTTTTATGGCTATGATTTAAGCTAACTAGAGAGTAAATTGTACCCAGTTCTCATCCCATAGTGTGTATGTCTTATTCCTGATGAACATTTTAGTTGCCTTTAAAGTCTTGAGCGTAAGAACTCCTTGAAGCTTCTACCAGGTAGATTTGTGAACTATATATGCCCGCCACTGACAACTGCAGAGGGGATGCAAGTGTCCAAAGTGAGCTGATGTGAGATCCAGAACCTCCCTCTTCTAAAATGGAACTTTCAGCTTAGTCCTGCGTGACCCAAAGCAAGTAGGGAAAAAGTGACAAATCTCAAGTCTATTGCAGGAGCTTTAATTAAACAGCAAGGTCCTTCCACATTAGTGATACAAACGTTCTGAGAAGGACCTGTATAAATACTGACCCCTTGTCCCCTGTAAATTTCCCTCTCCATAGCCCTACATGGGTTGATTTGATTCTGAAATCTTATTCTCGCTCTGACTGTAAACATAATTCTGATTTCCTATCTGGGCTCCATGTGCTGTGTGTGATAAAAGGGGAAAAAGGAAAACCAGATGAGGGAGTAAATAAGGAGCAGAAACCATGATATTAAGATGGGAAGGGGTCTTCCCTGGCGGTCCAGTAGTTAAGACTCCATGCTATCAATGCAGGGGGCGCAGGTTCAATTCCTGGTCAGGGAATTAAGATCCCACGTGCTGTGGGGAAGTGGCCAAAAAAAAAAAGGTGGGAACGATTGTGGTTGTTGACAGTCTACTAGAATACCCTATGCATTACCCTCCAGTTCCTAAAATCCACAAAAAAGGTAAACTGTGTTGGATAACCCTCCAAACTACCCCCTTCCACTTTCTCCGGATTAACCAGTTCCAGACTTGTGTTTTCCTTGTTCAAGTTTCGGCTTATCACCTAGTTCTCTATAAGAAAAGTAAGTGGAAACCGGACACCCAAAAGGCACCAGCGTCCAGGATTGGGGACTGGGATGGGGTTAGCACTGCAAGAGGAAAGCTAAAGGCTGTAGAAGCTCCGAAGCCTAGGACCTATCGTGGTAGAAATCAGGAGGCCAAGCACTAAATGCCAAAGAAGTAATCAATTCCTGCTAGTCTGGGATAGGGGAGGAGCCCAGAGCACATGAGAGTCCAGCTCCAGCCAAGGGGTGAATAGGTCATTGCAAGTCAGAAACTGGTTTTCCATCCAGGATGTTATCAGTAGACCATAAACCGGATCAAGAATGAGGGTGAGTCAAGGTGTGTTTGTGGCCTGATTTGAAGACAAGGCTTATTTGCATCAGAAGGTGCCTCCTTACAAACCCTTCGGGGTAGGAGCTCGTGTGACTTGGGCCTATACCAGGCAAACTTGGGAACAGGAACGTCCAGCTGACAGCAAGAACCTGAAAACTGTGTGGTTGCAGGTGAGTTGGCATGAAGGCTCTACCCGGTGTGACACAGCAGAGGGGGCCAGGGGGCCACTCAACACTGGCTGCACAGCAGACTCACCTGGGGAGCTTTTTCAATCCCAATGTCCAGCCACACCCTGGAAAAATTAGATTGGAATTTCTGGGGGTTGGGTGTTGGAGTGCTTTAAAAAGCTCCCTGGGCTATTTGAATATGCAGCCAGGACTGAGAACCCCGGATTAAAGGTAGGTTCACAGAATTGTTCCCTATAAGGTTGATTCTGATAGAATCATTTTCTTGTGACCAACTAGTAATTACAAAACAAGCTTTATGAAAATAGTATTTAACGAAACATTTACACAATAATAGATGTGTTTTGAAAATTGAGGTAAATCAATACCTGTTAAAGCTAAGGGGTTAGAGTTTCATCCAACCAGGAGGATTTTGATCCGAGAGTGATATGACACAAGTGACAACGTAGGAAGAGTAATTGGACAGTGATGTGTAGGGTAGAGCTGGTTTAGTTCAGCAGACGTTCAGTGACTAATTATGGTCACTAGCACTTATTGAGGCAAACACTGCAACAGTCTTACTCAATCCTGCCAAGAGTCCCACAAGGGTGGGTAGTTTGGGTACCATGTTTTATAGATGGAGAATCCAAAGGTGAGAGAGGTTAAGTGACTTGTCCAAAGTCATAGGTTAGTAAAAAGAGAAGTGTCAGAATTTGAATCCAGAACTCCCTTGACAAGCACCTTGCTGCACCACCTCTCATGTCATGAATGACTGTGCCAGTGTATTTTGGGGGCACATACAATGAATGTTACAGTCCTTACCTTCAAGAGAGGGCAGACAGGTCAAGAAATATCCACCATGCTGAGTGATAAGTGCGTAATGGTGTTCTGAGAACACAAATGGTCTGCCTCAAGGAGTGATGCTGGAAGAAAGCCAACAGTAGACTTGTTCTGAAAGGAGAGGAAGAGTGGAAATGGGAAGGCCAGTTAGAAAGCCATTGCAGTCGTCAGGTCAGGAAGCTGGGATGTGGCTGTGGGGATGAGAAGGAAGTGTCAACAGGGTAGGACTAGGCTGAGTATCTTAGTCTACTCTGGCTGCTATAACAAAAATACCACAGACCGGTGGCTTATAAACTATGGAAATGTATTTCTCACAGTTCTGGAGGCTGGGAAGTACAAGATCTAGGTGCTGGCAGATTCAGTGTCTGGTAAGGGCCCACTTCCTGGTTCATAGGCAGTCTTTTGTCCTCACATGGTAGAAGGGGCAAGGGAGTGCTCTGTGGTCTCTTTCATAAGGGCACTAATCCCATTATTGAGGGCTCTACCCCCATGACCTAAGAACCTCTCAGAGGCCCCACCTCCTAATACCATCACACTGGGGGTTAGGATTTCAACATATGAATTTTGGTGGTGGGGGGACACAAACATTCAGTCTATAGAAATGAGGCAAGGGAGGTCCCTAGGATGCAGAGCTTAAGAAGGCACCCACTCTCAAGGCTGTTCCTGCACTTGTGCTACCTGGAGAGTTGTGCCACCTTAAAGGTTGTGCCACCTCAGTTTGCCTCACCCTAGGCGCCTTGCTTCCTCACCTAGTTCTGGCCCTGAGGGTCTACCTAGAGAGAGCCCTGCTAAAGGAGGACCCAGGGATTCAATCACCTGGAAATGAAGAAATCAAAGGTAGTCTGTGGTGTCAAGCTTAGATTATCAGGAGAATAACATAGCGGATAACATGAGATAATGACAGGATATCAAAGTGGAAACATGCAACCAGCACTTAGAATACAAGTGGATCTCACGACTGATCAAGACTAGGGATGCTGACTTGGGGGTCATGGGAACGGATGCTTCACAAGCAATGGAGGGACTTCCCTGGCGGTCCAGTGGTTAAGACTTTGCCTTCTAATGCAGGGGGTGTGGGTTCGATCCTTGGTTGGGGAGCTAAGATCCCACATGCCTCGTGGCCAAAAAACCAAAACATAAAATAGAAGCAATATTATAAAAAAATTCAATAAAAACTTTAAAAATGGTCCACATTAAAAAAATTTTTTAAAAAAAGATATTAGGTCACTTTCTCAATTCTCACTGACTGAAATGTCAGTAAATGTTCCTTGTTTAAAAAAAAACAAAAACAATGGAATAATTGCTTATTCCATTCTGAGAGCAGAAGGCTGAGGGTCTCCCACAGGTAGGCTAAGGTTTGCCCAAAGGAAAACAGCTTTGCACATGGCTCTTCAAAAGATGGCAATAATGTTCACAATAAAGTTACTCCATAAAACTTGACAGTGAGTGCCAACACAGGGAACACAAAGTGTTTAACACCTTTTATACTGTTACTGAGTGTTTCCTATAATCAATAAACTACTGTTATATATATAAAAAAAAATACTGTTATATAAGCAATTTCCTATAATTGCTACCAAAGTTTACAATTACAGTTGAGTCCTGAGCAACTGGATAACTTATAGTTGGGCCCCCATATATGTGGTTCCTCTGTATCCGAGGTTACACATCTGCACATTCAACCAACCAGGATTGTGTAGTACTGTAGTATTTACTATTAAAAACATCCGGGCTTCCCTGGTGGCACAGTGGTTGGGAGTCCGCCTGCTGATGATATAGGGGACACGGGTTCGTGCCCCGGTCCATGAAGATCCCACATGCCGCGAAGAGGCTGGGCCCGTGAGCCATGGCCGCTGGGCCTGCGTGTCCGGAGCCTGTGCTCCGCAACGGGAGAGGCCACAGCAGTGAGAGGCCCGCGTACCGCAAAAAAAAAAAAAAAAAAAAAAAAAAATCCATGGATAAGTGGACCCAGGCAATTCAAACGCATGTTGTTCAAGGGTCAGCTGTATAAACAATTTTGTTAGTAGTTCCCCTCTGATCAAACCGAGCCCAGAATATAGAACTAGCTTAAAGATTGTGCAAGTCGTCTGATTTTCTAAGCTACATATTCAGTAAAGGGAAAGCACACATTTACTGAGCACCAGCTATGATCCAGGCAGTATTCCAGGCCCTGACATGTGCACCATCTCATTTAGTTTAATGACAGCCATTAGCACTTTTTCATATCTTTGGGTCAATTATAAATTAAAACTCATTGAGAGGAATTTCCTGGCAGTCCAGCAGGTAGGACTCTGTGCTTTCACTGCCACGGCCCGGGTTCGATCCCTGGTCAGGGAACTAAGATCCTGCAAGCTGCTCTGTGCGGCCATAAAACCCCCAAAACCAACCAACCAAACAAACAAACAAAAAACCCACTGAGGAGAAACCAATCCCTGGGAAGGCGACAGTTAATTTCAAGCCACCTGATCCCTGAATGAGGAACTGAGGTTTCAACACCTTGACTTGGCCTTTTAGGGAATGAAGTTCTGCTCTGTGTTTGAGACGACTCATTATACAGCAGTGAGGGGTGGAATGGCACAATCTACATGCAAGTGTGTCTGGGGAGAGGCAGACTCCTGGAGCCAGACGATGTCTTTATCAACGCCAACAGCATACGATCACCCAGCCACTTGCAGCTCAGTTAAACAACAGTGGGGTGGCAGAATCTTGGACAGACTCCACCAACGGACCCCAGGGTCACCCAGGAGAACTCCTGCCTTCCCACTGTCTCCCTAAATCCCAAGCAGGTACATGATCTTGCGGGTCCCCTTACCGGTAACGGCTGGCCTCAGAGAAGTCAGAAATCTGAGGACAGGAGACTTCACCTTCCTGCCAGGAAGGTGGTCTAGGTCTGATCCAAAGCCACACTGAACATAACACTTTCCCAAAAGCTAATATTGCTATTGGCTCAGAAGCGTGACTTGCTTACAAGCAATCTGAGGCCTTCATCTTTGCTCATTCCCGGATGCATACTTGGTGGCGTCTGCCTTGGAAATTGGCTTCCCACTCAGCTGATTGAGTTACATCTCTTGTGGCTGTGCTCTCCTGGGTGATTTTCCTTTAAAAAGGCTTCTGACTGTGGCAAAATACATATAACACAAATTGACTATTTTAACTCTTTTTTAAGGTTACAGTTCAACGGCATTAAGTACCCAAAAAAATTTTTAAGGGGTTTTATATCCTGAGCCTTAAGAATATTTAACCACCTTTGTTCTGCCTAGTACCAAAAATGCTGCTCTTAAGAGCTCAAAGTCATTCCAGAACCAAAGGGTCCTGCCATCAGAAGGAAAATTTTTTGTTTTTTGACATCTATGCTGTCCCGAGAGGGAAATTCCACTTTTTTTTTGGAATTATATAAAGTATTTATAGAGGAACCATTGATTCTCTACATCTGTTAATAATCTCTCATCTATGAAAACAGCTTTATTTTTAGATTTAATATGTTCATCAATGGCAACAAAAAAAATGAGCCATAATGTAAACTGTGGATTTGAGTTAATAATAATGTATCGATATTGGTTCATCAATTGTAATAAATGTACCACACCAATGCATGATAAACTCTGTGTGTGTGTGTGTGTGTGTGTGTGTGTGTGTGTGTGTGTGTGTCAGGGGGTAATATGGGAACTCTTTGTACTTTCCGCTCAATTTTTCTGTAAAGCTAACACTGCTCTAAAAATAGGCTATTGATTAAAGACATAACTGAATTAATTCCTAAAATAAGTCTTTCCAAATCCTCCTTTCTCTTTTTTTTTTTTTGGCCACTCCCCGCAGCTTGTGGGATCTTAGTTCCCAAACCAGGGACTGAACCCAGGCCTTCGGCAGCGAGAGTGCAGAGTTCTAACCACTGGACCACAGCGGAATTCCCTCCAAATCCTCTTTGACATACTCTGTCATCCTTAACAGTTTCCAGCTGTGCCCCACCAGGAATAGTCCGCCTCTGGCCTTCCTATCTTAACTAAGAGGGAAAGAAAATATTCATAAATACTACATTGCTTAATAAAAACCTACTTCCAGCATTAAACTTTCCCTTTCCAAACTGACATTCTCTTTCTCTCCCATTTATTTCTTCTTTAACCTAGTCCATATTTCACCCTCCTCTCTGAGGTCTCATTAACTCATGCTGGGATCAGTCACCATTCTCTCTACGGCACAGGCTTTTCTGGGATGATATTTATTATCCCTCCCCTCTTTGAAGGAAGGAGTAGTGGTTTCCTGTTTATAAAAGTTGTTTTTTTCTTTTAATACTTTTTTAAGTTGATATGTTGTATTTTCATTTTTATTCAGTTCAAGAAATTTTCTTTTTCTTTGTTTTGGCCACGTGGCGTGCAGGATCTTAGTTCCCCGACAAGGAATCGAACCCATACCCCATGCAGTGGAAGAGTGGAGTCTTAACCCCTGGACCCCCAGGGAAGTCCCTATAGAAGTTCTTTTTTTTTTTTTTTTTTTTGTGCGGTACGCGGGCCTCTCACTGTTGTGGCCTCTCCCGCTGCGGAGCACAGTCTCCGGACGTGCAGGCTCAGCGGCCATGGCTCACGGGCCCAGCCGCTCCGCGGCATGTGGGATCTTCCCGGACTGGGGCACGAATCCGTGTCCCCTGCATCGGCAGGCGGACTCTCAACTACTGCGCCTCCAGGGAAGCCCCCCCTATAGAAGTTCTTAATCCCTTCCTCTCTACATTCTTGGCTTTCTGATTCCCCAAATCCTTACAACTGGGTTTTAAGAGACTCCTGTATTGATTTCTCCCATTTTCCACTTTGAAAGCAAGCTATTTCCAACAATCTTCCAAACTAGGTGGGGGGGCCTGGGTTCAAAATGAAATGCACCTAGTCAGAGCCAGTGTAGTTGTGGGCCTGAGATAGTGGACACAGGCAGGCCCTCCTGAAGAGGACTCGGGGAATCCAGGGCCAGCAGGGGGCTCACCACACCTACGGGCAGTTAGGTCAGCCTGGGCCAGTGAGGTCCAGGATGCAGGTGAGGTCCGATGTCAGCTAAACCAGGGTCCAAGGTTTCAAACTGGAGGGGCCTTTCAAGACCAAGGAGAATATCCAGGCAAATGTTTATAACCCTCCTTTCAGCCCTGCCACATCTGAAAGAGAGAGCCCGGTTCCACTGGAAGGGAAGGAGATCTTACTATCAGCAGATCCCAGACAAGCAAGTGGAATCTAGAGAAAAGGCCCAAACGGTTTGGTATTTTTCCATTACATCACCTTTCAGGGGTGTAGAGGCAGCCGTTGGTTGGCGTAGAAGGTTTTTCCTGGTTTCAGGTCTCTCCTCTTCAATCTCTGCCTGGATCCTTTCCACCCCCGTCCTCCCCACGGGGTCCCAGCTCCCTCCTGGTACCAAGTGGAACTCCTGAGCTCCGTTCAGGGATCAAAGCAGAATATCTACAAGAGAAATAAACCATTTCCTTGCTATGTTAACCTTTCACGGCATCATTTGTCATGTTTTTCTTGAGAAAAGATCACACTCCCACCAGGAAGGGAAGAAATAGAGTGAGGACAGAAAACTTTATCTTTGGCTTTGTGCACCCTTCAACGAGAACATACCTTTGAATCCTGAGTGGAGGAAGGTTAGGTGCTGTCCTGCCCCCTCCCCACTTCCACACACATGAAGAGCAGGACCCTTTAGGTCCTAAAGAACCAGGATGAATTACAGGAAGGGTGTACCTGACCTACATTCTCTAAAACTTTTCTATATTTGGCTGAGGGGAGAGCTGCCGCTCTTCAGGTATCTTTGGGCTAAACCGGGGCCAGGGGAAAGGTCATTCCCTGACACTGATGGGTTAGGTGGGCGGTGGGAAGATCCCAGCTCATCATCATAGCTTGTGTGTTTGTGAGTCAGTCACCCTCCTGGCCAGTGCACAGGGCAATCTAACCCACCACTTGGACCAATAACTAGGTCGGTATCATGCCCACGTGTCTGTAGTATTTGATTTTGGGTTTGTCCCCATTCTCATATCTCATACCACCACTTAAATTATGCAGTTCTCATCTGATCCTTAGCTTTTCTTTTCTTTTTTTTTTTTTGCCTTGCTGCAGCATGCGGGATCTTAGCTCCCCGACCAGGGATCATACCCACACCCCTGGACTTTCCTGGTGGCGCAGCGGTTAAGAATCCGCCTGCTAATGCAGGGGACACGGGTTCCAGCCCTGGTCCGGGAGGATCCCACATGCCACGGAGCAACTAAGCCCGTGCGCCACAACTACTGAGCCCATGTGCCTAGAGCCCATGCTCCGCAACAAGAGAAGCCACTGCAATGAGAAGCCTGAGCACTGCAACGAAGAGTAGCTCGCGCTCGCTGCAACTAGTGAAAGCCTGCGTGCAGCAATGAAGACCCAACGCAGCCAAAAATAAATAAATAAATAAAACCCCCACACCCCCTGCAGTGGAAGGTCGGAGTCTTAACCACTGGACCACCAGGGAAGTTCCTCATCCTTAAATACTAGTCCATGATTATATTTCTTCTGATTCTTTAAATATATAACATACCTATCATTTACTTCCTTGTAAGGATCTTATCTTTCTGATATTTTCCAATCATTCTTCAAGGGACCCTGATTTCTCAAAATTTTATTTCCACCTAGGCAGGAATTTTAAAACAATGCCCTATGTCTAGTTTTCTCTTGTTTTATTGTGACTAAAATAGAATGCTAAGTTGTAAACGAGTTCTTCTTTTATCATTTCTAGTCACTCTATTTTCAGTGGCAATTTTGTAGTTGTTTTAGGCTATGTCACCCTACAGGCTGTTAAAATCAAATGGGGTGATATATATGAAAGCACTTTGAAAAGCATAAAGACACTACTCAAAAAGACTCTCATTGGTGTTGTTATTCCAAATGGCCTTTAAAAAGTTGCGGCTTATGGCACAGGGAGATCAGCTTGGTGCTTTGTGATCGCCTGGAGAGGTGGGATAGGGAGGGTGGGAGGGAGGGAGACGCAAGAGGGAAGAGATATGGGAACATAGGTATATATATAACTGATGCATTTTGTTGTAAAGCAGAAACTAACACACCACTGTAAACCAATTATACTCCAGTAAAGATGTTAAAAATAAATAAATTTAAAAAAAAAGTTGCGGCTTTTTTTTTCAGGACCACACCCATGATTGTTCGGAATTATACAAAACCTAACGAAAAACAACTACTAGAAACAACTATCAGTTTTACTGTTTTTCTTTTCACAAATATAAATTTTTTATTGACATCATTCCAGAAACTTTTTTCTCTTTTTTAAAAAATTTTTATTGGAATATAGTTGATTTACAATGCTGTGTTAGTTTCTGCTGTACAGCAAAGTGAGTCAGTTATACATATATCCACTCTTTTTTAGATTCTTTTCCCATATATATAGGTCATTACAGAGTATTGAGAAGAGTTTCCTGGCTATACAGTAGGTCCTTATTAATTATCTATTTTATATATTGTCGTGTATATATGTCCATCCCAATCTCCCAATGTATCCCTCCCCCACTCCTGTCCCCCCTGGTAACCATAAGTTTGTTTTCTACATCTGTGACTCTATTTCTGTTTTGTAAATAAGTTCATTTGTACGATTTACTCTTTTTCTAATGATGATTCCTACATTATTCATAGGATACTTTTTTATGTTTTATTTCTTTTTCAATCTTTTTCTTTTTAAAGACTTCATTTTTTTAAAAAGAGCAGTTTTAGGTTTATAACAAAATTGAGAGGAAGATACAAAGGTACAAAGATTTCCTATCTACCCTCTGCCCGCACACATGCAAAGCCTCCCCCATTATCAACATCACTCCCTAGAATGGTGCATTTTTACCAAGGATGAACCTACATTAACACATCATAATCAAGACTTCCCTTGTGGCGCAGTGGTTAACAATCTGCCTGCCAAGGCAAGAGACGCAGGTTCGAGCCTTGGTCCGGGAAGATCCTACATGGCGTGGGGCAACTAGGCCTGTGGACCACAACTACCGAGCCTGCAATCTAGAGCCCAGGAGCCACAACTACTGAGACCATGTGCTACAACTACTGAAGCCTGTCACCTAGAGCCTGTGCTCCGTGACAAGAGAAGCCACCACAATGAGAACCAAAGAGTAGCCCTTGCTCGCCACAAGTAGAGAAAGCCTGCGTGCAGCAACGAAGACCCAACACAGCCAAAAATAAATTAAAAAAAAATTTTTTAATTAAAAAAAAAACACATCCTAATCACCCAAAGTCCATCGTTTACCTTAGGATTTACTTTTTTTTCTTAAATGTTTTATTTATTTATTTATGTCCCCTGCATTGGCAGGTGGATTCTTAACCACTGTGCCACCAGGGAAGTCCCAGGATTTACTTTTGATGTTTTACTTTCTGTGGGTTTGCACAAAAGTATAATGACATGTATCCATCATTATAGTATCATACAGTATTTGTCTTTCTCTGTCCTCTTGCTATCATAAGGGTTCATGGACTTCCTAGAACAATGGTTAAAATCTTTTGAGGGGGCAGAGACCTTTAAAGAACTGAACAAAGGACTATGGTTCTTCTCTCCAGAAAAACACACATGCAAAGTAGATTTCGCAGATAATTTCAGGAGATTCATGTCCCCAAAAGCCCATCCATGAGACCCTTGGTGGTTAAAAACTCCTGCCCTCAAAGAGGTCTGTGGCTCAAAATAAGGCTAAAAAACCATAACAGGGCTTCCCTGGTGGCGCAGTGGTTGAGAGTCCGCCTGCCGATGCAGGGGACACGGGTTCGTGCCCCGCTCCGGGAAGATCCCACATGCCGCGGAGCTGCTGGGCCCATGAGCCATGGCTGCTGAGCCTGTGCTCTGCAACGGCAGAGGCCACAACAGTGAGAGGCCCGTGTACCGCAAAAAAAATAAACAAACAAAAAAACCGTAACTGCAAGGTATTCCACAATATCTCTCTCATTTACCAAAAGTTGGACTGTCCCTTGGGAATCATACACTCCTGGATTTGAGTCCTGCTTGCTCCACTGGCTAGCTGTGTGACATGGAGCACGTTCCATAAACTGAACATTGGTCTTCTCATCTGCCAACTGGACATAATAATACCAACCTATTAGGTTAGTATGAATGTTCAATAAGATGTAAGTGCAAAACACCTTGCAAAGTATCTGGCCCGCAGTAAAGGTTCCAAAACTGAACAATTCACTCCCTCCTTTCCTTCTTATTACTTATTTCTGCTTTTTATCCCATCTGGTTCTCAGAGATTCTTAGTTGGAAAGGACCTCCAAGGTCATCCACTGAGGACTATCTCCGCATCTCTTTTTAAATGACTGCATAAAGCCCCTCCTTTTCTGTCTTCCTTGCTGTGAGCACTGATGCCTCGAGCAGTTCTCAGACTCTTTCTAGATCTCAGTGGAGTGGGCCCAGGAATTGCTCCTCATGGGTGTTGTTCCTATGCTCTTCTTTACCCTCCCAGCTGTGATGTTGACCTGCAATGCACCCTTCATTCCCTCTGATCAAAAGCTTAGTGTTTTTTGACCCTTCTTTGACCCTCGGTCTACACCTATACCTGTCCCCCCGGCTCCAGAAACAGTTCCCTGTGGAGCCCTTCTCTTAGCAGCCACTTGCCTGCCAGTTCTAGATGAATCAGCTCATCTCTACCCTTTAAAAGCCACTCAACCACAACTCCCTTTCTCTTCTGAAATGCTTCTTGGAAGTGTCTTCAACATTCCTCAAAAGAAGCAAGCTATTTTCTCTCCAGAACCTCTTATCTCTCATGGCTTTCTGAAGCTGGCCGGGCAGGTAATCTAATCTTGTAGGAGGTGAGCATGAGAGGAAACCTTAAATCCATAATCCTAGCACTTGCATAAATTTCATAAATGTGAATACATTTTTGGAGAAAATGTAGAATGCCATTTGAGAATGCTGAAGGGGGTATGGGTCTTCTTCAAAAGTTATCTTTCTCAGTGGGTCAATGATGAAATCAAAGAGGAAATCAGAAAATACCTCAAGACAAACGACAAACGACAATGAAAACACAACCCTACAAAATCTATGGGACTCAGCAAAAGCAGTTCTAAGAGGGAAATTCATAGTGATACAGGCCTTCCTCAAGAAACAAGAAAAATCCCAAATAAACAACCTAACCTACCACCTAAAAGAATTAGAAAAAGAAGAACAAACAAAACCTAAAGTCAGCAGAAGGAAGGAAACAATAAATATCAGAGAGGAAATAAATAAAATAGAGATCCAAAAACCAATAGAGGGGAAGGATAAATTAGGAGTTTGGGATTAACAGATACACACTACTATATAAAAAATAGATAAACAACAAGGATCTACTGTATAGCACAGGGAACTATATTCAATATCTTATAATAAACTATAATGGAAAATTATATCTGAAAAAGAAATATGTTTCTTTTTCATGTATATATATATCTGAATCACTTTGCTGTATACCTGAAACTAACACAACATTGCAAATCAACTGTACTTCAACTAAAACAAACAAACAGTAGAAAATATCAATAAAACCAAGAGCTATTTTTTTTAAAGGATAAACAAAATTGACAAACGTCTAGCTAGGTTCACCAAGAAGAAAAGAGAAGACCCAAATAAACAAAATAAGAAATGAAAAAGGAGAAATAACAAACTATAGCACAGAAATACCAAAAAAATCAGAAAAAAATACTATGAACAGTTATATTCCAACAGACTAGAAAACCTACAAGAAATGGATGAGTTTCTAGAAACATACAGCCTGCCAAAATTGAGTCTAGAAAAAACTCAAACAGACCAATGACTAGAAATGAAATAGAATCTGTAAAAAAAAAAACCTCCCTGCAAACCAAAGTCCAGGACCAGATGGCTTCACCAGGGAATTCTACCAAACATACAAAGAAGAACTTATACCTATCCTTCTCAAACTCTTCCAAAAGATTGAAGAGGAGGGAACACTTCCAAAGTCATTCTATGAAGCCACCATCATCCTGATACCAAAGCCAGACAAAGACAGTACAAAAAGAGAGAATTACAGGCCAATATCTTTGACGAATATAAATGCAAAAATCCTCAACAAAATATTAGCAAACTGAATCCAACAATACATAAAAAGGATAATACACCACGATCAAGTTGGATTCATTTTAAGGTCACAAGGATGGTTCAACATTCACAAATCAATCAATGTGATACACCACATCAACAAAAGAAAAGACAAAAACCACATGATCATCTCAATAGATACAGAAAAAACATCTGATAAAATTCAACATCCATTCATAATAAAAACTCTCACCTAAATCTGTATAGAGGGAACATATCTCAACATAATAAAAGCCATTTATGACAAACCCACAGCCAACAAAATACTCAACAGTGAAAAGCTGAAAGCCTTCCCACTAAATTCTAGAACAAGATAAGGATGCCCACTCTCACCACTTCTATTCAGCGTAGTGTTGGAAGTCCTAGTCACAGCAATCAGACAAGAAAGAGAAATAAAAGGTATCCAAGCTGGAAGTGAAGAGGTTAAATTGTCATTATATGCAGATACCATGATACTCTATATAGAAAACCCTAAAGACTGCACAGAAAAACTATTAGAACTAATAAATGAATTTAGCAAGGTAGCAGGATACAGGATTGATATACAGATTTCTTTACACTAACAATAAAATATCAGAAAGAGAAAGTAAAAAACAATTCCATTTAAAACTGCATCAAGAAAACATTACCTGGGCTTCCCTGGTGGTGCAGTGGTTGGGAGTCCGCCTGCCGATGCAGAGGACACTGGTTCGCGCCCTGTTCTGGGAGGATCCCACATGCCACGGAGCGGCTGGGCCCGTGAGCCATGGCCGCTGAGGCTGTGCGTCTGGAGCCTGTGCTCCGCAACGGGAGAGGCCACAGCAGTGAGAGGCCCATGTACCGCAAAAAAAAAAAAAAAGAAAAAGAAAACATTACCTAGGAATAAACCTAACCAAGGAGGTGGCAGATCTATACATGGAGAACTCTAAAACACTGATAAAGGAAATTGAAGATAATTCAAGGATATGGGAAGGTATCCCATGCTCTTGGATTGGAAGAATTAATATTGTTAAAATGGCCATACTACCCAAAGCAATCTATAGGTTTAATGTGATCCCTATCAAATTACCCATGACATTTTCCCACAGAACTAGAACAAATAATCCTAAAATTTATATGGAGCCACAAAAGACCCAGAATTGTCAAAGCAATCTGAGGAAAAAGAACAAAGCAGAACAAAGAACTGGCAGTCCATTGGTTAAGACTGTGCTCCCAATGCAGGGGGCACGGGTTTTGATCCCGGGTCAGGGAACTAAGATCCCACATACCACATGGTGCAGCCAAAAAAAAAAAAAAAAGGAACAAAGCTAGAGCCATAACCCTCCCAGATTTCAGATGATACTACAAAGCTATAGTAATCAAAACAGTGTATTGGCACAAAACCAGATATATAGGTCAATGGAACAGAAGAGAGAGCCCAGAAATAAGCCCACATACCTACGGTCAATCAATCTTCAACAAAGGAGGCACGAATACAAAAAGGAGAAAAGAGTCTCTTCAGCAAGTGGTGTTGGGAAAGCTAGACAGCCTCATGTAAATCAATGAAATTAGAACACTCAAACCATACACAAAAATAACCTCAACGGTTTAAAGGCCTAAATATAAGACGTGATACCATAAAACTCCTAGAAGGGACCACAGGCAAAAAATTCTTTAACATAAATCGTAGGAATATTTTCTTAGATCAGTCTCACAGGCAAAGAAAAAAAAGCAAAAGTAAACAAATGGGACCTAATCAAACTTAAAAGCTTTGGCACCGCAAAGGAAACCATCAACAAAATGAAAAGACAACCTACAGAATGGGAGAAAATATTTGCAAACAATGCAACCAACAACGGCTTAATTTCCAAAATATACAAACAGCTTATATAACTCAATATCAAAAAACCAAGCAACCCAATCAAAAAGTGGGCAGAAGACCTAAATAGACATTCCTCCAAAGAAGACATACAGATGGCCAACAGGCACAAAAAAAGATGCTCAGCATCGCTAATTATTAGAAAAATACAAATTAAAACCACAATGAGGTATTACCCCACACCGGTCAGAATGGCTATCATCAAAAAGTCTACAAATAGGACTTCTCTGGTGGCGCAGTGGTTAAGAATCTGCCTGCCAATGCAAGGGACACGGGTTCGAGCCCTGGTCCGGGAAGATCCCACATGCTGCAGAGCAATTAAGCCCATGCGCCACAACTACTGAGCCTGCGCTCTAGAGCCCGCGTGCAGCAAGTACTGAGCCCATGTGCCTAGAGCCCGTGCTCTGCCACAAGAGAAGCCACCACAATGAGAAGCCCGTGCACCACAACGAAGAGTAGCCCCCGCTCACTGCAACTAGAGAAAGCCTGCATGCAGCAACGAAGACCCAACGCAGCCAAAAATAAATAAATAAAAGTCTACAAATAATAAATGCTGGAGAGGGTGTGGAGAAAAGGGAACCCTCCTACACTGTTGGTGGGAATGTAAACTGGTGCAGCGCCACTATGGAGAACAGTATGGAGGTCCCTCAAAAAACTAAAAACAGGATTGCCATATGATCCAGCAATCCCACTCTTGAGCCTATCCTATAACCAGAAAAGATGAAAACGCTAATTCAAAAAGATTCATGCACCCCAATGTTCATTGCAGCTCTATTTACAATAGCCAGGACATGGAAGCAACCTAAGTGTCCATCGACAGATGAATGGATAAAGAAGATGTGGTACGTATATACACTGGAATATTACTCAGCCATAAAAAAGAATGAAATAATGCCATTTGCAGCAACACAGATGGACCTAGAGATTATCATACTAAGTGAAGGAAGTCAGAGAAAGACAAATATTATATGATCTCACTTACATGTGGAATCTAAAAAATAATACAAATGAACTTATTTACAAAACAGAAACAGACTCACAGGCATAGAGAACAGACTTGTGGTTACCAAAGGGGGAAGGCACGGTAGAGGAATAAATTAGGAGTTTGGGATTAACAGATACACGCTACTATTTATAAAATAAATAAGCAACAAAGATTTACTGTATAGCACAGGAAACAATATTCAATATCCTTTAATAACCTACAATGCAAAAATAATCTGAAAAAATATATGTATAACTGAATGACTTTACTGTACACCTGAAACTAAGACAATATTGTAAATCAACTATACTTCCATAAAAAAAAGTTCTCTTTCTCTTTGAGTGAAAATTCAGTGAGGCCTTGACCAGAGAGATACAAGTCCATTCACCTCGTGCTCTTAGTTTTTTGTTTTGCTTTTTTAATTTATTTTTTATTTTTTGGCCACACCTGGATACTTAGTTCCCCAACCAGGGATCAAACCTGTGCCCTCTGCAGTGGAAGCACAGAGTCCTAGCCACTGGACCACCAGGGAATTCCCTCACCTCCTGTCTTAGGACCACAATGTGCCTCATTGGACTCACAGTGGGCTGTTGGCATGAGTCAAACAAAGCCCCAGCTCCCTTATTTCCCTTACACGCCTGTGATATGGGCTGCTCCTTCAAAGCCCAGCCCTCATATATAGAAAATAACGAAGTCTCTCTCATTCATTCATTCAAACAACCATCATATACTGAATGTGCCTACTGTGTGTCAGGCACTACAGTAAGTTTCCTACGTATGACTGAGTTCCATTCCGAGAGTGCGTTCATAAGTTCAATTTGTTCCTAAGTCCAACAAAGTTAGCCTAGGCACCCAACTAACACAATCGGCTATATCTTACTGTACTGTAATAGATTTATAATGCTTTTCACACAAATAATACATAAAAAACAAACACGAAAAATAAAGAAAACATTTTTAATCTTACAGTACAGTACCTTGAAAAGTACAGTAGTACCGGCTACATCACTGCTAATTTTACTCTTGCTTCTGGACATCCTGGATTTGAAATAAAGATACTGTACTATTGTACTCTGTACAGTACTATACAGTAAAGTACACAAAAGCACAACCACTTGTAGAGGATGCATGCACATGACAGTATATGCCAGTCATGGGAACCAACTTACATGATTGGATATGCGAATGCACATTCGCATCTTTGTTTTTTTAAAAAACATTTTACTTATTTGTCTGCATCTAGTCTTAGTTGCGGTATGCGGGCTTCTCTAGTTGCAGTGCATGGGCTTCTCTCTAGTTGTGGCGCGTGGACTCCAGAACGCTCAGGCTCTCTAGCTGTGATGCGCGGGCTCTAGAGCTCGCGGGTTCAGTAGTTGAGGCATGCAGGCTTAGTTGCTGTGCTGCATGTGGGATCTTAGTTCCCTGACCAGGGATCGAACCTGAGTCCCCTGCCTTGGGAGGCGGATTCTTAACCACTGGACTACCAGGGAAGTCCCTCGTTCGCATCTTTGAAAGTTTGCAACTCGAAGGTTCGTATGTAGGGGCCATCGCAGAGAACATATGGCCACCAACAAATCAACACACAAGGCAATTCTGGTATGAAGGAAAATAAAGCAAGGCTCTAGGATGGAGGCTGAGGGGGATGAGCTATGTCAGAGGAGGTGGTAAAGAGCAGCCACTCTGAGGAGGGGATCTGAGAGTGCAGATGTGAAAGAAGCAAGGGCTTGAGCCAGGTGCAAATCTGGGCTGTTAGGGTACCAGGCAGAAAAGAGGGCAAAGGCAAAGGCTCCAGAGGGAATGTTCTTGGGAAGCTCAGGGAACAATAAAGAGGCCATGGAAGTAGGAGTGTTGAGTGAGGTCACTTCTGCCGTGAAGGGCGTCTGCCGTTGCGTGTGGAAGAGAGGCTACAGGTGGGGCTGGGAGCTCTTTTATGAGCCCACGTGGGAAGCAGCCCAGGACAGTGACAGGGGCCATGGTAAGAGGTAGTCACCTTTAGGATCTATTTTGAAAGTACAGCTACTAGGCCTTAATGATGAATTAGATCTGGGATGAAAGAGAGGCTTCAAGGGGGACTCTTGGCTTAAAAAGAATTTTTTTTTTTATTGTGGTAAAATAAACAACAAAACTTACCATTTAAACCGTTTTAAAATGTGTAGTTGAGTGCAATTAAGTACTTTCACATTGTTGTGCAACCATCATCACCATCCATCTCCAGAACTTTCTTATCTTCCCAAACTGAGACTCTGTCCCCATTCATCAACTTCCCATTCCCCACCCCCAGCCCCTGGCACCCACCATTCTACCCTCTGTCTCTGTGAATTTGACTATGATGGGTACCTCATGTAAGTGGAATTCTACAGCATTTGTCCTTCTGGCTTGCTTCACTTAGCATAATGTCGTCCCGCTTCATCGAATTTGTAGTTCTTCTGGGTTTTGGTTTAGCAACTTAGAGATACCATTTGCTGAGAATTGGAACTCGAAGTGAACAGCTTTTCTACTCAGTGGGCGGTGAGCGCCCCCTTGAGGTCAGAGGCTGACAGTTCATCCTTATATTTCCAAGGGCCAAGTATCAACACATAGCAAGTGCTCTGTAAAATGATTGTTGAATGAAATGTACTTGTTCATTATATTTTGGCTTTTTAAATGGGGGTAGACAGGACTTCCCTGGTGCAGTGGTTAAGAATCCACCTGACAATGCAGGGGACAAGGGTTCCAGCCCTGATTCGGGAAGATCCCACATGCCACAGAGCAAATAAGCCCCTGCGCCACAACTACTGAGCCTGCGCTCTAGAGCTCGCGAGTCACAACTACTGAGTCCGCGTGCCACAACTACTGAAACCCGCACGACTAGAGCCTGTGCTCCACAACAAAGAGAAGCCACCGCAATGAGAAGCCTGTGCGCCGCAATGAAGAGTAGCCCATTCTCGCCGCAACTAGAAAAAGCCTGTGCACAGCAACGAAGACCCAATGCAGCCCCCCCCCCAAAAAAAAGCAGGGTCTTTACAAAATAAATAAATAAATGGGGTAGACAAAGATGATCCTGAATGTGTGGATCTAGGAAGAAAAGTAGATAAAATTATGAACTTTTGACAAGGATTGAGAAGAATTTCTTCTCCTTAAAATGCAAGGTCATGGAGAGTCGTGAACAAGTATAGAGTATTTAATACATTCACCTGCAGTGACCGTCTCAAAATACAGCACAGAGAGGCACTTCAAGCAAAGCTCCTGGCAACTTGAACTGTAAACTTTCTACAGGATTTTCTTCTAGAAGCAGTTCCATTCCTATTGCAAGAAGACTTCCATATCTGTGAAGTTACCCTGTGAAAAGGTAGGATGCCATGGGGAGCATGGTGAAACTTGTTGAAATATTTGCTACTTCTTGTAGGGAGATTCCAAGGATTAAAAATTGAAAGCATGGGGCTTCCCTGGTGGCGCAGTGGTTGAGAGTCCGCCTGCCGATGCAAGGGACACGGGTTCGTGCCCCGGTCCGGGAAGATCCCACATGCCGCGGAGCGGCTGGGCCCGTGAGCCATGGCCGCTGAGCCTGCGCGTCCGGAGCCTGTGCTCCGCAACAGGAGAGGCCACAACAGTGAGAGGCCCGCGTACCGCAAAACAAAACAAAACAAAACAAAACAAAACAAAAAAATTGAAAGCACACATGACGATTTTCTTCTGAAAACGTTGCCAATCCTGATACGATTAAAACGATCCAGAATACTCTGTTCTCTCATTGATAGGGATGAAAAGAGAGGGAACCACGGCAAGCAGCACGTTCAAGCACATTGAATGAGTGCTTTTCTTTTCTCATCCTGTGTAACTGATGAGACAGTATTTCTGATGCTGTTGTTACATCTAACGTGTTAATGAGAAATTTGAAGTTACTGGCGATCTTCATCTTTGCCATCTTCAGCTCCAACTACAGATGCTGACACTTTTAATTGCTCAAGGGTTGTTTTGGAAAAAATTGGGTTAAGAAAAAGTTTAGTGAATTCCTATGAACAGCATTTGTATTCATGGATCTCTCTGCCCTTTCCTGCCATTAATTTTTTATGGTCTTTTCTGGCTATTTTCTTTCCTCTTTTGGGTTAAAAAGAAACAAACAAAAAAACTCTTTCTAAGGTGGTATAGAACAATGTGTATGATAATATTTTTATACAAATACAAAAATTAGTACACGTAAATAAACTGGCATGCATGAGTGCTATTTTCTAGAAAGACACCAGAGGTGCTTGGCAGAGAAAAAAAGTTTGCTTTTTATTTTATCTTGTAGGTTTTTTCCTTTCTTTTTCTTTTCTTTTTTTTTTTTTTTACTATATGCATATATTTTATTTTTGGTCAACATTTTTGGGTGATGGGATTCTGAGTCTTTTAAAATGCTTTTCTGTATTCAAAGGTTTATTTACACACATACACACACACCCGCGGCTGGGGCAGTTCCCGGCCTCCCTGTTCTCTCTGTCTCTGTCTCTCCTCACCTGTGACTCATCTGTCCCTCCTCTTGCCTGCAGGCGTCACAATAGTCTTTTTTTTTTTTTTTTTGCAGTACACGGGCCTCTCACTGTTGTGGCCTCTCCTGTTTCGGAGCACAGGCTCCGGACGCGCAGGCTCAGCGGCCATGGCTCACGGGCCCAGCGGCTCTGCGGCATGTGGGATCTTCCCGGACCGGGGCACGAACCCGTGTCCCCTGCATTGGCAGGCGGACTCTCAACCACTGCGCCACCAGGGAAGCCCCCCTTTTTTTTTTGGTTGTTGTCCATACTTGTTGTAGAACTGTGAAACGTGAAGTGAAAATGTGCCAGAAATGACTCAGCAAATTGTTCTCTTGCTGCTGCTAAATTTTATACATATTCTCACCAGTCCACACCCCAGACAGGCCAGAGAAGTCATGATAATGAAGAGGGATTATCAGATGAAGCCGCTGGCCCCTGCCTTGCAGGCTCTCCCAGTCCTTTGAGAGAGATGGGTAAGGTTCCTCAGAAGATGAATTACCATATGGCCCAGCAATTCCACTTCTGGGTCTGTACCCAAAAGAAGAGAAAGCAGGGACCCAGACAGATAGTTATACACCCATGTTTGTAGTAGCATTATTCACAACAACCAAAAGCAACCCATGTGTCCACTGACAGATGAAAGGATAAACGAAATGTGGTCTATATGTTCAATGGAATATTATTCAGCCTTAGAAAGGAAGGAAATTCTGACACAGGCTACAACATGGATGAAACTTGAGGACATTATGTTAAATAAAATAAGCCAGACACACACATGAAAAGATGCTCAACGTCGCTAATTATTAGAGAAATGCAAATCAAAACTATACTGAGGTATCACCTCACACTGGTCAGAATGGCCAACAACAGAAAGTCTACAAATAACAAGTGCTGGAGAGGGTGTGGAGAAAAGGGAACCCTCCTACAATGTTGGTGGGAATGTAAATTTGTGCAGCTACTATGGAAAACACGTATGGAGGTTCCTTAAAAAACTAAAAATAGAGCTACCATATGATCCTGCAATCCCACTCCTGGGCATATATCTGGAGAAAAACATAATTTGAAAAGATACAAGCACCCCAGTGCTCACAGCAGCACTATTTACAATAGCCAAGACATGGAAGCAACCTAAGTGTCCATCAACAGATGAATGGATAAAGAAGAAGTGGGGGGGGCTTCCCTGGTGGCATAGTGGTTGAGAGTCCGCCTGCGGAGGCAGGGGACACGGGTTCGTGTCCCGGTCCGGGAAGATCCCACATGCCGCAGAGCAGCTGGGCCCATGAGCCATGGCCGCTGAGCCTGCGCGTCCGGAGCCTGTGCTCCGCAACAGGAGAGGCCACAGCAGTGAGAGGCCCGCGTATCACAAAAAAAAAAAAAGAAGAAGTGGTACATATATACAATGGAATATTAGTAACAAAAAGGAATGAACTAATGCCATTTGCAGCAACATGGATGGACTCAGAGATTATCATACTAAGTGAAATAACCCAGACAGAGAAAGACAAATACCATATGATTTTGCTTACACATGGAATCTGAAAAAAATGACCATATGATTTTGCTTACACATGGAATCTAAAAAAAATGATACAAATGAACTTATTTACAAAACAGAAATAGACTCACAGACATAGAAAACAAATTTATGCTTACCAAAGCGGGGGAAGGATAAATTAGGAGTTTGGGATTAAAATATACACACTAATATATATTTAAAATAGATAACTAACAAGGACCTACTCTATAGCACAGGGAAATATACTCAATATTTGTAATAACCTACAAGGGAAAATAATCTGAAAAAGAAAAAAATATATATAAATGAATCACTTTGCTGTACATCTGAAACTAACACAACATTGTCAATCAACTATATGTCAATACATTTTTTAAAAAAATACATGATAAATTATATTGATTTAAAAATGTTAAACCATCCTTGAATTCCTAGAATAAAATCCATTTAGCTATGAAGAAAAAAGAAAAATCCAGACACAAAAGGACTAATACTGTATGATTCCACTCACAGTAGTCAAATTCATAGAGATGGAAAGTAGAATAGGGGTTGGCAGGGATGGGGGGGCAGTGGAGAGAGGGGAGTGGGAGCTGTTATTTAATGGGGACAGAGTCTCAGTTGGGAAAGATGAAAAAGTTCTGGAGATGGATGGTGGTGATGGTTGTAGTTTGGTTAGTGAATACGTGGTTCAATAAAGTTCTTGGTGAAAATGAGAAATGTGACTTTTATTTTTACTTAAAACCGAATGAACTTTTGGGCCAACCCAATACGACCGTGTGCATGTACTTAGTGTCCCTGAACTGCACACTTAAAAATGGTTGAAAGAATAAACTTTGTTATGTATATATGTGACCATGGTTTTAAAAGCGAGGAGAGAGAGAGAGAAGTTACAAACAAGATCAGTGTGTTAGTTTGGAACAAGCACAAGACACTTTAGCCAGTGAGGGGGAGAAGCACTTAATTCTGCCCGAAGCTGCTGAGGCTTCTCAAAAACAGTTAATTCTTCACCACGTGGGGAATTCTTTCCTCAATCTACCTTCTTCTCATCCCATCAGTTTTATAGGGCCATGCACTTTGGAAAGTTCCCCGTGTGTGATCCTTCCTGAATTCAAGGGATCACCAGGCAGCTATAAAGGGCCCTGGTACCCGAGTCTCATTCCCAGAGATGCAGATGTATTGGTTTGGAGTGCGGCCTGGCATTAGGGAGTTTTGACACCCCTCTGGTACCGGTGATGTGCAGCTAGAGTTGAGAAGCACAGGTTCAGGCCAGGATTCCACAAAGACCTCCTGCCTGCAGACAGTCTCCCTGCCTCTCCCTCCCTTGCTTCCCATCTGCCTGGTCTTTGCAGCCTGAGGCATTATCCTGAAATGACTGGGCCCATGAGTTTCCCAGAAGTCGGCCACCTGTGGCAAGTGGAACAATTCTGGCCCATGGCCAAATTCTGCCTACTGCATGCTTTTTAAGTCATAGGAAAATATACATAAAATTGACCATTTAAATGCACATTTTACTGGCATTAAGTACCTTCACATTGTTCTGTAACTGTCACCACCATCCATCTCCAGAACTTTTCATCTTCTCAGACTGAAACTCTGTCCCCATTAAACACTAACTCCCCATTCCTCCCAGCCCCTGGCAACCACAGCTCTACTTTCTGTCTCTATGACTCTGACTACTCTAGGACTTCATATAAGTGAATCCTACAGTATTTTTCCTTTTGTAACTGGCTTATTTCACTTAACATAATGTCCTCAATATTCATCCATGCTGTAACTTGTGTCAGAATTTCCTTTTTTAAGACTGAATAATATTCCACTGTATGTACAGATCACATTTCGTTTATCCGTTAATCAGTGGATGGACTGGGTTGTTCCTGCCTTTTGGCTATTGTGAAAAATGGTAAAAAGTTTCTCTGGGTACGCAAATATCTGTTTGATTTCCTGCTTCACTTTTTTTCCGTATACACCCTGATGAGGAATTACTGGATCATAAGGTAACTCTATTTTTTTTTTGGCTGTGCTGCACAGCTTGTGGGATTCCCTGATCAGGAATTGAACGTGGGCCACGTCAGTGAAAGCCCAGAATCCTAACCACTAGGTCACCAGGGACCGCCTTGGCAACTCTATTGTTAATTTTTTTTTTTTTTGAGGAATTGTTATACTGTTTTCCACAGGTATTGAACCATTTTTTAAAAGCATTCATTTATTATTTATTTTGGCTGCACCTGGTCTTAGTTGCAACACATGGGATCTTCGTTGTGCTGGATCTTTTTTTTTTTTTTAGTTAGTTATCTATTTTTTTTGGTGTTGCCTGTGCTTTTGGTGAAACTGCCAGGAGAGCATTGCCAAAATCCAATATCACGAAGCTTTCCTCCTAAGAGGTTTATAATTTTAGCTCTTCCATTTAGGTCTTTGATCCATTTTGAGTTAATTTGTGTCTGTGGTATGACGTAAGGGTCCAGCCTCTTTCTTTTTTTTTTTTTTTTTTTTTTTTTGCGGTACGCGGGCCTCTCACTGTTGTGGTCTCTCCCGTTGCGGAGCACAGGCTCCGGACGCGCAGGCTCACCGGCCATGGCTCACGGGCCCAGCCGCTCCGCGGCATGTGGGATCCTCCTGGACCGGGGCACGAACCCGTGTCCCCTGCATTGGCAGGCGGACTCTCAACCACTGCACCATCAGGGAAGCCCCAGCCTCTTTCTTTTGCTTGCGGAAATCCATTTTTTCCAACACCGTTTGTTGAAAAACTCCTTTCCACATTGAATGGTCTTGGCACCCTTGCCGAAAATCATTTGACCATATATGGGAGGGTTTGTTTCTGGGCCACTGCATGTTTCTGCAAATAAACTTTTACTGAATATAGCCATGTGCTTTCATTTAATACCCCAGGATTGGCAGAGCCTAAACTGTTTACTACCTGGCCCTTTACCGAAAAGGTTTGCCGGCCCTCATGCACTGGAGTATAAGACCTGCAGAGTTAGAAGCACGTGGGAGTTTGCTCTCCCAGGCCTGCATTTTAACACAATCCCCAGGTAATTTGTTTGCAAATTAAAGTTTGAGAAACTTCATTCTTAGAGGATGCTCTTGCGCAAGGTAAAATGGGACTCTGAAGCTTGGGACTCCTCTCCTCCGAGGCTCCTTCTGGCTTCTGTCTTTGGGTCCAGCCATTTCCTCACAATTTCCCACCTTTTACCAAGCCCACCTGCTCTTGAGTTCCCTGTGGTTTAAATTCTCTTCCCTTTCTTATCACTTGGACACTTGGTTAAATGCCCCCTCCTCCAGAAAGCCTTCCCTGAAATCTTTGGGCTGAATTAAGTGTTCTCTCCTCTCTCACCCTTAAAGGGCCTTGATCTACTGCCATACATAACACATTGTTCTTGTGGTTTGTAACTTCCTGTCTCTCCTGCAGCCCTGGGAGAGCCTGCGAGGCAGGGGTCAGTGGCTTCATTTGTGAATTCCTCTACAGCTAGCCAGAGCCTGGCACACAGTAGGTGCCCAAGGTATGAATTGTCTTATTGATCAAACTGAACAATCTTGGGACTTCCCTGGTGGCACAGTGGTTAAGAATCTGCGTGCCAATGCAGGCGACACAGGCTCGATCCCTGGTGCAGGAAGAACCCACATGCTGCGGAGCAACTACGCCCGTGAGCCACAACTACTGAGCCCACGTGCCACAACTACTGAAGCCTGCGTGCCTAGAACCTGTGCTCTGCAACAAGAAAAGCCACCACAATGAGAAGCCCACACACCGCAACGAAGAGTAGCCCCTGCTTGCTGCAACTAGAGAAAGCCCGCGTGCAGTAGTGAAGACCCAACACAGCCAAAAATAAATAAATAAACTAAAAAAACAAAACAAAAAAAATTGAACAATCTTTGTCAAAGCCTGGGCCCACTGGTTCACAGGGTGGAGCAGTCCTGATTGGTTCAGAGAAAACAAATTTTTTTTTTAAAGTTTGGTTGGTTTAAAGCTTTCTCTGACTTCATTTTTGCTTAAGAATTTAGTTGCTGTGACCCATCTAATTACAACAATAAACAATACAGGGTTTATTGAAGGAATAAATGTGCAATATAAGGTGCTTTATCTGTGTTTAATTCACTTAACCCTCACAACTCTCTGATGGGCATTTTAGTATCCCTAATGTACAGATGAGGAAACTGAGGCACAGAGAGGTTAAGTAACTTGTTCAAGTTTGCATGAGCGAGTGACAGAGCTGACCCTCGAACCAGGCAGCCTGGGCCCAGAGGCAGCGTTCCTTCAGCTACTATGTTATTCCACCTTAGAGTCTCAATAACTCGTAGTAAACATTCCAACCATGAGCATTTTTCCCTGTGGAGGCCCCTCCTGGGTCCTCACAAAGGGCCCCCCTTCCAGGGGAGGGCCCATCGGCCCCATCTTCTTCGCAGAAGTTTGTGGGAGAGGCTGCACAGGCAAAGTGGAAAGAACATTCTCTGCGGGGAAGACGTGTCCAAACCGCAGAGCCACCACCAGTCAGGATAGTCAACCTCAGCTTTCCTCAGCCTGAAATGGGGCTGTCATGGCTTCTTCCTGGGGCTATTGTGGTGAGGGTTGAATAAGGCACGGCTCAGAGCAGTCGTGAAGGAGCCGGATGTGTTCAGAGGATGGTGGCCTTGATGGGGTGGGGAGGGCATTTGGCTGAATGGGGGCCGTTCATTTATTTGGCTCCAGGTTTGAGATTTTATATTTACTGCAGATTCAACTCTGTCAAATTGGGTCTAGCCAGTTGTTGCTGCCTATTTTGTATCTGATAAACTTCTCTGCTTTGTGGTATTGAAAACAGGGTCAGGGCTGGTTGAAAGACAGAGCTTTTTTTTTTTTTTTTTTTTTTTTGACATTTTAAAAAAATATTCTTTTCCATTATGGTTTATCACAGGATATTGAATATAGTTCCCTGTTGAAAGACAGACCTTTTAACTCACCTCTGGAAACCTCCCTCCATCTCTCGCGTACACATACTCAGACCTCATCTCTCTCCTTCCACAAGGAATGAGACCTTGGCCATGTCTTACTGATGACCCCATGGAACAGAGAGAACCGAGCCCGGGTGGGAAACACTTCACCTCCTAGCTGACTGATCCTCCTAGAAATAGGAAATGAGCTTCTGTAAAATGTGTTTCCCTCTCTGTCTCCTCTAGATAAAATCAAACTGCATCTCAGATGAAACCGACGGTGAAGAGTCTGGCTGTAACGTTATCATTCTTCCCATTATTATTTTTTTTTCTCTTGTCAGTTTTTGTAATTAAAACGAATCTGAAGGTCGTTTTGTCTCACCAGTTGAGAGCAACGCTCAAGGACCCACCTGCAGAGGAGACTGTAGCGGAGAAGCTGACGGTAAGGCAACAGCGCCACCTGGCGACCAATATTTTTACTGGCACCCCAGTAGTGGATCTCGGTAACGCCACGCGAGAATACACACAACATTCCTTTTCAAATCCTCTGAATTTCATCGACTGTTAAAATCTTAACTTGAGAATTAAATACCGATCACATGTCTAATGAATATATAGTACACTGACCATTTCTACATATACCTTGAGTCATAGACTCTGGAAAATGGATGCTCTTTATTCATCAGGGGCTTCTTAACACGTTTTGGGTTTTATTATTTATTTAAATTTATTTATTTATTTATTTTTGGCTGCCTTGTGTCTTCTTTGCTGCGCGTGGGCTTTCTCTAGTTGCAGCGAGCGGGGACTACTCTTCGTTGTGGTGCACAGGCTTCTCATTGCAGTGGCTTCTCTTGTTGCAGAGCACGGGCTCTAGCCGCGCGGGCTTCAGTAGTTGTGGCTCGCGGGCTCCAGAGCGCAGGCTCAGTAGCTGTGGCATACGGGCCTACTTGCCCCGCGCATGTGGGATCTTCCCAGACCAGGACTCGAACCCGTGTCCCCTTCATTGGCAGGCGGATTCTTAACCACTGCGCCACCAGGGAAGCCCCACGTTTTGGTTTTTAATGCGTTATCATCGACTCATTTATACTGTGTGCCAAGCTCTGTAGTGGCATTGGAAGAAAATAAATGACATACAGTATAGAGTCCCTGACCTCAAGCATATTACAGTCTGGTCAAGATGATTATATTCATCTTGCCTTGAATTGGGCTGTTGTCTCTTCCCTCTAAGCTTATGCCATCAAAATGTAGGTAGATACAAATTCAACTGAGGCAAAATACCACCACTTCACCTCCAAAACGTTTGTCATTGTCCAAGAACATGTGATTAGATGATTACCTGAGCTAGAAGATTTCTTTAACCCATATTTAGCCCTTCCCCAACATAGGATAGATTAGGAAGCTCTATCCAAGAAAGAATGCCTGTCCTGCTTTGAAAAGGAAAATGGGACTGTCCTACCTTGCCTCCTCTGGCTAAAATTGGTGTTTCCCAAAACCAGAAGTTCTGGATCCCAAGGGAACTGGGAAGTCATAATGGTTCTCAGACTTCCTCTCTTACTGTTTTCCTTTCTCTCTTTTTTCCTTCCCTCCTTCCATTCCTTCCTTCTCTCTTTCTTTTTAATTTTCGGCGTTTTAATAACTCTTCTTACATTTCTCTCTGAGAAGGCCAACTAAAAAATACTTCGGGGATGCTGGAATTTTATAACACTGGTTATCTCAGAGTGATCTGAAACGTATGATGGCTACTGTTTGTGCCTTTTATAAGTAAAAATTGGAAACCCAAGTTGATATTTCTTAATAAATTCAGTTTGTTTGGCAAGACAAAATATCTCAAGTCGGTTAGTCTTTAGATGAAAACGGTGGAAATTCTGCTTTAGGTAGTGGTAAGTGCTGACCTCTAGTGGACACATGTTAACATTACAACCTATGAATGCGGCTCAGAGAAAAGTTGCTTGATCACTTGCTATTGAATATCTTCTGCAAAGGGTACTCTTTTTCGTTTATTTGTTTGTTTTCTTTTGAGGATTCCTTGGGACCCTGAAAAATTCTCCTTAATCTCCTGAACCACCTTCTACATCCCGGGAGCTACAAAATACCTGCAGTTCTCTGGTGGATAAGCTACCAAATCTAGCTCTTATAACTAGCTCCTTCCCTCTTGCCTATGTGTGGCCTGATTACAATGTTCTGTTCAGAAAGCATCTAGGTATCCCATTATCCAGGGCTCCTAACAATTCTATTCCATGTCCGTGTCTTGCTGCTGGGGCGGGAGGTGGAGAAAAAAGGGTAGAAAGGGACACTATGCAACTTTTCATTGTGACTATCAAGGACTTCTCTTGCAGAAAATATGCATTACTTCATAACGTGTACAGGCCATTTATACAAAACATGTTAGTGAGCAAAACTCAAGAAGGCATTAGTTCTGCCTTAAATAGCAAGGGAAGTGAGGTTGAAGCAGTGTAGACACTTTGCATAAGGAAACAAACTAGGTTTAGGTCCTGGCCCTTCCCAAATGCCATGGGGCACTGGGAAAGTCTCAATCCCTCAGTTCCCCAACTGTAAAATGAGAGAGTTGGATAATGTGAGGTTTAAGAATAAGTTTAGGGCTTCCCTGGTGGCGCAGTTGTTAAGAATCTGCCTGCCAATGCAAGGGACACGGGTTCGAGCCCTGGTCCGGAAGATCTCACATGCTGCGGAGCAACTAAGCCCGTGTGCCACAACTACTGAGCCTGTGCTCTAGAGCCCACGTGCCACAACTACTGAAGCCTGCGTGCCTAGAGCCTGTGCTCCGCAACAAGAGAAGCCACGACAATGAGAAGCCTGCACACCGCAACGAACGCTCGCCGCAACTAGAGAAAGCCCACACACCACAACGAAGACCCAACACAGCCAAAAAAAGAATAAGTTTAGCTCTACTTTCCTATGATTTATATTGTCTGGACCCTTCTTGAAATTTCTATTCAAAGGTATCTCCTCTGAGGATTTAGTTCTTTGTGTGTGTATACCGATGCTCAGGAAGTCATCTCAGATAGACCTGTCAAATATCTGATTGCCTTATATTAGTGGTGTGTATTGGTTCTCTACTGTGAAACACATTATCCCAAAGCTTAGTGGCTCAAAACAACAACATTTGTTATCACACAGTTTCCATGGGTCAGGAATCTGGTTGTGACTTAGCTGGGTTTCAGGTGTCAGTTGGGGCTGTGGTCTCACCTGATGGCTCAGCTGGGGGAGGATCTGCTTTCGTGCTCATGTGTGGTAGTTGGCAGACCTCAGTTCCTCATGGGTTGATGGACAAAAGGCCCCAGCTTCTTCTCATGGGTTTCTCCATAGGGCAGCTCCTAACATGGTAGCTTCCTTCATCATCAGAATGAAAAAGTGAGACGAGCCAGAGGAAAAGAGAAAGAGAGAGAGGAAAGTTAGTCTTTTGTAGTTTAATCTCAGAAGTGACACCCCATCACTGTTGCTGTAGTATTATTTATTTATTTTGGCTACGCTGGGTCTTAGTTATGGCATGCAGTCTCTTAGTTGTGGCATGCAGACTCTTAGTTGCAGCATGTATGTAGGATCTAGTTCCCTGACCAGGGATCAAACCCAGGCCCCCTGCATTGGGAGCACAGACTCTTACCCACTGGACCACCAGGGAAGTCCCTGTTGCTGTATTCTGTTGATTAAAGTGAGTCACTAGTTCTAGTCCAGCCCCCAAAGGATGGGTTAATACACAGGGTGGTGGTTATCAGGAGTCGGGAATCTTTGGGAGCCATTTCAGAAGCTGCCTTTCATATTATGTGACTTCAGGAAAGGCAGTGTCTTTGTACCTCAGTTTCTTCAGTTGTAAAATGGGGATACTAATGCCTATCTCATAGGCTTCTGGTAAGAAACAAATGTAGAGTACTGGGAACCTACTAAGTAAGAACTCAATGACCATTACTTCCCATGTATTCCCTATAGGAGGCCTTCCATAAAAATAACTGCAGAATTGAATTACCCAGGCTGTTTCATGTTTCCTCCCTGAATAGGCTTTGAGCTCTCTGAGGAATAGTAGCAAATGGAAAAGAATGAAGACACAGTGATTTATCTTACCCTTAAAATTATAAATCAAAATAATAAAATAATCTTTAAGCCACCAATTACATCCAGGAAAGAAACTAAATAGTCATTGGAGTGCTGGTTTCTGTATTTCTCACCATTGTATTCCTAGCACCACAGCAACTGGTTCATGGCAGACACTTAATAAATATCTCTTGAATTGTGTACTGTTTTGTTTTATAAACTGTTTCCCAAGGAAACTGACATAATATGTTGCTTTGACTTAAAGGGACAACGAGCTTCTTGATACCACAGGGAACATTATTAAAAGAAAGAACCCAGACATCATTGTCTTATCCTTGTTTAATGCTAGGGATTTCTAGATGGAACACCATGAGATTTCTGGTACTTTAAGAAGAAAAGTTCCCAGGGAAGGATAGTTTGTATGATGACCATAATCTGAAGCACAAAGGGCCATATATTTAGAGTAAGGATGGACTGGCTCTCCAAGGGATTTTTCCTCCAGGTTTCTGCCATCTGGGTAGCTTAGGAAACCTCAGGCAGTGCCTGGACTGGTGGTGTCTCTACACCAGGCAGCAGCAAATGCAAATCCCTTTGGGGGAAAAGAAGCTTCATCTGAGGCCTCAAATACTTCCTATAAATAATGCCTCTAGTACAGTTGCAGCACACAAAGATAATACATGCAAAAGAGGAACAGAACTGTGGTTGAGAACCAGAAAAAACCACAGAATGAGACCTGCAAAGGCATAAGCTATTGGAATTGTCAGGCACAAGTAAACAACTGTGCTTACTTACTGTGTTTATACAGATAAAAGACAAACTTGAATATTATTGCAGGGAAATGGAAATCAACAGCAACAACAAAGTTAATTGGAAAGAACAAAATAGAGCGTCTAGAAATAAAACATGCAATAACTGAAATTAGAAGCTCAGTGGATTGGGTTCACCACCAGATTAGACATAGCTGAAGAGAGGATTAATCATCTTGAAGAGAGGTCTGAAATTTTTTCCAGAGGGCAGCACAGAGAAGCAAAAAGATAAAAAATACGGAAAAAGTTGAGACAGAGTGAAAAGGCCTAACATATATTTAATCAAATTTACATAAGGAGAGGAGAGTAAATGGGGCAACAGCAATATTTGAAGAAAGGTTAAGAATTTTCTAGAAATTTCTAAAAATGTTTAGAGACATCAACCCAGAGATGTAAAAACCCAAGAATCACAAGCTGGTTCAACAACAACAGCAGCAACAACAACAACAAAGTCCATATTGAGATTACAGTGAAGTTTAGAAGACCAAAAACAGAGAGAAGATCTTAAAAACAACCAGAGACAAAAGATCTTCAAAGGAGTGGTAGCAAGACTAATAGCAGACTTCTCAGTAGCAACCATGGAAGCCAGAAGACAATGGAATGATAATGTCAATACGTGAAAAGAAAATACCTGCCACTTTTTATACAGTAAAGGTATATTTCAAGAATGAGGGTGAAATAGAGATTTTTCACATAGACAAAGAGAGAGAGAGTCTGCTATTATCAGAATTTCAATAAGGCAAATCCCAAAGAGTATATTTCAAATGGAAATAATGTGATACCAAAATAAGAAACAAATAAAGAAAAAAGTGGTACATAATCTAGACAAAATCTAAATTAATGTTGATTAGATAAAACAATAATAGTAGCTTGTAAGATTTTAAATAAAATTAAAATGCATGACAATCATAGCAAATATGCTGGAGAGGGATAAATGAAGCTAAAGGGTTCCAAAGATTTTTTGTTTTTTTTTTTTGGTCTCACAGCAGCTTGTGGGATCTTAGTTCCCCAACCAGGGACTGAACCCCTGCCCTCAGCAGTGAAAGCATGGAGTCCTAACCACCGGACCACCAGGGAATTCCCCTAAAGATTTTTAATTATCCAAGGAAAGGATAAATATTGACTAACTTTAGAATTTGGCAAGTTAATTATGCATATTTTAATTTCTAGGCATCCATTAATATAGAATCAGAATTATAACTTAGCAGAAGGAAAGACATAAACCATAATCAAGTGAAAAAAAGGGAAGGAAAGGGGAAAAAGAAACAGAATACATGAGATAAGTAGATTCAGGCATACCTTGTTTTATTGTGCTTTGCTCTATTGTGCTTCGGTGCTACTGAGTTTTTGTTTTTAACAAATGGAATGTTTGTGACAACCCTGCTGTTGGGCTGCACCCTGCAGGCCTGCAAGCCCTGTAGTTAGTTGCCTAGCCTTGAGACTGAAGAAAGAGCCTAGAGACAGTGACAGAGACATCAATGGTTTAGTGGACAGGGGATCTTGCACATCTGAAAAAAAGGCCCTGGAGCAACACCTACCATGGACAGCAGACAGTGGGCTGGACATAGTCTTTGCTACTTGGGGGAGAAGGAGGCTACCATTTATAGGTGGAATTGACATCAAGTTGGCTCATCAATTACCAGGGAAACCAGCGGCTGGGGCAGGGAGCAAGGGTGTGGGAAGTTACTAATTAAGCTCTATAATTAAGAAGATTGGATAGTCATGTGTGAGAAGCAAGGCCTGGTTGAGCAGGGGATGTACAGAGAGCGAGAGAACAGTCACCATGAGTGGCCTGACCATACACTTGCATTGTTGGATGATGGTTAGCCTTTTTCAGCAATAAAGTATTTTTTAATTAAGGTATGCCCAGTTTTTTAGACACAATGCTATTATGCACTTAATAGACCACAGTATAATGTAAACATAACTTTTTTATGCACTGGGAAACCAAAAAGTTCACGTGACTCCCTTTATTTGCTTTATTGTGGTGGTCTGGAACTGAACCCGCAGTATCTCTGAGGTCTGCCTGTACTAGATGTAAACCAAATATATGAGCAATTAATATATATACTAATATGAACATTAAATATTACTGGACTATATATTCCAGTTAAAAAACAAAGATCGTCAGACTCTAAGAGAAACAAAAGCAAAATCAAATCACATGCTGTTTACCAGAGATGTTCTTAAGAATACAATAATGAAAGTATGAGTAGAAAGAGAGTGCATTGGTTTCCTATTTCTGCTGTAACACATTACCATGAACTTAGGGCTTGAATGTTACAAATGAGGTCTTACTGGGCTAAAATCAAGGTGTTGTCACGGCCGCATTCTTTTGAGGCTCTAGGTGAGAATCCATTTCCTTGCCTTCTCCAGCTTCTAGAGGCTGCCTGCATTCCTTGGCTTATGGCCCACTTCCTCAAAGCCTGCAATATTGGGCTAAGTCTTCACACTGCATCATTCTGGCCTATGCTCTTCTTCACTCTGCTGCTTTTAACAATCCTGCTGATTACACTGGGCCCATCTAGATGATCCAGAAAAATTTCTCTTAAGTTCAGGTGATTAAGGTCAGCTGATTTTAAGCAGCCTTCCTCCCACCTGCAACCTTCATTCCCCTTTACCATGTAACCTAACACATTCACAGGTTCTGAGGATTAGGGATGGGCATCGCTAGGAGGTACCACAGGTGGGAAAAGATATACCAAGCAAATATTAACCAAAAAGAAAGCTAGTATAGCTATATTTCTATCAGACAAAATAAACTTTAAGAAAGAAATAAAAGAAAACCTAAATAAATGGTGATAGATGCTCTGTCTGTCAACAGGAAGACTTAGTTTCATTAAGGTGCAAATGTTCCCTAGTTTGATCTGTAGTTCAAGTGCAATTCCAAACAAAACCCTAGCTGGAGACTTTGTAGATAGACAAGTTGAATCTAAAATTTACATAGAAAATGGTAGGAAATAGAGTAGTCAAAACAACTTAGAAAAGGAAGAAAATGTTGGAAGTTTCATATTACCTGACCTTAAAATTACTATGAAGCTACAGTAATTAGGACAATGAGATATTGTGGGAAAAGATAGACTGTAAGTCTATATGTATGTGAGATAGACTCCCACAAATATGGTTAACTAATTTTTAACAAGATTATAAAAGCAGTTCAAGGGAGAAAGAACAATCTTTTCAACAAAGAATTCTGGAACAATTGGACAGTCATATGCAACCCCTCAAACAAACAACCCCCCCAAAGAACCCTTAAACCTTACCTCAGATTTTATATAGAAATTGACTCAAAATACATCATAGACTTAAATATAAAACCTAAAACTATAAAACTTCTCAAAGGAAACACAGGAGAAAATTTTTGTGACCTTGAGTTAGAGAAAATTTTTGGATATGGCACTAAAAGCATGATCCTTAAAAGAAAAAAGAAAACTTATAAATGGGTTTTCAATAAAATTTAAAACTATTGCTCTGTAAAAGACATTGTTAAGAGAATGAAAAGACAAGTCCTGGGAGAAAATATTTGCAAATCACATTATATGGAAAAGGGCTTGTATTCAATATATAGAACTCCCAAAACCCAACAACAATAAAAATAACCACATTTTTTAAATGAGCAAAAGATTTGAACAGGTATTTTCAGCAAAGATATATGGATGCAAATAAGCACATGCAAAGTTTTTCAACATCATTGATCATTAGAGAAATGGAAGTTACAAGTCCAATGAGATACTACTACGTACCTAATAGAATGGCTGAAAGAAAACAAAACAGGAATTCCCTGGTGGTCCATTGGTTAGGACTCCACGCTTCCACTGCTGGGGGCCTGGGTTCAATCCCTGGTCAGGGAACCAAGATCCCGCAAGCCTCCTCGTGAGGCCAAAAACAAACAAACAGAAACCAAATGATACCAAGAGCTGACAACAATCAACAATGCAGAGCAATGGGGACTCTCATCCATTGCGGGTGGGAGTGCAAAATGGTGCAGCCACGTTGGAAAACAGTTTGACAGTTCCTTATGAAGTTAAATGTACATTTATCACATTACCCAGTAACCCCACTCTCAAGGGAAATAAAATGTTCCCTGGAAAACCTGTATGTAAATGTTTATTGCAGCTTTGTTCCTAACCACAGAAAACCTGGAGGGAACCGAAGTGTTCTTCAACTGGTGAATGGATAAGCAAATTTTGCTACAATCAGACAGTGGACTACGCCTTAGCAACAAAAAGAACAAATTATTGATACGCGCCGCAACATAGATGATTCTTGAACTAGTGCTATGTGAAAGAAGCCAGACTCAAAAGACTGTACACTTAATGGTTCTATTTATATGATATTCTGGAGAAGGGAAAACTGTAGTGATAGAAAACAAATCAGTGATAACCAGGGATCAGTGATAGGGTACCTACAAAGGAGCAGAACAAAAGAATTTTGGGGGTGATGGAATTGTCCTGTATCTTGATTGTGGTGATGGTTACACAACTCCATGCATTTCTCAGTAACTTTTAGAATTGTACTAAAAAGAATAATTTCATTATTTGTAAAATAAAAACACCAAAGGACTTTAAGGCAAAAAGCAATACTAGACATAGAGTTACATCAAAATGATAAAAGGTCAAGCCATCAGAAAGATTTTTTTATCTCTAAACTTTTATTTACCTAATAACCATTCACAGAATATAATTAAAGATAATTTGACAGAATCATAGGAGAAATAACCAATCCACAATTATCCCGGAAGATTAAAAGAAACTTTAACTCTCAATAACTGATAGAAGCAGCAGCAAGAGTCACACTGATCCCAATAACTTCAGAATAACATTTTTTTTCTTTTTTCCTTTAACATCTTTATTGGAGTATAATTGATTTACAATGTTGTGTTAGTTTCTGCTGTAAAACAAAGTGAATCAGCTATATGTATACATATATCCCCATATCCCCTCCATCTTGTGTCTCCCTCCCACTCTCCTTATCCCACCCCTCTAGGTGGTCGCAAAGCACCAAGCTGATCTCCCTGTGCTATGCAGCTGTTTCCCACTAGCTATCTATTTTACATTTGGTAGTGTATATATGTCAATGTTACTCTCTCACTTCATCCCAGTTTACCCTTCCCCCTCAAGCCCATTCTCTACGTCTGTGTCTTTATTCCTGTCCTGCCCCTAGTTTTTTTTTTTTTTTTTTTAGATTCCATATATATGTGTTAGCATAAGGTATTTGTTTTTCTCTTTCTGACTTACTTCACTCTGTATGACAGACTCCAGGTCCATCCACCTCACTAAAAATAACTTAATTCATTTCTTTTTATGGCTGATTAATATTCCATTGTATATATGTGCCACATCTTCTTTATCCATTCACCTGTCATTGGACACTTAGGTTGCTTCCATGTCCTGGCCATTGTAAAGAGAGTTGCAGTGAACACTGTGGTACGTGACTCTTTTTGAATTATGGTTTTCTCAGGGTATATGCCCAATAGTTGGATTGCTGGGTCATATGGTAGTTCTATTTTAGTTTTTTAAGGAACCTCCATACTGTTCTCCATAGTGGCTGTATCCATTTACATTCCCACCAACAGTGCAAGAGGGTTCCCTTTTCTCCACACCCTCTCCAGCATTTATTGTTTGTAGATTTTTTGATGATGGACATTCTGACCTGTGTAAGGTGATATCTTCCTGTAGTTTTGATTTGCATTTCTCTAATGATTAATGATGTTGAGCATTCTTTCATGTGTTTGTTGGCAATCTGTATATCTTCTTTGGAGAAAAGTCTGTTTAGGTCTTCTGCCCATTTTTGGATTGGGTTGTTTGTTATTTTGATATTGAGCTGCATGAGCTGCTTGTAAATTTTGGAGATTAATCCTTTGTTAGTTGCTTCGTTTGCAAATATTTTCTCCCATTCTGAGGATTGTCTTTTCGTCTGGTTTATGTTTTCTTTTGCTCTGCAAAGGCTTTAAAGTTTCATTAGGTCCCATTTGTTTATTTTTGGTTTTATTTCCATTTCTCTAGGAGGTGGGTCAAAAAGGATCCTGCTGTGATTTATGTCATAGAGTGTTCTGCCTATGTTTTTCCCTAAGAGTTTTATAGTGTCTGGCCTTAGGTCTCTAATCCATTTTGAGTTTATTTTTGTGTACAGTGTTAGTAAGTGTTCTAACTTCATTCTTTTACATGTAGCTGTCCAGTTCTCCCAGCACCACTTATTGAAGAAGCTGTCTTTCCTCCATTGTATACTGTTGCCTCCTTTATCAAAGATAAGGTGACCATATGTCCGTGGGTTTATCTCTGGGCTTTCTATCCTCTTCCATTCATCTATATTTCTGTTTTTATGCCAGTACCATACTGTCTTGATTACTGTAGCTTTGTAGTATAGTCTGAAGTCCAGAAGCCTGATTCCTCCAGCTCTGTTTTTCTTTCTCAAGATGATTTGGCTATTCGGGCTCTTTTGTGTTTCCATACAACTTGTGCAATTTTTTGTTCTAGTTCTGTGAAAAATGCCATTGGTTATTTCATAGGGATTGCATTGAATCTGTAGATTGCTTTGGGTAGTATAGTCATTTTCACAGTGTTGATTCTTCCAATCCAAGAACATGGTATATCTCTCCATCTGTTTGTATCATCTTTAATATCTTTCATCAGTGTCTTATAGTTTTCTGCATACAGGTCTTTTGTCTCCTTAGGTAGGTTTATTTCTAGGTACTTTATTCTTTTTGTTGCAATGGTAAATGGGAGTGTTTCCTTAATTTCTCTTTCAGATTTTTCATCATTAGTGTATAGGAATGCAGGAGATTTCTGTGCATTAATTTTTTATCCTGCTACTCTACTGAATTCATTGATTAGCTCTAGTAATTTTCTGGTGGCATCTTTAGGATTCTCTATGTATAGTATCATGTCATCTGCAAACAGTGACAGTTTTACTTCTTCTTTCCCAATTTGGATTCCTTTTATTTCTTTTTCTTCTCTGATTCCTGTGGCTAAAAATTCCAAAACTATGTTGAATAATAGTGGTGAGAGTGGGTAACCCTGTCTTGTCCCTGATCTTAGAGGAAATGGTTTCAGTTTTTCACCATTGAGAATGATGTTGGCTGTGGGTTTGTCATATATGGCCTTTATTATGTTGAGGTAAGTTCCCTCTATGCCTACTTTCTGGAGAGTTTTTATCATAAATGGGTGTTGAATTTTGTCAAAAGCTTTTTCTGCATGTATTGAGATTATCATATGGATTTTAGCCTTCATTTTCTTAATATGGTCTATCACACTGATTGATTTGCATATACTGAAGAATCCTTGCATTCCTGGGATAAACCCCACTTGATCATGGTGTATGATCCTTTTAATGTGCTGTTGGATTCTGTTTGCTATTATTCTGTTAAGGATTTTTGCATCTATGTTCATCAGAGATACTGGCCTGTAGTTTTCTTTTTTTGTGATATCTTTGTCTGGTTTTGGTATCAGGGTGGTGGTGGCCTCATAGAATGAGTTTGGGAGAGTTTCTCCCTTTGCTATATTTTGGAAGAGTTTGAGAAGGATAAGTGTTAGCTCTTCTCTAAATGTTTGATAGAATTCACCTGTGAAGTCATCTCGTCCTGGGCTTTTGTTTGCTGGAAGATTTTTAATCACAGTTTCAATTTCAGTGCTTGTGTTAGGTCTGTTTATATTTTCCATTTCTTCCTGGTTCAGTCTCGGAAGGTTGTGTTTTTCTAAGAATTTGTCCATTTCTTCCAGGTTGTCCATTTTATTGGCATATATTTGCTTTTTAATCTCTCATGATCCTTTGTATTTCTGCATTGTCAGTTGTTACTTCTCCTTTTCATTTCTAATTCTGTTGATTTGAATCTTCCCCTTTTTTTCTTGATGAATCTGGCTAATGGTTTATCAAATTTGTTTATCTTCTCAAAGAACCAGCTTTTAGTTTTAATGATCTTTGCTATTGTTTCCTTCATTTCTTTTTCATTTTTTCTGATATGATCTTTATGATTTCTTTCCTTCTGCTAACTTTGGGTTGTTTTTGTTCTTCTTTCTCTAATTGCTTTAGGTGTAAGGTTACATTGTTTATTTGAGATTTGTCTTGTTTCTTGAGGTAGGATTGTATTGCTATAAACCTCCCTCTTAGAACTGCTTTTGCTGCATCCCATAGGTTTTGGGCTGTTGTGTTTCCATTGTCATTTGTTTCTAGGTATTTTTAAATTTCCTCTTTGATTTCTTCAGTGATCTCTTGTTTATTTAGTAGTGTATTGTTTAGCCTCCATGCTTTTGTATTTTTTACAGATTTTTTTCCTGTAATTGATATCTAGTCTCATAGCGTTGTGGTCAGAGAAGATACTTGATATGATTTCAATTTTCTTAAAATTACCAAGGCTTTATTTGTGACCCCAAATATGGTCTATCCTGGGGAATATTCCATGAGCACTTAAAAAGAAAGTGTATTCTGTTGTTTTTGGATGGAATGTCCTATAAATATCAATGAAGTCCATCTTGTTTAATGTGTCATTTAAAGCTTGTGTTTCCTTATTTATTTTCATTTTGGATGATCTGTCCATGGGTGAAAGTGGGGCATTAAAGTCCCCTACTATTATTGTGTTACTGTTGATTTCCCCTTTTATGGCTGTTAGCATTTGACTTATGTATTGAGGTGCTCCTATGTTGGGTACATAAATATTTTCAACTGTTATATCTTCTTCTTGGATTGATCCCTTGATCATTATATAGTGTCTGTCTTTGTCTCTTGTAATAATCTTTGTTTTAAAGTGTATTTTGTCTGATATGAGAATTGCTACTCCAGCTTTCTTTTGATTTCCATTTGTTTTTCCATCCCCTCACTTTCAGTCTGTATGTGTCCCTGGGTCTGAATTGGGTCTCTTGTAGGCAGCATATGTACAGGTCTTGTTTTTGTATCCATTCAGCCAGTCTATGTCTTTTGGTTGGAGCAGTTAATCCATTTACATTTAAGGTAATTATTGATATGTATGTTCCCATTACAATTTTCTTAATTGTTTTGGGTTTGTTTTTGTAGGTCTTTTCCTTCTGTTGTATTTCCCACCTAGAGAAAGTCCTTTAGCATTTGTTGTAAAGCTGGTTTGGTGATGCTGAATTCTCTTAACTTTTGCTTATCTGTAAAGGTTTTAATTTCTCCATCAAATCTGAATGAGATCCCTGCTGGGTAGAGTAATCTTGTTTGTAGGTTTTTCCCTTTCATCACTATAAATTTGTCCTGCCACTCCCTTCTGGCTTGCAGTTTCTGCTAAAAGGTCAGCTGTTAACCTTATGGGGATTCCCTTGTATGTTATTTGTTGCTTTTCCCTTGATACTTTTAATATTTTTTCTTTGTATTTAATTATTGATAGTTTCATTAATAGGTGTCTCGGTGTGTTTCTCTTTGGGTTTATTCTGTATGGGACTCTCTGTGCTTCCTAGACTTGATTGACTATTTCCTTTCCCATGTTAGGGAAGTTTTTGACTATAATCTCTTCAAGTATTTTCTCAGTCCCTTTCTTCTTCTCTTCTTCTTCTGGGACCCCTATAATTCAAATGTTGGTGCATTTAATGTTGTCCCAGAGGTCTCTGAGACTGTCCTCAATTCTTTTCATTCTTTATTCTTTATTCTGCTCCCTGGCAGTTATTTCCACCATTTTGTCTTCCAGCTCACTTATCTGTTCTTCTGCCTCAGTTATTCTGCTATTGATTCCTTCTAGAGTATTTTTAACTTCAGTTATTGTGTTGTTCATCACTGTTTGTTTGCACTTCTTTTAGATCCTTGTTAAATATTTCTTGTATTTTCTCCATTCTGTTTCTGAGATTTTGGATCATCTTTACTATAATTACTCTGAATTCTTTTTCAGGTAGGTTGCCTATTTCATCTTCATTTATTTGGTCTTATAGGTTTTTACCTTGCTCTTTTGTCTGTAACATATTTTTTGTTGTTTTTTTCTTTTTCTTTTTTTTTTTTTTTTTGATGTGTGGTGCTGTATTCCTGCCTTACTGGTCGTTTGGCCTGAGACTTCCAGTACTGGAGTTGGTGCTGAGATCCAGCCAGGTCTTGGTGCTGAGATGAGGATCTCTGGGTGGCCTCACTCTGATTAATATTCCCTAGGGTCTGAGTTTCTCTGTTAGTCCAGAGGTTTGGACTTGGAGCTCCCACCACAGGAGCTCAGGCCCAACCTCGAGCTTGGGAACCAAGATCTTGCAAGCTTTGTGGCATGGTAAACGAAAAAGAAAAAAAGAAAAAAAAGGAAAAAGAAAGAAAAAAAGGAGCAGTACAATATCAAGGAATAAAAAATAAAATAAAATTATAAAGATAGAAAATATATTAGGAAAAATAAAACTATAATTGAAACAAGTGCAACAAGGCAAAATAAAGCCACAACAGAAAAAAGAAAAAAAAAGGGGGGGGGAACAAGCCTAAAGGAGAGATCAATAACAAAGTATAAAGAATAAAATAAAATTAGAAAAATAAAAGACTTATTAGGAAAAATAAAAATATAAATGAATTAACAACAATGAATCAACAAGGTAAAACAGAACCCCAATCTAAAAGAGGAAAAAAGAAAAAAAAAAAACTTTATGATAGGGGTGGAACTTAGGCAGGGGTGGAACTTATGCAGGGGTGGGGTTTAGGGTGGGGTGGGACCTAGGCAGTTGGGGGGGTGATGTTTGAGCGTGAGGCAGGGCCTCTGCTTAGAACCTGCGCAGAAGGGGAGAGGCAGCACGTTGGAAGGAGCGTCTCTGGAGCGTGGAGTTCAGGAGTTTGCAGGTAAGGCCCTGAGTGAGCGTGGGTGGGTGGGGTTTATCCCAGCGTGTTGGAGGGGTCTCAGAGGGGGTCTCTGAGTGTAGAGGTGGGGCCCTGGGTGGGGTGTAGGGGTCGGGCTTGGGCTCTGCACTGCAGGAGGGAGGCTCCGAGGGCAGAGGATTAGGCTTGGGGGCCCAACAAGCTCCGGGTGCATAAGTGGACAGGGAAAGCACTGGTCCCCGTTCCCTTCTGTTCCTTCGCGCCCCTCTCTCCCATTTCCCCAGGATCTCCCCCATCCCCACTGAACCCCTAACCGAGGGTGGGTCCTGCTGGGTGTAGGAACTCTTCCCCTCCCCCAGCTGCCCCTTAGGGGTGCTGGTCCCGTAGGTCTGGCCTTTACTTTTGCTCCCTCTTCCCTCCCTCCCACTCCCTCAGGACCCACACGACTGGAGGGTGTCTAGGTGGTCAGAAGATCAGGCCTGGGATCTCAGAAGGTTCCTGGGGGCCCAAGTGGGCATGGGAAACCTGGCCACGCTCCTTTTTGATCCTCTGTCCTGCCAGTGGTTCCCCAATTTCCCCCTTTGAGCGTGGGATCCCTTCCTCTCCCCCAGCCGCCCCTCAGGGCACCAGTCCCGTCCCACCTCCACTTCTCCTCTGCCCCTCACTCTCCCCACACCCTCTGTCCTACCTGGTCGCTGGGGGTTCCTCCTGTCCCCTTAGGTGTCCGTGGTTCCCCACCAGTGCCTGGTAGGTGCCCTAGTTGTCAGAATAACATTTTTTTGAGTGCACATTTTATATTTTAAAATTTTCACTATGTTTTGGGCTGCAAGTAAAAAATGTTGAAGTATTGAAATCACACAATATTTATTTTTGAACAAAATAGGATTATGCTAGAAATCAATAATAAAAATGTAACAAAATATCTCCATAAATTTGGAAATTAAAGAACTGTATCCCTAAATAATAATGAATGTAGGGACTTCCCTGGTGGTCAAGTGGGTAAGACTCCATGCTCCCAATGCAGGGAGCCTGGGTTCGATCCCTGGTTGGGGAACTAAATCTCACATGCATGCCTCAACTAAGAGTCTGCATGTCACAAACTAAGAAGCCCACATGCTGCAACTAAGACCTGGCACAGCCTAAATAAATAAATATTTTTTAAAAATGCAAAAGGAAATAATAATGGAAATTTTAAAACATTTTGAATTGAACAATATTAGAAAACATTACATTTCAAAACTAGTTGTTACAGCTAAAATAGTACTTAGTGGGATATTTATAGCTCTTAACAGATATAAAAGAGAAAAGACTGAAGAAATGAGCTAAGCATCCTTCTTAACTAATTAGGAAATAAAAATAAAATATAGAAAGCAAAAAGAAGGAACAGTTATGATAAAAGCAGAAATTAGTAGAATAGAAAACAAATCCACAGCAGAGAGTTTTGATATACCCAGAGTTGTTCTTCCAAAAAGATTAATAAATTTGACAGACCTTTGGTGAGACTGATCAAGGAAAAAAGAAAATATTACAAAAATGCAGGAGTGGAAGGGAACATAACTTAGATACTGTAAAAATTAACAATATAATAAGATATTATGAACAACTTTATGCCAGAAATCAGATGGAATGGACAAATTCCTGGAAAAAAAATTTACCCTAAGTGAATCTGGGTTCTAGAGTAGGATTCTGGTTATAGTTGCGCAAAAAATTATGTACTAAAAGTTGTTGAATTGTACACTTAAAATGCTTGAGTTTGACTGTATATAAATTGTACCTCAATAAGGTTATATGAAATGAAAACTGACTCTGGAAGTGAAAGCAAACCCGAAAATTCTTATAACTCATTGGAAAAATTGAATTAGTAATTAAAAATCTTCCTGCAAGCAAAATTCCAGGCTCAGATGGTTCAGTGGAAAGTTCAACCTGATATTCAAGGAACAAATAATTCCAGTCTTACACAAACTTTTTAGAAAATAGACAAAGAGGTTTCTTCTAATTCATTTCTGAAGCTGTTATAACCTTGATAACGAAATCTGAAAAGGATAGTAGACGAATAGAAAAATATAGGCCAATCCCACATATATACAAAAATTCTAAACAAAATATTAGCAAATAGGATCTAGCAATATATAAAAAAGGATAATATACTATCACCAAGTTGGTTTATTCTAAGGTTGATTTAATATTAGAAAAATAATTCATGTAAATCACCACAGTAACAGATTAGAGGGGAAAAGCTTATGATCATCATTTCAAAAGATGGAGGAAAAGTATTTGATTAAATTCAATGTCCTTTCATGATAAAAATTCATAGCCAAATAGGAATAGAAGGAGACTTTTTTAACCTTATAAAAGATATCTATAAAACAAAACACAATCAGACAAAAACAGAGCTTCAAGAAGCAACACAATAATGAAACCTCACTTTCTGTTTGAGATGAGAAACAAGAATCCAAGACAATAACACAAGAAAAACAATGAAAAAGGAGAAACAAAATTTCCATCATTTGTAGATTACCTCATTGTGTACATTACATTCCGTAAGAATTTATAGTTCAAAGGTTAATGTTCATGAATGTTTAGCCAAGTGACTGCTTACAAAGATCAAGGTACAAAAATAAGTTATATTTCTAGACTAGTCATAAACAGAAAATGGAAAATATTTAAATGTAATTTATAATACCATGAGAAATATGAAGTACATGAAAGTATCTGTGCAGTGCCTTTACCGAAATAAATAAAAAACTTTACCATGAGATATTAAAGCATATCTAAATAAGTGGAGAAATATACCATATTTACAGTATGGAAAGCTCAATATTATATAATGGCATTTCTACTCAGATTTATCAGTAGATTCAATGCAATCCTTGTCAAAAATTCAAACAAATTTTTGGTGAAACTTGATAATTACAAAGTGTATATGGAATACAAAGGGCCTAGAAGTGTCAAGACACTCATGCAGAGAAACATGGTTGAATTAGCTATTTTATAAGTTAGCAAAAGTATTATAAAGTTATAATAATTAAAACTATGGTATTGGAATAAAAATGAACAGATAGATGATTGGAACTGAATAGATACCCAGAAACATTTATGGATACTTGATGTTGCTAGAGTTGGCAGTGCAGAGTAGTGGAGAAATAATTTTTTTTCAGGAAATAGTATTCAGATGAATAAGTATCCATTTGGGAAAAAAATAAAGTTGGATTCCTGTTTAACATCATTTATAATAAAACATTTCCAGGTGGATAAAATGATAGGCAAAAAAGTTAGGAAATATTACAGGAGAATATTTAATGATCTTGGAATATTTTAAATATTTTTACATGAGACACGCAAATTTCCTGACCTTATGGTCAGGAAAAGCCCATATTTTTGACTATATAAACACTAAGAATTTCTATTTATCAAGACTTTACAAAAAATTTTAAAAACCCACAGTAAAGAAAATGATAGTTGTTGCAGCACATATAATTTATGAAGGACAGGTATCTGGAACATAAAAAGAACCTCTGTAAATCAATAAGGAAGACAGCTTTCCCCAAATGACCGAAACGCTTGAATAAAAGGAAATCCAGAAGTCCAACAAACATATGAAAAATTGTTCAACCTTCTTAGTAATCAGCGAAATGCAAAGTTAAACCACTTGAGATGTCAATATACATTCATGAGTTGGGAGAAATAAAAAGTTCAACAATTATCAAACATTTAAAGAAAAATTATACCAATTCTTTACAAACTCTTCCCGCTACAAAAAAACCCCAGAAAAGGAAGGAACACTTCATTTTATGAGGGTAGTATTATCCTGCTAGCAAAAATAGACAAAGATATCACAAGAAAAGAAAACTACAGACCAATAAATGTTATGAACATAGACATAAAAATCCTCAACAAAAGCCTAGGAACTAGAATTCAATAATATGTGAAAAGATTATACACTGTGACCCAGTGGAATTTTTCCCAGGAGTGCAAGTTTGGTTTAACATTCAAAAATCAATTAATGTAATACACTGAATCAGTAGAATAAAGGACAATAATACGATCATCTCACTACATGCAGAAAAAACATTTCACGGGACTTCTCTGGCAATCCAATGGATAAAACTCTCTGCTTCCACTGCAGGGGGCACGGGTTTGATCCCGGGTCGGGGAACTAAGATCCCACAAGCCATGCAGCACAGTCAAAAAACAAAACAAAAGCATTTCACAAAACCCAGCACCTTATCATGATAAAGGCACTCAACAAACCAGGAATAGAAGGGAAATTCCTCAATCTGATAAAGAACAACCATGAAAAACCTATAGCTGACATCATACTTAATGTGAAAGCTTTCCCCCTAAGGAACAAGACAAGGATGTCCATGTTCACTACTCTTTTCAACATTGTGCTGGGGTTTCTGGACATGACAATAAGGCAAGAAAATGAAAAGAAGGCATACAGACTGGTAAGGAAGAGATAAAACTATTTGTAGATGAGATGATCTTGTATATAGAAAATCCTTGGGAATGCACTAAAAAATCTTTTAGAACTAATAAATGAGTTCTACAAGGTTGCAGGATACAAGGTCAATATACAATGATCATTTGTACTTCTATACAGTAACAATGAGCAAACCAAAATTGAAATTAAGAAAACAATTCCATTTGCAATAGCATCAAAAAGAATAGCTACCTAAGAATAAATTAACAAAGGCAGTGCAAATTACACTGAAAATTACAAAACATTGTTGAAAGAAGTTAAAGAAGGCCTAAATAAATGAAAAGACATTCTATGTTCATTATTGAAAAGACAATATTTTTAAGATGGCAATACTCCCCAAATTGATATACATATTCAACACAATCACTATCAAAATCCCAGTTGAGTTTGCAGAAATCAGCGAGGTGATCCTAAAATTCATATGGAAATGCAAGGACCCGTAATAGCCAAAACGATCTTGAAAAAGAAGGACAAAGGTAGACTCACGCTTCCCAATTCAAAACTTAACAACAAAACAAAACAAGACTTACTGCCAAGCTACAGTAATCAAGACAGTGTGATACTGGTCTAAGGATAGAGCTATAGATCAATGGAATAGAATTTAGAGTCCAGAAATAAGCCTTCACAATTACAGTTAATTGATTTTTGACAAGAGTGCCAAAGCAGTTCAATGGGGGAAAGAATTGTCGTTTCGACTAGTGGTATTAGGACAACTGGATATCTACATGTAAATAGATATCCATGTGGAATGAAAGTGGACTCACATCTCACACAGTACACAAAAATTAACTCAAAATAGATAAAACCTTAAAGGTAAGAGCTGAAACTATTAAATTCTTAGACGAAAGCATAGATACAAATCTGCATGGCCTTGGATTGGCAATGGTTTCTTAACTATGATACCAAAAACATGAGCAATAAAAGAAAATATAGGTAAACTGGACATCAACACTTTAAATTTTTGTGCTTCAAAAAAAGGATACCATCAAGAAAGTGAAAACTCTATATTTAAAATGGATAACCAACAAGGACCTACTGTATAGCACAGGGAACTGTGCTTCATATTATGGAACAACCTAAATGGGAGAAGAATTTGAAAAAGAATAGATACACGTATATGTTATAACTGAATCACATTGCTGTACACCTGAAACGAACACAACATTGTTAATCAATTATACTCCAATATAAAACAATAAGTTAAAAAAATAAAAAAAAAAGAAAGTGAAAACCCAGAGTACAGAAGAAAAGTTTTGCAAATCATATATCTGGTGAGGTAGATATTTATGTATATCTTGCAACTCAGCAATAAAAGGACAAATAGCCCAATTAAAAAATGGTCAATGGATCTGAATAGACATTTCTTCAAAGAAGATATACAAACGACCAATAAGCACAAGAAAAGATGCTCAGTATCATCAGCTATCAGGGAAATGCAAATCAAAACATAAGGTGACATCAAGTCACACCCAGTGGAATCGCTATTATGAGAAAGACAGATAGTAACAAGTGTTGGCGAGGATGTGGAGAAATTAGAACCATCACACACTGCTGGTGGGAATGTAAACTAGTGCAGCGGCTTTGGAAAACAGTTTGGCAGGTCCTTAAAAGGCTAATTAGCCGTAGAGTTACCATATGATCAGGACCTCTACTCCTGGGTATACACACGAGAGATTGAAACATGTCCACACAAAAAATTGTCCGTGAATGTTCGTAACAGCAGCATGTTTGTAATAGCCCAAAAGAGGAAGAACCCTAATGTCCATCAACTGATTAGTGGATAAATAATAACAGCCATAAAATGGGATATTATTTGGAATAAAAATGAAATATTAATACATGCTATAACATGGGTGAAGCTTGAGCAATAATGCTAAGTGAAGGATGACAGTCACAAGGGTCCACGTACTGTATGATTCAACTTACGTGAAATGAAATGAACAGGCAAATCTATAGAGACAGAGAGTAGGCAACCATTGTTGCCTAGGGCTGGGGTTGGGGGGATGAGCAGTGGTGTCTAACAGGTTTGGGTTTCTGTGGTAATTAAAATGTCCTAAAATTTTCAAAATATTAATTCTTCTTTTTTCAGCTCTATTGAGGTATAACTGACAAATAAAATTGTAAGGTATTTAAAGTGTACATTGTGATGATTTGATATATGTATATAAAACTGTTCAAAAGTTGATTGTGACGATGGAAGCACAACTCCGTGAATATACTAACAACCATCAAATTGTACACTTTGAAAGGATGAATTGTGTGGTATGTGAATCATACCTTGGTAAAGCTATTAAAAAACAAAACAAAATTAAAAAACCTCTGACAAGACCAAGTGTTAAGGAGTCTATAGCGCAACGGGAACTCTCAGGTTCTATTAATGGGAGTTGCAAATTCGTGTAACCACTTTTTATTTTTATTACTTTTTTCTTTTTTGGCTGTGCGCCTTGTTCCCCGACCAGGGATTGAACCCGTGCCCTGGACAGTGAAAGTGCGGAGTCTTAGCTACTGGACCACCAGGGAATTCCCAGTGTAACCACTTTGGAAAGATGTTTGGCAGTACTATCTTGTAGTTGAAGATATGCACCCCTAAGATTCAGTCATTTCACTCGTGTGTGTACCCCTAGGGAAAATTGTATACACATGGCCCAGGATACATTTATAAGAATAACAGCATTACTTGTAATAACTCCAAACTGGAAACAACCCAAATGTCCATCAGTAGAATGTGTAATTTTATTGTGGTATAGTCATATCATAGAAACCTATCAAGAAAGAGAATGAATGACTTAGAACTATTCTCAGCGAACATGGGTGAATCCTAAAAACTTAATGTTGAGGGGAACAACAAGACACAAAAAATACAGACAGCCCATTTACACAAAGCCTGTTTACAAAAGTTCAAAACCAGCTCAAACCAAAGTTTAGCACTTAGGGGTATATCCATAGGTGATAGAACATTTTAAAATGCAAGAAAATGATTATCTCAAAAGTCAGGAGAGTGTTTACCTTCTCTTTGTGGGGAAGAGACACATAAGCGATTTGGGGACCCCCTTCTTCCACATGGTGTGATTACATGTTGTAGGGTTAACGTTATTCATTAAACTGTACATTTATATTTTTTGTCTTTTTCTGTATATAATAATATACAATAAAAAGGTCAAGGAAAAGTTTGAAGACAGTTTTGGAACTAATAAAGGGAACATTTTGTTAATATTTCAAACCTACTTTTTCTTTATTATTTATAGGTATTTGGAGTGAAGTGGGGAGAATTATACATGCTTCCATAAATATAATGCTGCCCTCCTGACCCAGAAGTTGATATATTGCATTATAAACAAAAGAACTCATTACCTGTAGTGCCTGGAGTGGGACTGTATACTGAGGTTCAGGAGGGGTTTAGATGAATTGGTGGAAGGAAGATCTCAAAGGGTGATATATAGTATAAATTCCTAACCTTTTGAATCGGGTGTCAAAAAGGGTAATTGGATTCTCTTCAACATGCTTCTTGTTGCTGCTGTCACAGAGAAAGATATACTAGATAGATGGAGAGGCTGACCCTGGAAGTCGAATCTCATCTCCTTCCGTAACAACAGAAGGCACAATTCTTCCCCAGAGGATCTCAGTCCATGCCCTGTGCCCAGAATGAAGGTCGCAGCTGATCAACCAGAGTTTGCCGTGCAATGTAGGACTAGAGTAGATTCTAGGTCCCAGTTTTGGCGTAATTTACAAGCTGACTGGGGAGACAAAAGTGACACCCCTGAATAGGAATTTAAAATTTTGAATTACGTGGTTTTAATTATAAGCGTATTAGGAGGGAAAATATTTGCAGATGCCATGCCAGAAAAATGTACAGATCAATAAGAGAAATATAACAACCTAACAGAAAAATGGGCAAAGGACCTGAAGAGGCAGTTCACAGAAAAAGAAATTCAAACAGCGATAAGCATATGAAAAGCTGCTTGCCTTCACTCATAATTAAAGAACTGTAGATCAAAGTGACAAGGTATTCCTTACCACCTATCAGCTTGGCAAACATTTACAGGTTTGAAAATAGCCAGTGTTGGTGAAGACATAGGGAAAGAAATGTTGTTTGTTGCTGGTAGGAGTGTAAATTAGTATTTACTACGTTCTAATTAGTATTACTAACCACCTAATTAATATTTACTAATTACATCAGTACAATCTTTTTGAAGGACAGTTGGCAGTATGAACTATTAAAAAACAAAACCACATACACTTGGACTCAGCAATTTGAGGACTTGGAATTTAGCTCTTGCATATTCTCTTAAAAATATGGAAGAAAAAAATATGGCAATATAGACACAGGTACGAAAGTAGTGACATCAGTTGCCTCTATGGGGGGGAACTGGGTGGCTGTGGACTCTGCAGGAAGGATGGAACGAGGATTATAGGCAAAAGGGGAGGCTTTTTACTTTACACTCTCTTGTACATTTGGATTTTGAATCATGTGGATGTGATACTCGTGTTTTAAAAATAAGACTTTAAAAAGGGCCTTCAATATAAGTTCATTGGGACAGCATTATAGCAGAGAACTAAAAATTACCCAGAAGTCCACCAATAGGGGACTGGTTAAGTCGATATACATATGGTGAAATATTATGCAGCTGTTTAAAGGAGAGAGGCAAATTCCATAGAGAATATCTCCCAGATGCACACAACGAAATCAATATGCATACAGGGTAATTCTATTTTGTAAGTGAAAATGTCTATATACAGATACTCATTGGGGAGAACTAAATTGGGGAGGAAGATTTATCTGTGTCTTGCAATTTCTATATTGTTCGAATATTTTGCATTTTGTACATATGATTTTTTTAAATCTTGAAACATTTTAGGAAAGATCTTCAGGAGATCATTAATTCAGCAAACACTGACATTGACTGTGTTCCAGATTTGGTGCTAGGAAGAAAGGATGAAGATATGAAAAGACAGCATCTTCCCTGGAAGAACTCATTCTGATTGGAGACTGCAAAAGAATTTATAGTAAATATAATAGAATGGGATAAGCCCTACTCAGAGAGAGTGACTAATGCTGTCTGGAGAGTCTGTAAGCGTTTCCTAGGCAGAGAAGGGAATGTTGCCCTAAGCCAGGCAAGTGATGATCAGGACCCAGCCTGGGGCAGAGGCAGTGGGGATGGAGAAGAGCTGATGAGTTGGAAAACTGTTTCAGTAGAACTGACCCAAGTTAGGTGATTCATGGAGTGGGTGGAGCTAGGGGGAGAGGGTCGTAAGTCAGTGGGGCTAGGGGGCGTCCCTAACCCATGTGATTGGGTTAGGGACATCAACTGAATTTGGGATCATTTTCAGAGGTAGCAGAAACTGTAATGCATATGCTAAGCACTGGGATGTACAACAAGGTCCCTACCCCCAGAGTGGGTTAGAATCTCATTGGTAAGAAAAATATTATTGGCTTCCACTGACCACGGGTCTAAGCTGACACTTCAATTCCTTTTACTGACAACCACTCAACCCCTCCCATGCAACATATGGCAAAGAACACCATCAGTGCCCTCATCATGCAGCTTTGCTGCTCTGGAGTCACACTGTCTGACTTTGCCATTAGGCTGTGTGATCTTGAGCAAGTGACCCAAATGCTCTATGCCTCACTTTCCTTATCTGTAGAATGGGCATGATAATAACACCTGTGTCATCAGGCTTTTATGACAAATGATAAAGGATGTCATGCTCAATAAATGTGATCTCTTATTGTTTTATAAAAATTATGGGGGCAGGAATTCAGATCCTCCTCAGCAAAACTCCTAAGTATTTTAAGTTGTGAATAGGCAACGTTACTTGAACTATGAAGATTAAATATATACATGCAGGGTTTGGAAATAAAATCCACCACAAAAGTGTCCCGACCCTCTTAGAGTGTGTTTGTTATTGTGCTATATGGTAATTAAACATAAACAGCAAGCCATTCATGTAAATAAAAATAATGAATGTTATTTTTACATAGCCAGGTTGAGCACTTCTGGGGTCAGCTACAGGAGGGAGGAGCTTAGACTGATGGAAGGAGAGAAAGAAGAAAAGTTCGTGGTGCCAGTATCCTCAAGTAATGGGAAGACGCTGCTTATTTCTTTACTCTTGCCTGTTCTAGGTCTTCAGCATCTTAAGGGCAGCCTTAAGCTGAATTATACAAGGGTGCTATTCCATGAGATTGGGCAAGCTGCCCGTTGGGGTCTCGCTGGGTACCTGAGTCCCAGACCCCATTTCCAGAGGCAACCCCCATGAGCAGTTTCCTGAGTAAGCCTTCCAGAAGTTGCCTATGCAGGTGCAATGTGCATAGACACAGAGCCTGAAACATAAGTATAGTGTGTTTCTGTAATAGGATTATCATGAGGCTTAAACTCAGTCTTGTAGCCAGAAAGCAAGGATGTGCTTGAAGACAAATAGAATAATGTCAAAAGCACAAAGGGACTGACTTGAAGGAGTGCCCATTGGTCAAATTTGGAATAATTTGAGCATCAAAAACAATGACAATAATTGATCATAACACATTGGTTTTTAAATTGTACTTAAAAATGTAACATAAAATTTACCATTTTAATTATACAATGCAGTAGTGTTAAGTATATTCACCTTGTTGTGAAACATCGCCAGAATTTTTTTCTTTTGATTCATAAGGCTAATTTAATTTTTACTGGAGTATAGTTGCTTTACAATGTTGTGTTAATTTCTACTGTACAGCAAAGTGAATCAGCTATACATATACATATATCCCCTATTTTTTGGATTTCCTTCCCATTTAGGTCATCACAGAGCACTGAGTTCCCTGTGCTATATAGTAGGTTCTCATTAGTTACCTATTTTATACATAGTATCAATAGTGTATATATGTCAGTCCCAGTCTCCCAATTCATCCCACCACCACCCACCCCCCAATTTTTTCATCTTGCAAAACTGAAAATCTACACCCATTAAACATCAATTTCTCTTTCCCCCCTTCCCTCAGGCCCTGGTAATCACCATTCTACTTTCTGTCTCTATGAATTTGACTATTTTAGATACCTGACTTAAGTGGAATCATACAATATTTGTCCTTTTGTAACTGGCTTACTTCACTCAGCATAATGTCCTCAAGGTTTATCCATGTTGTACCATGTGACAGAATTGCCCTCCTTTTATAGACTAAGTAATATTCATATATACCACATTGTGTTTAGCCATTCATCTGTTATAGACATTTTTGTTGCTTCCACCTCTTGGCTATTGTGAATAGCGCTGCTATGAACATGCGTGTGAAAATACCTCTCTGAGACCCTGCTTTCCATTCTTTTAGATATATACCAGGAAGTGAAATTGCTGGATCATATGGTAATTCTAGTTTTAATTTTTTGAGGAATCACCAAACTGTTTTCCATGGTAGTTGCACCGTTTTATAATCCCACCAATTTCTCTACTTCCTTGCCAACACTTATTATTATTTTTCATCGTAGTCATCCCAATGGGCATAAGTTGGTATCTCATTGTGGTTTTGGTTTACATTTATCTGATATTAGTGATTCCGAGCAGCTTTTCGTGTGCCTGTTGTATAATCATCTTTAGAGAAATGTCTATTCACGTCTTTTGCCTCATTTATTATTTTTTAAAATTGATTTCATTTTTTTGGTTGTGTTGGGTCTTTGTTGCTGCGCGCAGGCTTTCTAGTTGCAGCCAGCAGGGGTTACTCTTCGTTGCGGTGCACGGGCTTCTCATTGCAGTAGCTTCTCTTGTTGCGCAGCACAGGCTCTTAGGCGCGCAGGCTTCGACAGTTGTAGCACGCAGGCTCAGTAATTGTTTTTGCCTTATTTTTAATTGGGTTACTTGAACCTTTTGTTGTTGAGTTATAGGAATTCTTTATATATGCTGGATATTGGTCTAGGTACTTTTGTCATAGCATCTTTGCTTTAGACATCTTTGCCACAAGCATTTTTGCTGCATAACTGATTGGCTGTAAAGCAATTTTGCCATAAAAGATAAAATAGTGAAAAATAAAAGAGAGACATTAAAAAGGACATAATGGGGGCTTCCCTGGTGGCGCAGTGGTTGAGAGTCTGCCTGCCGATGCAGGGGACGCAGGTTCGGGCCCCGGTCCGGGAGGATCCCGCGTGCCGCAGAGCGGCTGGGCCCGTGAGCCATGGCCGCTGAGCCTGCGTGTCTGGAGCCTGTGCTCCACAACGGGAGAGGCCACAGCAGTGGGAGGCCCGCGTACCGCTAAAAAAAAAAAAAAAAAAAAAGGACATAATGAAACATGAGAAATGAATAACAAAATTAAAGACTTTACTGCAAAATACAAAATACTTGAATAAATTGAAAATGCGTGTAGATTCATGGCAATACCGCACAAATAATGGATTTTCATTTTGTGGGCTGTATCTAAGCCCTTGTCTTCCAAGTCTTGCATCCATTGGGTTCTACACTTTTATTTGCTTGTTGATTCGTTTCCTTGTTCAGCATGGCACTTTTTCTTTTTTGCTAACATTTCTTCCTTCTTCAAGAGAGGTATCAGTTTCTAAACACTAGGATGACTATCTGTAACTGAACTTTGTATTGCCTTGTGAAAGTTTCTACACTGTTGTGTGTTCTTGGCATGCTGTCACATGTCCGCTAACAGACATTCCAAAGTTCTGCGGGAAATGTGGGTTCAACTCCATGCCTTTGAAGCCCTCGGCCTCTTCTTCCTCCAATGCAGTATGTTTCAAACTAAGAAACCAACTCTTGGGGCAAATCATTGTCATCTGTCAGCTCGGTAAAGCCAGCGATAATGTTGCTAACTGGGAGAGATGCTAATGCATTTCAACTATTTGAAACCAAACTGTCAAACCCAAAATTGTCAACCAGTTATTTTGTCATTCACAGCAAAATTGCCTTACGGCCAATTAGTTATGCAGCCAAAATGTCTGCAGCAAAAATGCTTGCAGCAAAGATGCTTATAGTGAAAATACTGAACAGCATGTCCAGTATTTTCAGATGTATTATTTGCAAATATTTTCTCCCATTCCGTAGGTTGCCTTTTCACTCTGCTGATATCGCCCTTTGATTCACAAGAGTTTTGAAGTTTGATACAATCTCATTTGTCTTTTTTTTTTTTTTTTTTTTGCAGTACGTGGGCCTCTCACTGTTGTGGCCTCTCCCGTTGCGGAGCACAGGCTCCGGACGCGCAGGCCTAGCGGCCATGGCTCACGGGCCCAGCCGCTCCGTGGCATGTGGGATCTTTCCGGACCGGGGCATGAACCCGCATCCCCTGCATCGGCAGGCGGACTCAAAACCACTGCGCCACCAGGGAAGCCCCTCTATTTTTATTTTTGTTGCTTGTGCTTTTGATGTCATATCCAAGATGTCAGTGCCATATCCAATGTCATAAAGCTCTTCCCCTATGTTTCTTCTAGGAGTTTTATAGTTTTGGGTCTTATGTTTAGACATTGATTTTTAAAATTTCCACAAGTCCCGGTGAATAAGTAGAATAAAGCTTAAAAAAAAATTAGTGGTAGAAAGAAGGTTGGAAAGCCATCATTTCTAACCTCCAATGTAACAGTCAATTCAGGTAAGGATTGTTGATGGATAAATAAGTTTGTTGAGGGATAAAATATTCTCATGGTCTCAAAGTGTCACTTCTCAGAATCTTACCAATTACCAAGGGCAATTAATTAACGCTGTGTCTTTAGAGTGGAGAGAGCTGGGAGTCATCACCTGGACTCAGGAATTAAATTTAGCAACACTAATGATGGGACACCTTGACATTCTGTGCCCCCTAAAGTGACAAGAGGAATGCCACATCACCAAGGATGTGCTCTTGTCAAAAATGTTTAACTTGAAATTAAGCAGGAGGAAGGAATCAGACAAATCCAAAATATGAGCTATTCTGGACAAAATATAAGACAACTGGACAAGTGGCCTGGTCTTGTCAAAAGGTATCATAATATACTATAATACTAATATCTAACTTAAAAGAGAGCAGAAAGACATCATAATAAATGCAATGCATGATGTTTGATTGGATCTTGGATAAAAGTCAAAACAACAGCAACTATAGGAAACATTCTTGGACAACTGCAGTTCCTAGAGTGGTTCCTAGTACATAGCGGGAATCTGGGGAAATGTTTGTTGAGTGAATGATTGATGGTCGTAGTTAGTGGTGGTGGGTTGGGTGGATGGGGGATTTGGTCATAGCTAAATACCAAGAAATGTGGGTTCACGTCACTACTCTTATAATAATAAATAAAATGCAATAAGAAGAAAATGCATTGCTAATAAACACAGAGAATAACAAGGGAAATTTTTGGTAGAGAAAACTTAGCTGGGGTGAGGACCTAAGGAAGAAGCCCAGAGGCTCCAGGCCAATGATAAGGGGCTAAAGCCAAAAGAACATTAAGTGTGTGATGAAAGGAGAGGGATTTCTGGAGGAGGAAGGAGTATTGAAGCTAAAAAAAATCCAAAAGGAAGAAAATCCAAAAGAAGAAATTGAGGGCACTGAAAAAAACGAGTGAGGCTCTGGTGGGGTATGTTGATGGTGGGGAGGCTGTGTGCATGTGAGGGGGGCAGGGGGTATGTGGGAACTCTCTATACCTTCTGCTCAATCTTGTAGTGAACCTAAAACTGGTCTAAAAAATAGTCTATCAAATAAAAAGTAAGGGAGAAGGGAAGGATAGGGGCAGGCAGTGACCTTTTCCTCCCCGTAAAATGTCTCTTCAAAGAAAAAAGCATCTATTGATGAGCTGTAACTCATTCCTCTACTTGACATTTGGAGATGGTATGAGAAATCCTGCCACGAGGTATCTGGGGGCTGCACGCTAAAGCCTGCTTAATCCCAGATGGCTGCAAGGGGTGGGTTTCTTTCCTCCTGACTTCTGGGCCGAAGATGCTTTTCAGAGGAAGATCCCTTGGCCTCATAAGAACACACACTGAGGGCTTCCCTGGTGGCGCAGTGGTTGAGAATCCGCCTGCCAATGCAGGGGACATGGGTTTGAGCCCTGGTGCGGGAAGATCCCACCTGCCGTGGAGCAACTAAGCCTGTGCACCACAACTACTGAGCCTGCACTCTAGAGCCCGCGAGCCACAACTACTGAGCCCTCGTGCCACAACTACTGAAGCCTGTGCGCCACAACTACTGAAGCCTGCGCCTAGAGCCCATGCTCCACAACAAGAGAAGCCACGACAATGAGAAGCCCGTGCACTGCAACAAAAAGGAGCCCGTGCTCACCACAACTAGAGAAAGCCCAGGTGCAGCAACGAAGACCCAATGTGGTAAAAAATAATAATAATAAAAAATAAATTTATAAAAAGACACACGCTGAAAAGTGAGCTTCCCCAGATGCATAAAGGCAACACTGGGAGGAGTGGTGGGTGTGGTGTCCTGATGCAGGGTGACCTTTTGCAGTGACCTACGCCTCCATCGCTGTGAACATCTTCAGAGCCCTGTTGACACGTGTCCATACAAATACATTTTCATCTCTGCAGATGTCCATTCGGCAAGAGCAAGTCCATGTGCCAATGTGTGTGCTGACCCACAAAAACTGTCCATCAAAACTAGCAAGCTGGGGGGCTTCCCTGGTGGCACAGTGGTTGAGAGTCCGCCTGCCGATGCAGGGGACACGGGTTCGTGCCCCGGTCCGGTAGGATACCACATGCCGCGGAGCGGCTGGGCCCGTAAGCCATGGCTGCTGAGCCTGCGCGTCCGGAGCCTGTGCTCCGCAACGGGAGAGGCCACAACAGTGAGAGACCCGCATACCAAAAAAAAAAAAAAATAGCGAGCTGGCCATAAAAAGGAATGAAATTGTGCTATTTGCAGAGACGTGGATAGACCTAGAGACTGTCATACAGAGTGAAGTAAGTCAGAAAGAGGAAAACAAATATCATATAATATCTCTTATATGTGGAATCTAGAAAAATGATACAGATGAACTTATTTGCAAAGTAGAAATAGAGACACAGAAGTAGAGAACAAACGTATGGATACCAAGGGGGGAAGGGGGTGGTGGGATGAATTGGGAGATTGGGATTGACATATGTGCACTACTACGTATAAAATAGGTAACTAATGAGAACGTCCTGTATAGCACAGGGAACTCTACTCAGTGCTCTGTGGTGACCTAAATGGGAAGGAAATCCAAAAAAGAGGGGATATATGTATATATATATCTGATTCACTCTGCTGTACAGCAGAAACTAACACAACATTGTAAAGCAACTGTACTCCAAAAAAATTAAAAAAAAATAACAAGCAGACCCTTGTGTGAAACCATCCTCTGAGAATCAATATGCCATTCTTTCTCTTGTTTCTCCTGGGGAAACCCATTGACCTACAGGTAGTCAGTGTTTCATGCAGAGGGGCTGCAAGAGGAGAAGAAGGAGTTGGAGGGTTAGTTTAGAGTTTATCGAGTGAGAGTGATCATGCTTTGTTTGAAAATCTTTCTATATTATTGGCCCTCTTAGCAATATTTGCAGTCCGTTCATCTATTAGGATTTATAGTCATACTGCCTGACGCCTATGAGCTTTTATTTTATTTTTTAAAATTATTTATTTATTTATTTATGACTGTGTTGGGTCTTCGTTGCTGCGCACGGGCTTTCTTTAGTTGCAGTGAGCGGGGGCTGCATTGTGGTGCGTGGGTTTCTCATTGCGGTGGCTTCTCTTGTTGCGGAGCACCGGCTCTAGGCACGCAGGCTTCAGTAGTTGTGGCATGCGGGCTCAGTAGTTGTGGCTCTCAGGCTCTAGAGCATAGGCTCAGTAGTTGTGGCGTACGGGCTTAGTTGCTCGGCGGCATGTGGGATCTTCGCGGACCAGGGCTCGAACCCGTGTCTCCTGCATTGGCAGGTGGATTCTTAACTACTGCGCCACCAGGGAAGTCCCGCCTATGAGCTTTTAAAGAGCCTAAAAAATGTTTGAGACCTTGAAAAAAAAGTCTATCTCCAAAATTAAGAAAAAAAGAAAAAGAAAAAATTAAATGAACAGATGTTGAAACTAAATATTCACAAAATGCAACTGTATATCAATTGAATTATTAAATTTATTGTTCATAAAATTTCATTATATTAAAAAACTATCACCAAGGGGGAGGGAGGGAAGAGGAGGGAAGTAATGGGAGTTTGGGATTAACAGAGGCAAACTACTATATATAGGATGGACAAACAACAAGGTCCTACTGCATAGCACAGGGAACTATATTCAATATCCTATAACAAACCATAATGGAAAAGAATATGAAAAGTAATATATACAAGTATAACTGAATCTCTTTGCTATACAGAATAAATTAACACAACATTGTAAATCAACTATAGTTCAATAAAAGTTTTAAAAATAAATAAATAAAAAAGAAACAAACAAAAACCCATCTGTGGATTTGATTTTCTCACTTCACAAGAATTCTGGTATAAGCTGAATGCTGAGAATTCATAGGTAAATTAAATGTGTTCCTTGGAGCTAAACAATTTCAAAAGCAACTTAGAAAAATCCTCTTAATTTTCTTTATAGCAAAACCATATTAATGTGAGCTTGAGGTATATTTTGTAATGTTTGATGGTGATGTGGGGTGAGGCTGTAAGGATGGATAGAGTCTATGAGATCTTAAAGTAGATCATCACAGTGTGATTTTCCTACAAGGGTGTTCATCACAGGTGTGCTTTATAATAGTAAATAACTCAAAACAGCGTAAATTCTCACCAAGTAGGGACTAGTTTAACAAATGATAGTACCACAAAATGGATACTAGATGATCACTGAAAATGAAGTTGTAGGAGAATCTTTAATGATCTAGAAAGATATTTAAATATAATACAGCTTGTACAATATGGTTGTTCTTTTTTGTAATAGAAAAAAATATGCTTAGGAAAAAGACTGGCAGGAGACATTCCAACACGGTAATGATTAGTGGTTATCTCTGGATGATAGAATTACAAGTGAGTTAGGTTTTCTTTTTAAAAATGCTCAGAGTTTCTTGGTGGCGCAGTGGTTAAGAATCCACCTGCTAATGCGGGGGACATGGGTTCGATCCCTGGTCTGTGAAGATCCCACATGCCGCAGAGCAACTAAGCCCATGTGCCGCAACTACTGAGCCTGCACTCTAGAGCCTGCGAGCCACAACTACAGAGCCTGTGCTCCAGAGCCTGTGAGCCACAACTCCTGAGCCTGCGTACCACTACTACTGAAGCCCACGCACCTAGAGCCTGTGCCCTGCGACAAGAGAAGCCACCGCAATGAGAAGCCCGCGCACCACAATGAAGAGTAGCCCCCACTCGCCACAGCTAGAGAAAGCCCATGCACAGCAACGAAGACCCAATGAAGACCCAGTCAAAATCAATAAAAATAAATAAATTAAAAAAAATTCTCTTTATTTTCTACTATGAACATTTATTGGTTCTGGAAAGCAGACAGGTAAGATTTATAAAGATGGGAAAGCCTTTATAGATGACAGCTTTCTCTGGTAATTAGTAAATTCTAACCAAAGAAGCCTATGTATGGGCATGGATTGAGTGGAAATTACTGACATTTCCCGCTCTTATGTCTAAGGTTGAAAACCACGGAAACATTACTTAGACATAGATTTTTGACTGAATCATGACAACAAACACTCATGTCACAACCAGTAGTCAGAATAAGCCATTTTAAAAATAAATTGAATTTTGCAGTACTTCAGTATCTCCTCCTTATACTTAGAATAAGATCTTAAACCTTTATCACAGCCGTCCCCATCTCCCCAACTCTGTCCACATCCCCAGGGTCATCTTTAGCTCCTCACAGGCTCCAGTGTGAAAATCTGTCATCATAGAAAGATGTCCCCTATCACACTGGTGAGGAAAAAGCAGATTAAGACGCATGCATGGCTTATCCCCATTTATGAAAAACGAACACATGTATTTTAGTCTATATATATATGCACGGCACTTTTTGAAAGGAGATACTCAAAATGTTAAGTGATTACCCCCAGGTGATGTCATTTTGAGTAATTTAAAAAAAATACATGGCTTGAAACTCTTACAGAGATAGTGTCATTTTTACAAAAAGGATCTGTGACTCTGAACATTGTCTCACTCACTCTTGTTTCACTTTAACAGCTGATAGGAAAGAACAAATTAAATAAGATCCCAAAGTTAATTTTTAAAGAAGGAAATAGGGTAGTAGGATGAAGTGGGACTGCTGAAATATTTGGTTTCATTCTGTGGGCATGTGTGATTGGTCTCGAGGCTGAAGTGACCACTGAGCATGTTATGAGGGGGACAGAGGTATTTGCTGATCTTTTTTTTTCCCCCAGGCTAAGGGCTCAGGACATCAACACTGCTGAGGCCACTGGTCTTCCCTAGACAGGTACAGGGTCATCCTCCTTTAGGCAACAATCATAAATGTGCCCAAGGGGCCCGCCGGCTTGGGGAGGGTGCCAATTTGCAGGCAAAACACGTGAAAGAAGAAAACCACCTTCGAGAGCTGAACATTCAACAACCGATTTAAAGGGTTGTGAGAGGCGCTGTAGAAAGATGGTTGACTGGAAGGATCTAGGGTCAGAGAGGCTCTGTCCCAAGCCTGCCCTACCACTCTTGACTTGTGAGACCTTCTCAACATTCCAGACATGGTGATGGGCAACTCAGTTCCTGTGTCAGTGAAGGACTCGCTGGCCCGGCTTCTGGAAGTGTGATCAGCAGACTGTCTGCAGCCATCAGCCCCTTTGAGGTCTGCCTCAGCTGCAGAGCCATGTCACCCAAAGTCCACCCTTCTGGGGGGTCCCATGTCCCATGACTGACTGAAAGGGAGTATAGAGACCTGGTCCTCCCACCTCAATTTGACACAACTCTGAAAGGTCGGTCATTCTATCTCCAGAGCTTCTGATGGGTTGCCTGAGGCCAGCGATGGTTTGCATCAGAGCTCAACTTCTCCTTCTGTTCACTCCAGTCCCCATGCCCTCCTTCCATGGGTGTTGATCTAAAGGGCGCTCTCTCTAAGCCATGCAAAACCACCCCTGCTCAAGGACACTCCCTAACAAACATGCTGCCCAATAATCCAGTCTGCTTCCTGGGGAGCTCAACCTGGGACATTTAAGTTATTGAATTACTCTGAGCCCCCATTTCTTCACCTATAAAAGTCAGGATGATAGTAGTAATGCCCACTACATAAGGTTGAGAATTACATGAGATCATGTACATAAAATGCCTGGCACGTGGTAACTATTATGACTGTAATTAAGAAAGAAGTGGCCTATCCTTGACCACTCACCATCATCAAGTGTATCAGATAGTTTAACCTCAAAGAGAAGGGTCTTGAAGACATGGACATGGGATAAATCTAAGTTGGTGGAATACAAGAAGGTTTGGAGCGAGAGGTGTGACGAATAAGGGCAGCGTAAAGCGGGTGTCTCCTAGTAAGAGTCAGTCAATAGACATCTGGTTTACCAGCGAATCTCTTACAAGTTTGCTCAGCACAGCCCCGTAGGGTCTGGCCACTTCTCAGCAAATGGACCAAATAGAGGTCCTGGCCAGTGATGCTGAGAGGAGGAGCTGCAGCGTCTTCTGCAAGATGGAAGCACTGTAGACAGTTCATCCCCTCCACGTGTCATATCTGACACGGGGGATGGCAGCCCACACTCCAGGGCTGTGTACATAGTAGGACCGTAGATATGTGTCAGGCCGGGTCCTCACACTCTAACAAGGAAGGGAGAGAAAGTGGACCGTGCTGATGGGAGAGCATACGCCCTCCCTACTGTTGCCACTGTCTTCTGCTGACCTCCGCTCACCCCGCGCATTTCCTGGGCTTTGGCATCTGGCTCCTGGTCTTCCCCACCCCCATGCCTGCCGTCACACTGCGCATGTGCCACTCAATGCTGAGCTGCAGAGCGATCAATGACATTAGAGTGACTGGGACTTTTTGTTCCCTGGGTTGTTTTTGTATTTGCCTTGGCTGCATTTTCCTCTAGAAATCTGTGTCCTGGGTATAGATTTGGCTTTGGGAGAGCTGTCCATCTGGATTTGATTGTAAAGTGCTGCCTTGTATTTAAAGCTATGGTTGTCCATGATGAAGCGCAGACCCGTGGATGTGGTTTTCTGGTCCAGAGATGGCACAAAGCCTCTAGGGCTTAGACAAATGCAGGAGGCGTGGGGTCTGTAAAGTCATCTGGTGTTCTGAGACACCTGATTTGTCCCCAGGCTCTGGCAAGGGAAGCTTGGAGCAGACTTGGGCTGCCAATCTCTTTATACAGAGCCTATAAATTTTAGAAATCTTACTTTGAAGGTATCATTTAGCTAGCACATAATTTTTCTGATGGTTTATTGACACGCAAAAATAATGTTTGCAATACTCCAAGTTTGGACTAGTGTGTTGATGGTCTACCATCTGGCACTATTGGGAAATAAGGTAATTTTCTCTCTCTCTCTCTGAAAAAAAGGAAATCCCATAAATAGAAAAATCACTTTCAAGGTAAATCTTTCTACTATATAATACAAACTACTCCACCTTTTTTCAAAAAAAATTCCTCTCATTATTGAATACTAATTATCTACCAGCCCTTTACAAACATTATTGCATCCAGCCCTTAACAACTCTGCAAAGTACATATTATTATCACCATTTAGCCAGTAAGAAAAACGGAAGCTCAGAGAACTTATGTAACTTGGCTAAAATCACATGTTGGGTGAGTGCCAGAATGGAGATTTGAATCCAATTTTTTCCAACTCCAAAGCCTACGTTTTTGCTATCACACTGTGAGAACTCTCCTACTTTTTACAAATTAGAGATTATAAGCATCTTTTTCACCTTTACTTGATGTATTAGAGGCAAAATTACAAAAATCAGTGATAATACAGTGCTGAAATAGTGACTTAGGTGAGACCCCTGGTTGAGGTAACAGAAATCCAGTGGTGCTTGCTCAAGCAAAGAAAGAAAGATTTATTGGAAGACAGAGTGCATTGCAAGATGTGAGGGCAGTGTGCAATCAGGTCTCAGGAATGAGCTGGGACTTGAGACTCCAACTTCTCAGACTTTCTCCATCCCTCATCTCTGCTCTACTCTGTGCCTCTGTTTCTGTCTTCTTTTTTCTCTTCCCACCAGTCTGGAGGTAGGCAGTCCAGGGTTGGTGCTGTGTTCTTCAATATCATCAGAACCTAGCTACCTCATAGCTAGCCGCCTGCCCTGCCTTTCTTTTGCTATTGTTCTCATTATCAGAAGGTGGTTGCCATATCTGCAGACATCAGATTCTTATTCTAGGCTGGAATACAGGAAAGGTTAGGGGCAATAGGGAATTTTCCTTTTCATTCAGGGGATGCCCCAGTAAACAGTCATAGATCTCTCCCTACTTTCAGAAAGCTTATAATCCTTCAGGGAAGATAAACAAAGAACAGTTAATCACATAATCAAAGACTTCACTTAAGAAGATGCAAGAGTACCCAAGAGAAATGAGTGCCTATGTCTGAAAGACAGCTGTAAGAATATCCATATAGCTTTATAATAGCGCAAAACTGCAAATAACCAAAACGTCCATCAACCAAAGAATGGATAAGTAAATTGTGGTATATTTATAAAGGGGAGATTACTTAGCAAAGTCCCCTCTGCACCCTTCTCCCCAATAAAAAGCCCCAAACCACTGCCACATGCAACAACATGGATCAATCTCACAGGCGTAAGGTTGAATGAAAGAAGCCAGACATATTCCATTTATATGAAGTTCAAGAAGAAACACTAGATGTCAGAACAGTGGTTGCATCTGGAGGGCGGTTATTGATTGAGGGGAGTCATGCAGGGCCTTCTTGAATGCTGGAAATGGTTTGCCTCTCACTCTGAATGCAGGTGTACAGTATGTAAATTCATTAAGATGTACTCTTATTGCGCTCTCTTTTCTCTATTTATATTAGACCTCGATTTTTTTAAAAATTTATTTTATATTGGAGTATAGTTGATTTACAATGCTGTGTTAGTTGCAAGTGTACAGCAAAGTGGTTCAGTTATACATATATCGATTCTTTTTCAGATTCTTTTCCCACATAGGTTATTACAGAGTATTGAGTAGCGTTCCCTCTACTATACAGTACAGTACTATATATAGTACAGTAAAAATGCTCACACTCAATTTTTTAAAAGGTAGGTATGCACGGCACTTAAAAGGGAATTTTCAATCTTTCCCCAAACAAACAAATAATAAATAGTCCAGGAAACTTGTAATTGGACTTGTAGTTTTCACTGTCAGCTCATGATCGTGTAGCACAGTGATTCTCAATCCTGGCTGTACGTCAGCATCACCTTCCTTCTATTTTAATTTTGTTGATTTTAATTTGGTTTTTGACATAAGCAATCGATTTAGCTGGTTTAATCAACAGGTTTTAAAAGGTACACAGTGAAAAGTTGCCCTCCCACCATAACCCACCAGCCACCCAGAGGCAACCACTGTCCCTAGAGTCTTATAAATGTTTCCAGAGATATTTTATGCCTAGATAAGCGAAGACATGTGTACATTATCATCTCCTGCACAAATGGTAGCATATGGATTTATACCAACTTCATTCGTATAACACTCTGTCTTGGAGATTTTTCCTTATCAGTATGTAGACAACTTCCTCAGTCTTTTAAAAAAAATGATTACATAGTATTCCAGTGTATGGGTGTACTATAATTTATTTGAGTCCTGAGGACTTTTAAAACATGCTCATGTTCTAGGTTTTCCCTGGATCTAATGCATTGGAGGTGACACCTGGGTATGATGTGCAGACAGAAGTGGGAACCGCTGGTGTAGCTTATGGGTCTCTTTCTTCTTCAATCTAAGACAGGAATGATGCTGGTTTCCTAGGGCTCAGAAAGCTGGTTCAGGGTTTTGGAAAGTCAGATAAATTCCTTCCTTCTGCTGAACAGAAAGCAATCATAGATAAGACTCTCATTAGCAAGATACACAGTGACAGGAAATTGAGAAAAGCTGGCCGCAAGCCCTGGACCTGTACACAAGAGTAGGGAGGGGGGCTGTGCGGAGCAGCCTCCAAGCTTGCAGACCTCGTAGGACTTATCAGGCAGAGAGAACACAAACTAAGACGTGTAAGATGGGGGAAGCTCTTTTCAGATTCTCTGGGCTGCAGCAAAGCAGCAGATTAGTTTCAGGATGGGTAAGTGAAAGATGGGATATTGAGAAAAATAATAATCCAAACTATACTTGTAGTTCCTTGGGCTAAAATATGTCTACACACAGTATGAGACTGTTCTCTGAGCTTATCAGCTTCCAGTAGCCAAAGAAGTTGACTACGGGTAGGGCCCAATCAGGAAAGGTATTATAAACTCAAGGGGAAACATTGTTCTACTATCATAAAAAAGTATTGTGTTTTTCAGTCTGAATTCTATGTGGAAATTTGATCAAGAAATCTCAGAAAAATATGCTAGGACTCGAGAAGGGCTTTAAAACCGTTAAAGGAATGGGCAAGGATGGGAATGAGAAAGGCAAGTATTTGGGCTTTTGAAGATGGTAAAACTGATGGCTGATACACTTATTTAAAAAAAATAAAATAAAATGACTTCCAAATTGGAAACAGCCCAAATGTCCTTCAGTGGGTGAATGGTTAAACTGTGCTACATCCATACTGTGAAATACTATTCAGCAATAAAAAGAAACAGGCCATTGATATGTATAGCCACTTGGACGGATCTCAAATCTCAAAAGGTTACATACTGTATGGTTCCATTTATATAACATTCTATAAACAAAATTATAGAGATGGAGAACAGATTAGTGGTTGCCAGGAGTTACAGGCGGGGAGGGAAGTCGCTGGATCTATAGAAGGGCAACATGAGGGATCTTTGTGGCAGTGAAACTGTTCTGAGGCTTCACTGTGGTAGTGAATATACGAATCTACACATGTGATAAAATTGCATAGAACTAAATGCACACATACACACACAAGTGATATTTCCTAGTTGTGATACTGTACTGTAGTTACACAAAATGATACCATTAGTAGGAGATTGGGTGAAGGGTACATGCAATCACTCTGTATTA